>NC_079225.1:33325097-33628788 GCF_029633865.1 Lampris incognitus
CAATGTCATTCATAACGTCTGTACTGACTGCTCTAAGAAATCTGCTCCACTGGCTGGGGACCATTTGTTTTTCATTTGGTTGTCCTATAGTTACCCCTATTTGGTGGTTCCTTTTGTAAAAGTCAATACTGCCATCTAGTGGATATTTAGAAAAATACTACAGAAACTGTGTCGTACATATCGGCTACCACCAACCCAATCAAAGGACCTTAAGTCTGTCACATACACAGAATGGTACACAACTGGACACATGCAAGCCAACATGGCCATGGGTTATTTGGAGATACACATATTTCAGTTTCTTGTAGAAAATGTGTAGTTGGTGTCTTAACAGAGTTAGTGATGGTATGGAAAGAAATGAAGAAAATAAGTGCAATCTAGTAAATCACACTTTATTATCTACACAAGAAAGATCAAGCTGTCATTGGCTGCAATAGTAGAGAATTTGAAAACAGACATTTTCCTCTTTCTCTAACGGTGCAGAGTACTGTTAAACGGATAAATTGTGAATGACATGTATTGCACACAGGACATCCTTTATCCCCCATTTTTAAAATAAACGTGGGTCTGGTATTGGAAAAAAAAAGCCATAGCTGGTGGGGGTGTTTTCAACCCTGATTGTCCTGATGTCAGTATTATGCCCCTTTCCCACTGGACAAAAAAAACCCCCACTAACATCTGGCTTTAGTGGGAAAGGTTACAATCGGTATTCAGTCCCGGGACAAACGACTCTGCAGTAGTGCAGGGGCGGATCTATAGCAATATTCGTGGGGTGGCAAGAGGGTGGCAAGGAGACTTTGAGGGGTGGCAGAAATATCTATATATCTATATCTATCTGTCTATATATATACGTATACACACACACACACACACACACACACACACACACACACACACACACACACACAAATACTGATTTAATCGCAATCGATCACATATATCAATATTTGCTCGGAAAAGCCCCCAAATTGAGATATTTGATCTCAAAAACATTATTGTGGCACAATTAAAACATTGAATAGAAATATCTGAGGCTAGCATTAGAATTTTTTGTAACCCAAATCTTTCGACATTTTTTGGATGTTCCCAAACTAAACCCAATAAAAGGATGAGGACAGAACCAACAAAATTGAGAAACTAAAAGTTAAGGCCACCCTTTAATCTCTCTGCAGCATAAAAACTAGGCAAAAGCAGTAAGAACTCATTAAATTATTGCACTATATAAAAAAGCTGACTTGCCTATCCCGGAAATTCTCTCTTTTGCACTATTAGAGCAGCAGGGACCATCAAATTTATGCTGCAAGACTGCTGCAATAGGTCTGTTAAGTTAGTAAATCTCATTTGTATTTGTCAGGCAATTGTAGATATGAGTTTTTTCTATCAGCTGTATCATAAATCCAACTTCAGTGCAACAGGCAAATTTATTTACAGGTTTAAGCCATTCCATTTTGCTTACATTCAGTTTCCATACTTTCTATGGCAGCAATAAATCAAAAACTGCCTCAATCATTTAAGTTTTTTTGTGTAAACATAGAAATGTCAACTGAAATGAAGTGGATGGAAACGATAGGCCTGCTTTTAACATCCTAATTTTCATCAACAATGCAATAAGATTCTTTGGACCATATCACTCTGGCAAAAAAGAAATGAAACAAGGATGTACATCACACATATTCATGCCTTTCCCGAAAAAGCCTTACACTAGTGAGCAGAGCCAGCCGTGTTGTTCTGCAAAACGCCCAACAAACCCATTTAGATCCAAAGCTTTGCAGAGTTTTGAGTCAATGCGGAGTAAAGTCTATTCCCTGTCACAGTAGGCCGCAAATAATTCTTTATGATCCCGAGAGTTGAAAAACTCCGTTCACACGCTGCGCTGCTCACTGGCAACACTGCAGCTATTTTGCCCAACCTGAACAGCTCGCGGAACACAGGGGCCGGTGTGGCTCCGAAAACTGGGCAAATTCCATCCGAGTGCTGGACTCTGCTTTTCTGTAGCCTGTCTAACACTCTCCTTGTCTGATGAAGTTCAGGCCTCCTCTCTGAAAAAAAACTACTGCTTGAAGGATTTAGTGCGTGGGCACCTTTCACGGTGTCGCGGTTGGTATTTGAAAACCGTCTTTCTGTTTCTCCAGCCATGTTACCAATGATTGGGTAGTACACTTTGACACGAAATCGGTCTTTGTTATCGGGTACTACGTACATGCTGTCCAGGCGCTGAAGCAACGACACAATCTTGGAGCGTCCTTGATGTCTGCGTTGACCTCTTTTGGTCGTGCTGGGTTGTAGAAACGTCCCTTATTTTACACGTGTCACGCGTTTCGGTCCGCAGGCCTCACTACGACCCCGGAACAAGGTCCCCGAGCGAGCGCTTCAATTAGCTCAGCGGCCTTAGCACGGTCCACTGTTGCAGACTGGAGCGCTTCTGACAACATAACTTGTTGGTAACGTTAGCTGCCTTGCCCCAAGACCAGAGACACGCAGAAGCACCGGTGAACATTTGCGTTAGTTTTCGTCTGGTTTAATCCGTCCCAGAAACACCACGAGTTATTATTATTATTATTACACACACACACACACACACACACGGGTAAGTTGGCCCAGTTAGGTGGGTGGCTAACGTGGCTAACGGTTCGCTAGCAAACGTGGCTAAAGGCTCACTGGAAACCGTGGCTCGTCTCGCAATCAAACACGTTATGTGGGCTTCGACACCACTAACGTTTCACTTTCATGATTTCTCTAGTTTCTTAATAGATCATGTACAGTGGTATTACCGTGTGGCCTGCCGAGTCCGACCGCCGTCCTCCTCCCCCGCACCGTGGTCTGCAAGCCAAGTGGCGTTGCCGCGTAGTATAGGAACAGCGTCACGTCTTGCTGCATTCACTTGCACTCGGACATCGCAGTTTCGCTCTTTCTTCCTTTTCTTTGGGGACTTTCGCTTTTTCCAGTCAGCCATGACTTTTCGTGTGTGTGTGTGTTTTTTTTATTAGCTCGTCCAGAACCGGGGTGGCAGCTGGGGTGGCAAGGGAATTTTCTAGTCCACCCCTAGATCCGCCCCTGCAGTAGTCACGGTTATTTATCGGCTCCAGCTCCGATCGGCAGTGATGGAAACATGACACCCGGGTAGACGCGCATATTTTCACCGTGCCAAAAGGTGATCGTTCATCAAAAACACGCGTTGCCGTCCGCGGTGTCCACTTGCCAGAAAGTGATATTAACTCCTACCTTGCGAGTGAAAGGTTGTTTCTGCCTCAAAATAACTTGAAACATATAAACTGACAAAGTTTGTGTAAACTACTAATAAGCTAACGGGTCTGACCCTTTAGCCGAGCGGTTAGTGATGTCGCCTTGCGGTGCAGTACACCTCGTATCGAATCCCGCACCGGGCAAGAAAATAACCGGTTACACTTGCAAAAGGCAATCACTTATTGGCACGACATCGGCGGACCCCCCGTGACATTGGTGGCAAAGGTAGTTTTGCGTGGCCACGAGTTAATAACGCGACTTAGTAATGTGTGGCCACAAGATCAAGAACTGGTGGCCGCGACTTAATAAGGCGTGGGTACGTGATAACCAAATTGTGCCCACATACGGAATCTGTCGTTTACTGACGAAACCGGAAGAGCTCTGTAGGGCTATTATCACAAGCATGGATACATTTGATCCAATTCCCTTTTATTTTAATCTCGGGATGAATTTTGATGATAGCCTGCGATCTCTTGCGGTTAAGCACAGCGTCATCATTAGAAAAGACACTTAACTACGGCCACACCATCTACACAGTAAAATCCCGAGTGTTAATTTAACTTCCTGAGTGTTAATTTACCTCTGGGAGTGTAAAAGTGGACCCATTTGTACACTCTCAGAGTTAAATTAACACTCAGGTTTTTTTTTTACTGTGCACATCTAAAAATCGATTGCGCGTCTAAATATGTAGTAGACGCTGTTTGAGTGTCTAATTATTAGAAGATGCTGCTGTAAAACAACATGGAAATCATCACAGTGGTATTTGGGGACATGTTGAACAAGAATATGGTGGAATTTGCTGATAACAACTTAAATTAATTTTTATGGAGTTTTGAAAATATGCCTATGTTGAACTGAATGGGATAATGTACCATGAAGTCCCTGCCGGCGCCCCCACACTTTACTGTACATAGCGATGTAGACGCGCAATCGATTTTTAAGTGTAGATGGCGTGACCTTACGGAGCTCACCTGGTGCTGTCAGTCAACAACAGATTCCGTATACGTGGCCACAATTTAGCTATCACGTTCCCACGCCTCATTAACTCGTGGCCACGACTTAATTATCTCTTTCCTACACCTTATTAAGTTGTGGCCACGAGCTATTGATCTTGTGGCCACGCATTACAAACTCGTCATCACGCAATAATATTTTTCCCACCAATGTCTTTTTTTCTAACAAAACTTTATTTAAATCCAATTCAGACATTACAAAGAGAACATCATATATATATACACACACACATATATATATACACACACACACACACACACATATACACATATATATACACACACACATACATATACACATACATACATATACATACACACATTTAAATACATATACACATACACATACATACATACATACATATACACACACACACACACATATATATATATATATATATATATATATATACCACCAATGTCACCAGGGGGCTCCATACGTTCATGACGTCGAAACACACCAGAGAATCCCCCCCCCCCACCCAGAAAGGCATACTCGTCTGCTGGCAACAGGAAAGGGGCCAATCACATATTTTTAACGTTTAAAAAAACCCGCCTATACGCGCTAATTCTGGTGGGAAAAGGGCATAAGTGTCCTTGAATAAAGCACCGGATGCCCACACCTCCAGGGGGCGCCACTAGCCGTGAGCTCAGACTTCGCCATGCAGGGAGACTCACCCTTTTGAAACCCAGCCATATCCCACCTGTCATATTTTAAACCCAACTTGTTTATCAAGATATATCACTGGTCTTGTACGACCCTTTAATAGTCTAATTCAATGTCGAATAAAGGTCACACACACACACACACACACACACACACACACACACACACACACACACACACAAAATAGATTGTAGGTTGTTGTCCCCCCCAATCTGACAACAACATTCTTGCACAGTATTATTCTTTTTGTTTTGGACTCCTGGAAAAGCTTTATATGTAATATTTATAATTCTTCATGAACCTCCAGTTACACTTCACAGGGAGGTAACAGAGTCAAACAGCTCAAACTTAAGCTCAACTCTTCAAGAATGTATTACAAATAATTAAGCCTGTTAAAAATGTACATAATGTATAATAAATCAGACTCATTTGTATTCACAGAGAAGAAGAAAAAAAATAACCAGAAGCTGTTTTTCAAGGGTTTGAAGAATCCCTCTCATTTAGGTTTGGGGATGGGGGACGTCAACTTGGCCTTGCCTCGAGGCTTACATCCCCCGTCATATAACAGCGTCTATCTTTAATTCATTAAACTCTGCACATAATTGTTTGCCTCGGGGAATCTGCCTTAGTGTTTTATTAGCCTTCGTGTGCTTGGCTTGGTTGACTGGCAGAGGGTGGTGTTGTCTGTTTGGCTGTCTGTCTGGCTGTCTGTCTGGCTGCTGAATGAGACCGCCTTGTGTGGCCTGGTGGTGGTATTGTGTGTATTTACTCCACCAACACAAAAGGCTGGGTATTACAACAAGAGCTGTCTCGTGGTCGCACTTAACAGCTAGGACCAGGTGTAAAATGCAGGGAGCTTCACCAACAATCACACTGACATTAAAGGGGCACTTCACCCCAAAATCAAAAAGACATGTTTTTCCCTCTTACCTGTTGTGTTATCTATCCATGTAGTTGGTTTTGGTGTGAGTTGCCAAGTTTTGGAGACATCAGCCGTAGAGACGTCTGCCTTCTCTCGAATACAATGGAGCTGGATGGCACTCGGCTTGTGTTGCTCAAAACGCCAAAAAGAATACACTTGAAAAACTCAACAGCAACGTCTCTTTGCAGGAATCCTGACCCGGTTACTCGAAATAATCCACAGACCTTGCTGTCAGCAGTTTCGTGTAGGTGTAGTTCGGTCCGAGAAAATAGTTCCTGCATGAAACTGCTCACAACAAGGTTTGTGGATTTTTTTTCCTGAGTAACCGGATCATGAGTTCTGGAAGGAGACGCTGCTGTTGAGTTTTTCAAAATGTATTTTTTTTGGTGCTATCATAACACCAGCATTGAGGTCATTACAGCTGATGTCTACATGAAAATGGGAAAATTGTACAAGGAATTTATGTTTTGGAATTCAAAACTATATTTTGCACACATGCTGTGTTGTAGTTGTACCAAATAACAGCAAAAAAACAAAACAAAAAACAATACACCCTTGCCCTTGTTACTTTGCATCATGATTTGCTGTCAAACTGAGGTTATGACTGCCACATTCACTTCAAATCTGTCAAATCTCACCTTATAAAAAACACAGAAATGGCAATTCATTCATTCAGTCATTATCCAAACCACTTATCCTAACTCAGGGTCGTGGGGATGCTGGAGCCTATCCCAGCAGTCACTGGGCGGCAGGTGGGGAGACACCCTGGACAGGCCGCCAGGCCATCACAGGACACACACACACACACACACACACACACCCACACACACACACACACACACACACACCTACCTAGGGACAATTCAGTACGGCCGATTCACCTGACTTACATGTCTTTGGACTGTGGGAGGAAATCGGAGCCCCTGGAGGAAACCCACGCAGACACGGGAAGAACATGCAAACTCCACAGAGGACAACCCGAGACGACCCCTAAGGTTGGATTACCCCGGGGTTCGAACCCAGGATATTGAAAACATAGAAATGGCAATGTCCTAAAACAAAAATAACATTTAGCCAAGCTAATTTATGTGCGGTGTATGACATAAAACATTGCATATCATGAATCGTAATTGTGTAAAATTGCACCTTCACCAACGTAATTGCAAGATTGCTATGGAGACATTTGCTGCAGTTTTCGATTCATGCTAACAGGGCTCATTTTGACTTTCAACTGGACTGCCCTGGAGGTCATTTCAGACCAGAGGTGCCCACTCGGACCTCAGAATGGTCACATTGTGGAGCGGGATGACGAGGTCTCTGACCCCGAAGCCCTCCGGGTACAGGATGACACTGTGCTCTTTGTTACCAATGACAAAGGCAATTCCTCACATCACCCAAACTGTACCACAACTATGAGTCAGTCAGCAGACCAGCAAACACAACTAGAGATGCTGACTTGTGAATGTTACTCCGGCTCTCCATTTGAACCATTTTTTTCTGTTGATGGCAATTAGAAAAAGGTTAAAATCCTTGTAAGCTTTTGATGAAAACTAATGGAAGGCAGAAACGGTTGACAGCTGTGGAAGAGGCCATGGTCAATCTGTACCTCAAGTGACGCATTAGGTACAAAATGACAAACTTGTTGTGTTTCCTTCAAAGCTTCATGGGCTGAATAGACAATTAGACAAGTAAAAAAGTTAGTGATAACTTTGACTTTATTGACAGTTAATTAGGGTATATTTTTTTTACCAAAACAATAGAAAAATGTATTAAAATAAGTTCTCAGTCAATTCAGTGAAATAAATACATTATTAGAAATTGTACTAAAGACAAACAGAAGATTAAATTCATGTGTCTTAATGCTGACTTGAAAATCAGTCCCTTTCATTATCCAAGGCTTACATACCACATATAGTGCAATGACAAATTAAATCATAATTAGATAAGGCATACTTAGAAAACAACATGTAGACAACCAAAACCTTTTTTTCCACCCATTGTTTTTCATTAAAATATCAGTCAAAATTGAAAAATTGGTCAGGAGATCCCATAGTCCAGAGATGATTGGAGAACCAATGAGTCATTAAGGCTAAATGGTGTCAGCTCAGTGCTTCCACAGACGTTCAGTGCATTACAAGCTTTGTAGACATTAATACAAACACATAAATTAACAAGTGAAAGACATGTTAGTGTTAAAATGAGTGTTTTTTTGATGTAGCCGCAGGCTTTTTTTTTTCGTGTGCAGTGCATAATTTCAACCAGACCTCTGTACTCCAGTGCTCCAGTATCTACCGTATTTCCTAGACTATAAGTCGCTGTTTTTTTTAATTGTATGGCTAGTCCTGCGACTTATATTCCAAAGCGACTTATACGATGTAATTTTGTCGGACCAATACACCGCATTTCAACTAAGGCCAATAGATGGCACTGTTTAACCATGTGACTCAATTGAAAATATTGTACCGCCGCATAAATGCGACTTAAATATGTTTTTTGTTGCCGAGTGTGATTTATACTCAGGTGCGACTTGTGGTCCGGGGAATACGGTAATAACGATGGATTTAATCTAGAGGATTTCCAAGACTTCCCAGATCATTTGAAGGCATTTTCAATGGTTTTCCTATGGATCTGGCACTGACTTGGCTGTGTTGGTGAGCTACAGGCACAGTGTCCGGTCCATCAGAGGCACAGCGGAGGAACATTTAACCTTCGCTCCACAGAAAAGATTTTAATCCGTATAAAAGCCACTGTAGAGAGAGACACTCAGCGGAGAGCAAAGTAGAATCAATTCTTTTGTCCCTGTGGTGAAACCAAAATACGGAAGCGCTGACTTTCCAAAGCCGTGTGATACACAACGTCAAACTGTGCTCGTTGAAACAAATTGGTTTTCCCGTTTTTAACATATACCAAATAAAAACAGACATGAAAGCGTGAATGTCTGCTTCCAGAGGCAGTTAGGTGGCTGTGACGATAGCAGGGACGGTGATGGTAACTGATGGGGCCTGGTTTTCGTTATCCACCTGAAAGGTCACATCGGGTTGGGGGGCGGTAACCTCCGGCTGGTCCGTCATGGTTATCGGCTCATCTTGGTCCTCCTGAGACCGTAACTGGTCAAAGGCTCGCTCCGCCTCTTCTGACAACCGGTTTTCTTCGTTTTCTTCCTCCTTCTGATGCAAGGCGATTCAGGGGACATGTTCAGCTTGGTTAACGGATATTTAACACCTAAACATATCCAAGTCTAAGAAACGTGAATAATAACATATACTGGATGAATTTTACACAGCACTTCTAAGGATTCGGTCATCACATACCTCTTTCTTCATCCTGTAATATTCATCAATAGCATATTGATACTTGGCTGATGTTATTCCAAAGAGGGAGGCCATCTTCTCCCCCAGGTAGTCACAGGCTGGAAAAACAAGCAAGATACAGGAAAACTAAGGGAATTATGACCATACAGAGAAAGCAATATCCCTTTTAAATGATCTGGCACCCCATTTGCTCCAATCAGCACCAAAAAATATAGTCCCTTCAAGAATAGTATTTCTACTATTGTTGTGAAAGGGCACTTCATGTGACAAGGTCTTCTTGAGAAAGTGTATTCTTGCTCCAACCGCTCATTTGATTGATACAATGAAGTATGTCAAGGTCAACACATAATATTTTGGCTTTACATAAGAATAATACGACTATGGATTGCTGAGTGGCTGAAACAAATCTAACGAACGCCTTCCCCAGTAATCCCCAGATATCTGCATTCAAAACCACATAAACTCGAGTTATCACCAAACTGTTATCCACTGAAGGCTTTCTGAAATGGCAGATGATGACAAGCACGCAGCATATCTGCAGCTTTTCTATTTCAGTTACCTTGCCTTGTCTATTGTGATTCATAGTCATTACTCATAAAACTGAACAATTATCATAATTGGCGGTCACTTGGACTGAGTATGACCATCCTCCCTCTGGGTCCTCAGGTGGGTGTAGAGGCCAATCCTAGAGCCGCATAATGGGAGGATGCCTGCGTGTGTCAGCTTTTTACATGGAGTGGCTGAGGCACCTGCAGCCACCACCACACGGTCCTTGGCAGGGGCTGGCCAGAGTCCAATGGCATGGAGAACCAAGACGATTGGGGACCACCCTCTGTTGCAGTCTTCATCCGTCTTCACTGCTGTTGTGACCTGGAGACATCTTCCCCCAGTTCCGCCGTTGAGGTCTTTGCTGGATTGTGCTTCACCTGGAACCTCCCCCTTGACCTATCTGCCTTGGGTGACCCTACAGGAGCTAAGCTCTGGACAGCATAGCTCTTGGGATCATTGATACATGCAAGCTTCTCCACCACGGCAAGGTGGCGGTCCAGGAGAACTGAACAATACAGGTCCGCACTCGGGTAGAAATTACAAATAGCCCAATTTAATGCAAAAAATTGACACTCATTTAGGTTTCACCAGGCCAGAAACGTCTGAGACACTGACCACATTACTAGTATGGAGCTACATGAAGATAGATACTAGTATGGAGATACATGGAGAGCCACAGTCCCTCCCCATACACGGTTATCATATCATCTCATTTATAAAGAGTACTGTATCCTGATTTCTGCAGTGGGAAGTTTTCATAAATCTGAACTAAGTTTTGGATTTTGTCTTTTTTTTTGTTTTAACTTTCTATCAAAGAGGTCCTCAGTCTTGAGACTATACTAGACACTGACTGTATGAAACATTTAGGGGGATCTACCACGGCAGATATTTCTCAAAACTGACCAGAGATGGTGGATGTAGCCGCTCTCCACATGTGGAACCAGAAATATGGACCCCAGGTCATCTTTGTCTGTAACAAAACCAAGCTACAATGAAATGGCCAAAATGTGACTGTGCTGAACATTTCAAAACAAGAGTTAGAGAAGCTCTACATTTATGCAACCTCACATCTAAACTGAACAAAAATATGTCCTCACTTTGCTTCCTTCTGTCTTCCTACATACAGTGCATCCGGAAAGTATTCACACCTCTTCACTTTCCCCACGTTTTGTTATGTTACAACCTTATTCCAAAATGGATTAAATTCCTTTTTTTTCTCATCAATCTACACACAATACCCCATAATGACAACATGAAAAAGGTTTTGTAGAAATTTTTGCCAATTTATTAAAAATAAAAAATTGAAATATTACATGTACATAAGTATTCACACCCTTTACTATGACACTCAAAATTGAGCTCAGGCTCATCCTGTTTCCACTGATCATCCTTTAGATGTTTCTACATCTTGATTGGAGTCCACCTGCAGTAAATGCAATGGATTGGACATGATTTGGAAAGGCACATACCTGTCTATATAAGGTCCCACTGTTGACAGTGCATGTCAGAGCAGAAACCAAGCCATGAAGTCAAAGGAATTGTCTGTGGACCTCCGAGACAGGATTGTATTGAGGCACAGATCTGGGGAAGGTACAAAACATTTCTACAGCTTTGAAGGTCCCGAAGAGCACAGTGGTCTCCATCATTCGTAAATGGAAGAAGTTTGGATCCACCAGGACTCTTCCTAGAGCTGGCCACCCAGCCAAACTGAGCAATCGGGGGAGAAGGGCCTTGGTCAGGGAGGTGACCAAGAACCCGATGGTCACTCTGACAGAGCTCCAGCGTTCCTCTGTGGAGATGGGAGAACCTCCCAGAAGGACAACCATCTCTGCAGCACTCCAACAATCAGGCCTTTATAGTAGAGTGGCCAGACGCAAGCCTCTGCTCAGTAAAAGGCACATGACAGCCCGCTTGGAGTTTGCCAGAAAGCACCTAAAGGACTCTCAGACCATGAGAAACAAGATTCTCTGGTCTGATGAAACCAAGATTGAACTCTTTGGCCTGAATGCCAAATGTCACGTCTGGAGGAAACCAGTCACCTCTCATTACCTTGCTAATACCATCCCTACAGTGAAGCATGGTGGTGGCAGCATCATGATGTGGGGATGTTCTTCAGCGGCAGGAACTGGGAGACTAGTCAGGATCGAGGGAAAGATGAATGGAGCAAAGTACAGAGAGATCCTTGATGAAAACCTGCTCCAGAGCGCTCAGGACCTCAGACTGGGGCAAAGGTTTACCTTTCAACATGACAACGACCCTAAGCACACAGCCAAGACGACGAAGGAGTGGCTTCGGGACAAGTCTGTGAATGTCCTTGAGTGGCCCAGCCAGAGCCCAGACTTGAACCCCATTGAACATCTCTGGAAAGACCTGAAAATAGCTGTGCAGGGACGGTCCCCGTCTAACCTTACAGAGCTCGAGAGGATCTGCAGAGAAGAATGGGAGAAAAACCCCAAATATAGGTGTGCCGAGCTTGTAGCTTCATACCCAAGAAGACTTGAGGCTGTAATCTCTGCCAAGGGTGCCTCAACCAAGTATTAAGTAAAGGGTGTGAATACTTATGTACATGCAATATTTCAGTTTTTTATTTTTAATAAATTTGCAAAAATTTCTGTAAAACCTTTTTCGCTTTGTCATTATGGGGTATTGTGTGTAGATTGATGAGGAAAAAAAGGAATTTAATCCATTTTGGAAAAAGGATGTAACATAACAAAATGTGGGGAAAGTGAAGGGGTTTGAATACTTTCTGGATGCACTGTATATACGTATACTTCTTTGAGTCATCTATTTCAATGCTCACACGCTGACAAATTGCATACACACATGCACACACCTTTTCATACACTCAAACATGCACACAGTATCACCTCCTTCATCATTTCCTACACCCTCATTCAACATTCCCTTCCTACCACACTCTCTTGCTCTCTCTCTCTCTCTCTCTCTCTCATGGGGAAACACAAGCTTATTTATATCCCTCCATCTTTCCTCACCCTCACCGCATCGACGGGGGGTGACAGCAGGTCTTTCTTCTCCGGCTCCTTGTCCTCACCCTCCTCTTCATCGGTGCTGTACTCCTCCATGGTCTCACCACTGGAGAAATGTATTATTCGACGGGGAGCCTTCTCCCGCTGCTCTTGCTCTTCCTCTCTCTTCTCCAGCTCTCCAAGCTCGACGCACTCGAAGTCCTTGGCCAGCTTTGGGATCTGGGACCAGCCGATGAGACAGACATAAACAATGTTGGTCATAAAGGCATTTTAATAAGATGACAGCTGATGTAAATCTGTGTACCAACCCATAGATGAAGACGGAATACATAGAAAAGACACTTCTATAGAGGGAATGTGGTAGTAAATGTGAAACACGTCAAGGCCCACTATAAAGCATCAAATACAGTGACATAGACCAGCCTGTCATGCATCATACCATATACAACCATCGTTTTCACAATTCTGTGTAAGATACATCACAGTATGTGCGGAGAGGCATAGAAAAGGAGATTTGCGTTTGCAACATGACACAATCAACCAGATCGGCATGACACGACTGACAGGATGAAAACAGACGAGCTGGCTGCTCTCACACAACACCGCATCAACAAAGATACCGGTATGCAGACGGCACGCAACCCCCCCCCCCACACACGTGAAAAAACCGTTTAACCTACCTGATCCAAGTCCATGCTTTGCCCTATCGACACATTGACGTTAGTGAGATACAGAGATATATCGGCCATTGTTGCCTTTGTATCCGTCTCTATGGATGCTACGCCTGTAACGCCCCCTCTCGCGGGCAAACGCGGAAGCGCTGCGCTCCGCTGACCCTTCCCCCCCCTTTTCTTTTTTTTCAAGCTTTGCAAAAATTACAGAACGAAATGGGTTAACAAGGTTGTTGTAAATATTACATTATTAAATACGGCACGAACGCGCACTAACGTCTGAAGAAATGGGAGGAACACTTTCGCTTCGAAAAATATCTATATAAAAAGAACACAAATTAACGGACAAAGCATTAATTTCAACGAGCTTACTTTTTTCCCCTCCCCAAAATGAGGATTGTGTTAGTTGCCTTTCTATTCGGATAAACGCTTCAAGGAACTGAAAGAAGCACGCTAACTGTCTTAAAGTGAGCTCCCTTTGGCCCGCGCGCTGTTTCTGACGAAACAATAGGACGCACGTTCCAGCCCATTTATTACAAATTGCCTATAGGCTACAAGTTGATTTTTACACCGTATGTTAAATGAATGGGGGGGAAATGGCTGCTTCGATGATTGATTAAAAAATAATACTCGCTCAGCAGATGCGTCTAAAACGTGTGCTTTTTAATGTAAAGTACAGTGCTTTAACACATACAGTGGGTCAGGAGAAGACCCAACCACACAGGTTACCTGCTCTAATTTCACCGAGAGAGGGTTAGAAACCCAGACGTCTCAGCGCCGGCAGATTAAACAAACCGAAGCCGGCGGAGCGGCGATGAGTGAAGTTAACCCACATAACCACTAGAGGTCAGTAGAGTCCCGGCTAATGGCGAACGTCGACTCGCTCCTCCTCTGTGCCAGCGTGTGGGCGATTCAATCAAATGACGACGCACGCACCGTTTCAGCGGTCTGAATAACGCACGTGACTAAGGGACAACTGTGTTTCCAGACAAGACGGGGAATCGACCCTGTTCATTACCTCGAGGAGATGTAAATAACGCAAATAGCAAGAATCCACTTAAAACAAACGACAACAAGAAATAAGAGCCGTGCAATTCCTGCAAGTGCTCGCATAGGGTTCTAAACCTGCAGCCACTCCACTCCAAGTGAGCGGCAGCTTCATTGTATGGACCCACAACATTTACTGCCGGTGGGTTTTATAATTACAGTTTTTCTCAACTGCTTTGGCACAATCCTCATATGATAATGAATCCTTTCAAAACAACACGTGCAAACCTCCAAACCACTGGGCACTTGTTCACAACAGATTTGAATTTCTCGTCCTTTTTAAACAAATTGCAAATGTTTTAGCACATCTATGCAAATGAGTAAGTACAATTTTCTACAAATTGCACGATTACCAGTTGAATATATCTTGATGAAAACGGAGTATATCGCTTCTCTGCTGAATAGTTTTACTCTCCAGAACATGTATGAATTCTTTCATTGTGTAAGTTATCACGTGCACATTCAATTGTCACAATCTGTCAGGTATATATGACTAGCATTACGGTAATATGGATTTTTTTTGTAACGTCCGCTAAATTAGTAAATTGCCTGTCGGGTGAAACGTGAACTTCACTTACAAATGGGGCGTGTCTCACACCTTACATCATCCAATCACACGTTCTGTTACGTTAGCCGACTGGCGCTATTCATGAGTATGGATTTTTCCAAACATATTTAGCTTGACCACAACAGAATCACTTCGATTTCTGAACATGGAGGAACCTGGCCAGGTAACTAATGAGCAGGGGCAGCTGCCTCCTTGAGGAGGAGGAGGAGTAAGGGTCTGAGGTGGTGTAGTGAGGGGAAGACAGCAGAATAGAGGAAGAGGCAGAAGAGTACAAAGAAATAGAGCTGTCCCAGATGAAATACGGGCCACGATTGTGGACCATATAATTAACCATGGCCTTACAATGGCAGAGGCTGGTCGCCGAGTGCAGCCGAATGTAAACCGTGCTGCAGTGTCTTCAATTATCCAACCATCCTGCAGGGAAAACAGGCACAGTCAATACTGGGATTATTCATGTTACAGTATTCCAGTTGTAGCAATACAGTAGAATTAAAGTAGAAAAAAAATACAGTAACAATTTTGCACTCACATTTGCATGTGAGTGCAATGTGTAATGTAAAACCTTGCACTGTGGAAATCTTCATCTGAACAGTATTCAGTTTGATACACAATAGCATTCAGTTAGCTAGACAAAGACAACATTGTTGTACAGTAAAAATTCAGTGTCGATGAAAATAATGGACAAGACTTAAGTGTGGATATAAGGAACGGTTTCCAGGCTCCGCTGCCATACTGACACAACAGCCAAACATTTTGACCGCCATTGTTTACACAACTCCAAAGGAACTTTTCATTTTAAGGGCAGTAACTTTTATATGAGACAATTAACCTTGTTTTGAAGCATGAGTTCATTGTTTTGGGTAAGCTAGGACCTTTTGCAACCTACATCAAAATTACTCTCATCGAGGAAATTCCAGATCACCTTTACCATAATTTTAAATTTCTATGGAAATTAAAAGTTCCATAAATTTACAACTTATACATTTTCTTTCATTTTATCAGGACGTTTTTGTTGTAAGCAATCTTTAATTGGTTGACATTTCCCCCCAATTGCCAACTGTTATACAAACATCAAAGAAGGTTAAATCAGTTCATCTGGATACAATGTTTATTGACAGATACATTTCATCACTCAACTAAGTGACATCTTCAGTGTTAGCTGAGTGATGAAATGTATCCGTCAAAAACGTTGTATCCAGATGGACTGATTCAACCTTCTTTGATTTTCTTACCTGGATTATTGAGCATGCATCAAGACATGTTATATAAACAGTTTTGAGGTTGAAAACTGTTTATGTAACAGGCCCAAACTGCTCTCCATGACAAATTTAACATGCAGTTTGGTAAACTATGGATATTAAGTCATCGTCTGAATATTTCCAGCAGAATAAAAACAACAGTTAGTGGCTTTGGACACATTTGGAGAGGTTTGGGAAAAATGTCAATGAAGACCAATGGCCTTCATTAACAGCATGAGACAGTATTTTCATTCTGTGATCTGATTGCATTGCCCCATTAAATTAATTGGACCAGCACTCATGCGGATGTGGCCTGAGGTGACCTTGCTCAAATGACTAGGGAGCTGTTTTTTCATTAACATCTGATTTGATTGGAGTCATCCCACATGCTGGAACAAACTAAACTGAAACATGGGAAAAAAAAGGATTTGATTTAAATGGGGCAAACAAGGCCACTGTGAAAAGCACCTTAATCATCTAATCATCACTGGTTTCTGACTTCGGGAGAAAGTTGTGTGTTACAAATATTTTATATTCCAATCACATATGCACTGGGATAAATCATTCGTATTTACCCAGTGAAAAATACACTATTGATAATTGCCATTGGGGGATTAGCAAAGGGTGTTCATCAGTGTTAGAACAGCAGTGAGTTGTTATCTGTTGAAGATCGAGCATAGTTTATTCAGGTGGGGCAAGGGGGGGGGTGCCTGTGTGTACTGGGTGTAATTTTGGCTCTGTTTTTGTGTGTTTTTGTATGCAATGCGTGTGAACACATCTCTGTGAGTCATTTTAAGCTAAGCGGAGCATTCTCCCGGCTTTCAGCAGCGACGGCATCCATCTTCGTGGTGCGATCACACAGTGATGCTCGCTCTCCTCTGCATGTGATATGAACCACACTGTGGAAGTGACTCACCCTTCTCATTGGCCCATTGCCTCCCTGCAGTTATGGGCCAATTAGGTCCTGCACATCTGTTTTAGTAGGAGTGTGTTGTGGCAGTTCTGCAAAATGCAGCAAAGAGGTAGTGGAATTTCGGGATTTGGACTAAACAGCATTAAAAGGTGAAAAAAATGCTTGTATGGGGGGGGGTAGACTTAGTATTTAGTAGTGTTGGAGAAGCAACAAAGCCAGGACACGAATGCATATGTGAGCTTCTCATAGGAGAAAATCCTTTTTAAATTAAAGCTTCGGTAACACATTCTATGATGCCCATGTCTGTAATGCATTATAAACATACTTATAATGTGTTATATTCTGCTTATAGCACTGTATAATTATAGTTATAAGCAGACATAAATATCCATAATGGTTGATAACAATAATCGTAATGCATTTTATAATGACTTATAAGGTCGAGTATCACAATACTTCATAATTGCCTTTTTTTGCAAGGATCACGGTGCATTATTAATCTCATAGTTGTAACACATTATAATCATTTTATAACGCATTATAATCGCTGTTATAATGCATTATAATGTGATTACAAGTTACTGTAAGTGGTCATTGGGTGCTTTAAGTAAAGCAATGGAATTCCTGAGGTATAGACAGATATAATACATTGTGAGCTGGTAATAAGTCACTTTAAGTGGTCATTGTTTGCTTTAGGTAAAGTGAAACAAAAAGTAACAAAAATAACAAAATCTGTTCAGTAGTTCTCATGATCTGCGGACAGATGCAGGCCTCCAGAGGCAGGCATTCATCACCAACACCAATTCCGGGTCGAGCTGCCTGAGCCACTGTTGTTGCATCAGCTAGCACCGGTTAGCTATTTGAGTGAACGCCACTTTAGCAGTATAAAATGTATTTGACTGAAATCTGTTCAGTAGTTTCGGAGATATCGAGGTCTTCCTGAAAGCTTCGGTAGCTCAGCAAACCTCCAGAGATGAAATGTCTTTATGCATGCTCAGTAATCCAGGCAAGGAAATCACCAAAAGTCGAACCAGTTCATTTGGACACAACGTTTATTGAGATAGAAGTTGTTCACAGTATTTAAAATGACTTGGCTTTTACTCTGTCATGTCATGAAGCAGCTATGTGATTTGATTATGCTCGGCGTGATCGTCGACCGTTTAGATATGATTAACCACCTGAACAAGAGATCTTAGGGTAGTTTATCCTGTTTTTCAGCCTTTCTTGAGACAATAACTTTAGCTATCTTGCCATTATGTGATTTACTAGTAATACATCACTTAACACTCTGTAGCTTTCCAACAATAGAAGGGCTGCCTACATTACTAATGCATGCACTTGTAAACTTGTTGTAATTGTGTCTTATCAGTGATTATAATGCATTATAAAATAACTAATGCACTATAACTATGAGAATAATAATACACTATGATCCTTGCAAAAAAAAGCCAGTGAGTGACCCGCAATTATTAAGTATTACGATACTTGACCTCATAAGTCGTTATAAAATACATTATAACATGTTATAATTATTGTTATAAACCATTATGAATATGTATGAGTGCTTATAACTATAATTATACAGTGATATAAGCATATTGTAATGCATTATAAGTATGATTATAATGCGTTAATAGACATAGGTATCATAGAGAGTGTTACTAAAGGTTCTTTCTTTGCGTTTAGTCTTCTGTGTTCTCTCCTTATGAAACACCAGTGAGTCAGACACAGGGTGAATCACTGCTCAGGACTTTTCTTCTGCCATTATCTCAGTGTTATACTCTCAGTAATGAGTAATGTCTTGCTAGCAGCATGCATGATGAATATTGTGCATTCTCTGAGTTTCCACTGAGGGTTAGTCATCTTTGACTGGGTGAATTAGGAATATCATATCATTACTTATACTTGACACATATGATGAAACTCTGCCACCAAGCAAATGTCAAATTAATCAAATACAAGAGCCGTATCTGAGAAAGGAGTCCTCTTGAGAGGCTTGCCTCTCTACTAAGCTTATCTGCGAACTGTAAAAAAAAAAAAAAAAAAAAAAAAGCAAAACTCAAAAGTTCTGCATTGGCAAGAGCCAGACAGTGCAACTTATTCATGCAATAAGCTTAACTCTGTGGGACTGTGATCTGGTGCCCATTTCTAGACTTAGGATTGTGATTTAAAGCATTTCAGCATGCTGGCTGCCAAATTGAGGAATCAAATGTAAATTAAAGGGTCTTTTAATCCTTAAGTAAGAGATGAATAACGCAAGCCACAAGACCCATCAAGGTATGTGCGGAGGAGCATGACTCTCCACGTCACAGTGGCTCAAAGAAAATTACGAGGCTTCTCTTAAGTAAAAGAGAGAAGGGGAGAACATTAAATAGTATTTCATGCAATATTTGGGCACCAGCTGTGCTGATTAAAGGCTGTCATTGCCTTCCCTGCTTTGGAGTGGATTTTGTTGCAAATTTAACCATAGCAAAATGGAGATCTAGGGCACAATAATATCAGGTGTTTGTAAGCCTTTACATATTTGTGGCACGCCTGCTGCAACAAATACCTTTGTAGTGTAAATGAGGTGAAAATTATGAAGCTAAAACTAAACTAATTTACTGTGGTGTGTTTGTTTATGTGTATGCGGTGCAATAAGGTGTGTTTATCTTATATGGGGGCCAACACTGTATGTGAGTCTGCACACCACACAGAGCTTGTCATAAGCTGTGTGAATTTTTGTGCATGTTTATTGTCAGTCTGCAGTGTCACAGTGTTAAAAGTTGGGGGAAAAAACCCCGTTTTATGTATACTAATGGCTGCCTCTTGTCTCGTCAGGTTCAGTTTGTTTCTCATCTGCTCTTATCAGTTGACTTCATTTGGAATCAAAGTGAAATAAAATTAAAGAAATTAATTTGTGAATTGATTCTTTCTAATGATAATTGATTACATTTATATGGCACTTTATCTAGGCCCCGTTTAGCCTGCAGGCAAATCCGATTTGTTTCTCAAATCTGATTTTTAGGACTGACTGTCCACACTGTTATTTGCAAGTGATCAGATCAGATTTGGCTTTGTTCAGACTGCAGCCACATCGTCGACCGATCTGCATTGGTTGCTGTGGTAATGACGTAGGCGTGGGTACGTTCGCACATGTATTGTGTGACGTAATATGCTGGTGACTTCTGTGCAGACAGACAACAACAAAACATGGAGATATGTCATCTCACCCTTCAGGCACTGTTAAGTCGCGGTGCAGAACTCCTCCGTTGCATGAGACAATTTCAGCGACAGAGGAGACTGATACCACAATGTTCCGTGCTGCAGTCACGGCCACGGCAGGCTTCGCTAGGCAGCGCAAGGTGTGGTGCAACCCGACAAGTGTTGACTAGTGGGACAATGTAGTTCTCGGGACATTTGACGATGACAAGTGGCTTGCCAACTTAAGAATGCGTCGGGGAACATTTGATATGATCTGTGACCTAGATCTGTGGCCTATGACAGTCTCGTACGACAAGACACGCAGCTCAGGTGGGCAATATGTGTGGAGAAGCGGGTCGCAGTTGCCCTGTATTGGCTAGCCACCGAGTCAGGATACCGAACTGTTGCACATTTCTTAGGGATGGGAAAAGTGACTGTGTGCGTGATTGTGTATGAAGTTTGTACCGCTTTGTCTGCACTGCGAGACGAGTACTTCAGGTTTCCAGGGGGTGATCACCTGCAAAGCATAATTCGTGGCTTTAAAACAAGGTGAATATTACTTGAATATTAATATTAGCACCGCCTATATTACGGTCATAATCACATAAACATGAACTGTTTAGTTGTGAACCTAGGAACTGAAGTAAGGAATTGATTAGAACTGAAAAGACACTGTAAGGAAAAGCGATAACAAGAATCCCAATGTACCTGTACTCGCACTGGTTATATATGGCGAAATAAACTTTCTATTCTATTCTAGGTGGGGTTTTCTTCGTTTGTCCAGGGACTATTGTTCTCCATTATTTAGGTCGTCTTCCTTCTCGTTGCATGTGGGTTTGAACTTCCGCGCTCAGAATCTGGTGATGGGAGGGCTCTGGAATTGCCAGTCTGCGGTGCCGAAAGCTGAGTTCATCTCAGGCTATGCATCCTTACTCTCCCTCAACTTTCTTGCTCTAACTGAGACCTGGATCATGCCAGAAAACACTACCACACCTGCAGTTCTGTCTGATGTGTACTCTTTTTCTCACACTCCCAGAGCTGGGAGGCGGGGTGGTGGTACTGGCCTGCTAATCTCCCTGAAATGGAAATACTCTCTTGTTTCCATTCCACAATTTTCTCCACCTTCTTTTGAATTTCATGCTGTTACTGTCTCTTATCCAGTCAAACTCACTGTCGTGGTTGTGTACCGCCCACCAGGCCCCCTTTGTGAGTTTCTGGAGGAGCTTGACACACTTGTCTCGCACTTCCCTGTTGATGACTCTACACTTATCCTTCTCGGTGACTTCAACATCCACACTAACAAGCTAGATCCTCTTCTCTCTTTCCTCTCCTCCTTTGACCGTCACCTCTCACCCTCTCCTCCTACCTACGGCAACCAGCTGGACCTTATCTTTACTAGACACCGTCCTATTTCCAATCTCTCTGTTACTCCCCTCCAGCTCTCTGACCACTATTTCATGTCCTACTCTCTCCCTCTCTTGACCCCCCTCAGCCCCTTCCCCTACCCACATGGTTTCCACCCGTAGACATCTCCGCTCTCTCTCCGCCACTGATCTTTCTTGCTCTGTTACCTCTATCCTCCCTACACCTGAATCTTTCTCTCTCCTACCCCCTGACATTGCTACTGAGCTTCTTCTCTCTACCCTCTCCTCTTCTCTGGACAATCTCTGTCCCCTCACTTTCAGGTCTGCACGCCCAACTCCACCTGCCCCTTGGCTGACCGACTCAGTACGTACTGATAGACGGAGCCTGAGAGTGGCAGAGCGCAAATGGAGAAAAGGCAAACTCCCAGAGGACCTTCTCAACTTCCAACCTCTTCTTTCCACTTTCTCCTCCTCCCTTTCTGCTGCTAAGGCTGCCTTCTATTGCTCTAAAATCCTATTCTCTGTCTCTAATCCTAAGAAACTCTCTGAAACCTTCTCTACACTTCTTCAACCCCCAACTCCTCCTCCTACTTCCTACCTTCTCCCTGATGACTTCGCTAACTTCTTTAACAAGAAGGTAAACGACATCAGATCCTCCTTTTCTCACCACCCGGTTAGTGTTGCTTGCACTATCCCACCATCTGCACCCTCCCTCACCTCTCCATGTCCCACCCTATCCCACCTTGCTCCCCTTTCCCCTGACGAAGTTCTAAACCTCATCACATCCAGTCACCCCACCACATGCTCCCTTGACCCGGTCCCCTCCCCTCTTCTTCAGTCTATAGCACCTGAACTCCTTCCCTATCTAACCCACCTCATCAACACCTCCCTCCAGGCAGGATGCTTTCCATCTGCCTTCAAGACTGCTAGAGTCAACCCCCCTTCTCAAGAAACCATCACTTAACCCCTCTGACGTCAAAAACTACAGACCGGTTTCCCTTCTACCCTTTTTATCCAAAACGTTTGAACGTGCTGTCTTTAACCAACTTTCCTTGTGCCTCCACCAGAACAACCTCCTGGACCCCAACCAGTCTGGGTTCAGGGTGGGTCACTCGACAGAGACGGCCCTCCTTGCAGCGACAGAATCGCTGCACTCTGCGAGAGAAAACTCTCTCTCCTCTGTCCTTATACTCCTGGACCTGTCAGCTGCGTTCGACACAGTGAGCCACCAGATCCTCCTCTCTACCCTTGAGGGGCTGGGTGTCACAGGCTCTGCACTCTCAATGTTTGCAACCTACCTGATGGGTCGCTCCTACCAGGTGACATGGAGGGAATCTGTGTCGGAGCCTCGCAGACTGACTACCGGCATTCCACAGGGTTCGGTTCTGGGTTCTCTCCTTTTCTCCCTGTACACGACATCCCTGGGTTCTGTTATTCACTCGCATGACTTCTTTTACCATTGTTATGCCGATGACACCCAGCTGATCTTGTCCTTTCCTCCGTCTGACACACAAGTAGAGACACGCATTGCTGCATGCTTGACTGACATCTCGGAGTGGATGGCGACACACCACCTGAAGCTCAATCTGGACAAGACAGAGCTGATGTTCCTCCCGGGGAAAGGTTGCCCACACCGAGACCTGGCCATCACCATTGACAACACCGTGGTGATGCCAACTCGGACCGTGAGGAATCTGGGTGTGATCCTGGACAACCAACTGTCATTTGCTGCAAACGTTGCATCGGTTGCTCGTTCCTGCAGATTTCTCCTCTATAACATCAGGAGGATTCGCCCGTTCCTCACCAACAAGACGGCACAGGTGCTCATCCAGGCTGTGGTCATCTCCCGGCTGGACTATGGCAACTCCCTCCTTGCTGGTGCCCCGGCGTCGGCCATCAGACCTCTGGAGCTAGTTCAGAAAGCTGCAGCTCG
This sequence comes from Lampris incognitus, assembly GCF_029633865.1. Taxonomy (NCBI): domain Eukaryota; kingdom Metazoa; phylum Chordata; class Actinopteri; order Lampriformes; family Lampridae; genus Lampris; species Lampris incognitus. The sequence continues at coordinate 33,348,707 of NC_079225.1, forward strand.
TCTGGTGTTCAACTGCCCTAAGTTCTCCCACACAACTCCCCTTCTCATGTCCCTACACTGGCTCCCAGTAGCTGCTCGCATCCAGTTTAAGACTCTGGTGCTAGCCTACAGGGCAGTGAAAGGAACAGCTCCTTCCTATCTCCAGGCCATGGTCAAGCCCTACACCCCCGCCCGACCACTTTGCTCTGCTGCCTCGGGACGCCTGGTTGCCTCGTCGCTCAGAGGCCCTTGCTGCCGATCAACCCGGTCACGGCTCTTTTCTGTCCTGGCCCCACAGTGGTTGAATGAACTCCCCACTGATGTCAGGACAGTGGAGTTGCTGCCCATCTTTCACCGCAGGATGAAAACTCACCTTTTTAAGAACTACTACCCTGTTACTTGTTCTTAGCACTTATTGTATTCACTCATTAAAAAAAAAACTCTTTCTTGCACTTTTACTTTACCACTGGTTTTGCTCTTAGATGCTTGTTTAGATGCACTTATGACCTCTGATGACTAGCAGTTCTCTTGATTTCCTACGTTAAATGCACTTATTGTAAGTCGCTTTGGATAAAAGCGTCGGCTAAATGACTGTAATGTAATCTGACGTTAACATGTGGTGGTGTTGTGTTGTGTCGCGTCCAAGTGACGTAATGGATAGTTTGAAATCCGATTTGAGTGGCTAGAGTGTCCAGACTGAGACACATCTTTAGAAATCCGATTTGAATTAGATACGAAACCACCTCCGAATGTGGCTCAAATCCGATTTGCAAAGATCAGATTCCAATGTGTTTTTTTGCTGTTCAGACTACATAAAAGAAATCAGATTCCAATCTGGATTTGCCAAAAATCTGATTTGGGCTGCCAGTCTAAACGGGGTACTAGACACCCAAAGCGCTTTATTTTGAGGGGGGAAACTCACTTCAACCACCACCAATGTGTAGCACCACCTGGGTGATGCACGGTAGCCATTTTGCGCCAGAAACCTCACAAACCATCAGCTTGAGGTGGAGAGGGAGGAATCATTGAGCCAGTTATATGGGAGGATGATTAGGTGGCCAGATGGAGAGAGCCAGGTTTGGATTTTTGTGCCAGGACACCGGGGAACCCCCTACTCTTTGTGATAAGTGCCATGGGATCTTTATTGGCCACAGTGAGTCAGGACCTCGGTTTAACGTCTCATCCGAAGGACGGCATTTCCTACAGCACGGTGTCCCCGTCACCGCACTGGGGCATTGAGATTTTTGTCGTTTTTAAAAAAAAAAATTTTACCAGAGGGAAGACTGCCCCCTACTGGCCCACCAACACCACTTCCAGCAGTGCTGGGGCATTGGATTTTTTTTTTTTAGGCCCAGGGGAAGACTGCCCCCTACTGGCCCACCAACACTTCCAGCAAAAACTAATTTTTCCGAGAGGATTCCCATCAAAGTACTAGCCAAGCCCATACCTGCTTAACTTCCGTCATTCGGCAGAGCCAGGGTACATGTTGGTATGGCTCAAAACATCCACTCCCTTATCACAATGTTTGTTTGTAGGGACATATTTAAGCTGCTTATTACGACTGTACCAACAAAACATTAAGCGAGGAGAGTATATTCTCTCCTAGCAGACAGAGCCACAAACTACAAAAGGAATCTAAAGAATTATAAAAGGTTTAAAAACATATTTATGAATACAGGCGCTCGTAGTGTTTCAGTGCTATCCATGTTTTCTCAGAAGAGCTTTCACACTGGGGTCAAACTTGTGTCGATTTCAGTTGCTACCTCATTCCTGAATGACATTCAGCACGTCATTAACCTGTCAGGCTGGAGTCTCTCTTTCCAGGTGGTCAAAAAGGCACACAGCTGTACATGAAATAAATGCACAAGTAGAATTTTTGTCCATTTTCAGAACCCAACCGCAATGCACCCATGTTGGTTATCATCATTATTATCTTTTTTTTTAAAACAATTTTTGGATTATCTTTACAAACAATTGCACCTCTCATACATATTGTTGCTTGAATTGTGCATTAGCACCACAGTCAAAACGCAAGTGTTTTTACGGATTCGTTTACCAAACAGATAGTTTACAAGATAACTATTTTAAACCACATAAACGCAGTGCTTATATCTGTCAGCAAATGTACGAGTCTCACTCAGAGAAGTGTGTTGGTTGCCGCTAATTAGACGCATTCACAGTTGAGTTCATGAGGTCTGCTAATCAGCTCGCTCATCTTCACGCTCACTGAAAGAGAGAAATTAAGAGAGAAATTAAGCTCGTCACGCTGGAATTTATGAAATATGAGACTGGGATACAAAATATGTGAGACTCAAACTGATAATGACATCCTCCATAACATGGATTTCGCTAGCCGGCTCTGGGTCTTTGCAGCCTGGGCACTTCTGGGGGAAATTTATTTTTATCTTGTTAGTGCCGTGTCTCTCACCTAATCATGTTGTTGGGATCATATGTTTGACATCGAAGCAGGAATGACTGCTGGAATGAGGCACATCACTTCTACTGGCTGCTAAGGGATGCTGTTTATAATGCTCAGCTTGGTACAGTATATTTTGTGCAAAGCAAAAGGGGCCATTAGTTTACAAGGAACATTTACGGTGAAGCATATTTAAAAATCGGTGCACTATTCCACATCAAGACAATTTAAAATCATTTGATTTTAAATTGCACTTATTACTGGCTGCAAAAAAAAAATTTGACAAACCGTTGAGTTGATTTCAATTAAGGATAGACACTTTCATTGACCTATTTGAATAGCAATTACTCTGAAATTTAAATTCTATCCTTTTAAGCCCTAATCACCCTGTTCTATAAACCTCATTTTGAATCTCTACTTAGACAAGTTGGCCATTTGCCATTTGTTCATAGCCAACAATATTGCCCATCCATCTTCCCTTCCTTCCTTCATTTGTTCAAAAATTCATACATTTATCGGGGCTTGCCGGGTTGAATCCCCATCCGGCTGGGTCGAGGGTCCCTACAGACACAATTGGCCATGTCTGCGGGTGGGAAGCCGGATGTGGGTAAGTGTCCTGGTCGCTGCACTAGCGCCTCCTCTGGCCGGTCGGGGGTAGTGTGATTCTCCCACATGCTGCGTCCCCCCGGTGAAACTCCTCATTGTCAGGTGAAAAGAAGCGGCTGGTGACTCCACACATATCGGAGGAGGCATGTGGTAGTCTGCAGCCCTCCCCGGATCGGCAGAGAGGGTGGAGCAGCGACCGGAATGGCTTGGAAAATAGGGTAGTTGGCCAAGCACAACTGGGGAGAAAAAGAAGGGGAAAAAGCCACAAAAAACCCCCCCCCCAAAAAACACATCATTCATTTATGTAGATACTGAATTTGCAACAGTCTACAAAAAGCTGAATAGTGGAGCTGTGACTACTTTCTGACTGTGAGTCAATGTTTGCCTTTGCCGTGAGTGTCATGGCGCGTTACATGGGTCGTCATATTGGCTGCAGCCCGCCACCACAGGAAGTCCTTGTATGCACATGTGCGTTTGATAAAAATCATGATGTTACATATTAAAAGTCTGGAGACAGAGACAAAGGGAGAGAGAGACAGATCCAGCCTTTTACCATCTTCGCTGTCTCAGGTTTTTGTTGATCTGAACTTTCTGGGTCTTGTTTATACTGGTGGGGAGTAGTCTTCACTGTATGCTGTCCAATATCTTTCAATAAAGCAATTTGCTCTCTCTCTCTCTCTCTCTCTCTCTCTCTCTCTCTCTCTCTCACACACACACACACACACACACATTTATCATATACATGTGTGTAACAGAGTAAACCTGTGCATGTGCACAATACACACACACACACACCCCTGACACAAAGATGAATAGCACACATCAATAATTTCATCTTGTGCAGACTAGGTTGCCCTACAGAGGGGCCTCTGCTGCAAAGAGGAGCCAAGTTCCCCTCATGCTGTTCCATCACACCCATGAAAATGACTTACGATGATTTATGTGATGGGACTGTGCTTTAAGTTGAAATGTTGAAACATGCTGGAAATTTTGCACAGGGGAAACATTGGAAGAGGTGGGAAGGGACTCGAAGCAGGTGGGAGAGGCTTTAGAAGCAGTAGTATTTATGATTTATGCTGTGCACCGCATCCAAGTTTAGAGCATCATCTAATGCCATCTATCTTTGACATCTCTGACTCGCTGGGAGGGGCTTTCGATAGGAAGCCAAACGTGTACATAAAAGGCCTGGAGTTTGTTTCCTCTGCAAGGCCGGGCAGATCTTGTTACCAGAGATCCTACGTTGTTGATGAGAGACTTCCACGGTGACTGGTGATGGAAAGAGTGGCCCGGAAGGATGACAGACGGGGAAGGGCTGTCTGTGAGCCGGTGTTTTCCTCTCTCAAGGCGAGTTTAAAACTCGCCTCCACAGACAGGAGTGGAGAGAATTAACTCTTCGAAATATATAATTACACCGCGGATACGTTTTTCACCCAAGGATGATAGCACAGCTACACTATTACTTTTTATGGACCCAATAAATCTGCTTTAAATTTTCTTTTTTAAGTCTTTTTCCATTTCCCTTATAATGTACCCATATGGCGTCACATCCTTAACTATTTTTCCATCATTTGTTTGATTGCTTTACTTTGTTTGATTGGGCTTCTTATCAACTTTTATTTTTTTAATTTGGGCTACATCATTATCAATACCAACCATTGTTAGTGCTCGACTCTTTTGTTACCCGCAGCAAAATACAAAATTTATCAATTTATGGAATTTAATAATGTCCACCCTGCCAAAAAAAAATAAATTGCCTAATGACACAGAACACAATTGCTTTGTCTGTTTTACTTTTTTTTTTTTTGTAAAAAATACAGTGAGTGAACTTTCCCCATTGGAGAACTGTGGTAACCTCTGCATGCAAGAGAACAATTCCCATAGAAGCTCATTGAGTTGTTTACTTCCCCACACCAGACGTAACCTCTGTGAGGCTGATCAGCTCTCACACACAGAGACGTTCGGCCATCACAGGAGGATACAAACAAGGTCCTCGGAGTTAGAGGACCTGACATGTGGGCCAGAGAAATGCTTTTGTCTCTCAGCAAAGCTGTTAGCCATCTCGTTTCGCTGTCCTGTGTGTGATACACTGTAGATGGATGACGCGGAACCCCAGAAGTAGTTTGGAAGTGTGTTTGTGTGCGTGTCTTCATGTTTGTGTGTTGCTCAAGACGGCTTGTTTGTGTGTGTATGTGTGTGTGCATGTGTGAGCCCCTATTGCTGTGTGTTGTGTGTTAGCGCCGCATATCTTGGACATTTCACACAGAATTTATTTGTAAGAAGATACAGCACTGCGTTTACTCTCTTCGTGGACTCTGATCTTTTGGAGCCAGTAGCCAGAAGCCAGATTATTTTTCTGTTTTTTAAATCAGTCACTCGGAGTGTCCTGCTGTACTGCAGCACGGCCTGGCTCAGCAGCCTATCTGTCACACTTAAAACCAAACTAGACAATCCAATGCAAATCTGTGTGAAGATTATTGGTTGACCTGTGGCACACTGCTCTCAAGCAACTCACGACAAGAGCATGCTCACACATGCTAACAGTATCTATTCTGACTCCTTGCATATTTATTTAGTTATTTTGGGGGGGATCCCCCCCCTTTTCGCCCAAATTGTACTTGGCCAATTACCCCACTCTTCCGAGCCATCCCGGTCACTGCTCCACCCCCTCTGCTGATCCGGGGAGAGCTGCAGACTACCACATGCCTCCTCCGATACATGTGGAGTCACCAGCCGCTTCTTTTCACCTGACAGTGAGGAGGTTCACTAGGGGGACGTAGCACGTGGGAGGCTCATGCTATTCCCCCCAGTCCCCCCCCCCAGCAGGCGCCCCGACTGACCAGAGGAGGCGCTAGTGCAGCGACCAGGGCACATACCCACATCGGGCTTCCCACCCGCAGACACGGCCAATTGTGTCTGTAGGGACGCCCGACCAAGCCGGAGGTAACACAAGGATTCGAACCAGCGATCCCCGTGTTGGTAGGCAACGGAATAGACCTCGCATTTTTTTAAAATGGAGAATACCAACCTCTGCCCACTAATAGGCCATTCACAGTCCCTCAATATGAACGCAACAGGCTGAAAAATGGTTTCATTTATCAGTCTATGCTGTTGCTAAGCCAAAATCAGTGTGCTGGTACTTGAGATCTGAACCCAGAGGATATAACATATGTATGTTTGTCATAACTGTTTGATGTGTTTTGTTTATGATACATTTCACATGTGTGAATGTATGTTTAATTCATGAGTTGAGCTCTTGAACAGAAGTGCCTGAGGATGCAAAATAAATTTTGGTGCAAACTGACAATAAAGTTGTAATGTATCGTTATCGTATCTGCACATGTCTCAATGCACAAGTATGCACAAATGAACGTGTGGGCACAATGTGTTCCTCTAGAGGTAAAGTGCCGCCTTCACATCCCTCTCCGTCTATAATTAGCCATCCTGATAAAACTCTGGTTTGCTGGCGCTTGCAGGATCAAACAGTGATGAGCAGGCATCTCCCTTCACAGCACACTGCAGATGCCAGGTGCCCGTCCTTGAGCGGAGTATGACTCTGTATGCAGGAGGCATCTGGAGGGCAATTATTCAGAAAAGGCAATCGTGATGCTAGACGATGTCTGTTACGCAATCATGAAATCAGATCTAAATTTTTATGGATGGCGTCCTCACGTTCTGATGTGATCCTTCATTTGCGATGTTAGAGGGATTTGTGACGTTGAGTACGTACGGTTTGTTTTCCCGAGGATTTTTGCTTTTTCAGTGGCTCAGCTCATCACTGTGAAGTTAAAACTGACTTGCAGACTTATCACTGAGTGGTTCACTCACCACAATCTCCCTCTCTCTCTGTTGCTCACCATCTCCCAGTCTCTGTCATTCTCATCTATTTCAGTTTATTTCTCCTTCTCTCTCGGCTTGTCTCATTTTCCTCTCCCCCTCTTTTTCACTTGCTCACACACAGACCCCGACACATGCATAGAAACAAATACAGACACACCCGACTCTTAATCTGAACCACAAGCAGCTCAGCTGATGGAGTGGATGTACTATTAAGCCCGTGAAACCAGTCAGCCAACATCAACACCCCCACCCCTCCACCCCCCACCCAGTGACAAATCACAGGGAGGTACACAACATCTGTCCTAAAAGCAATGGGCGGAGGGTCTATGGCAGTGTTACTCTACACGGCTCACGAGCCGCATGCGGCTCGTGAGACTTTGTTTTGCGCCTCATATAGATCCACTGATAACAATAAGAACACAGCTATAACTTACCTCTATAGGTTCCGTTTGTGTCCTGTTTTAGCACGTTGAAATGAATTATCCAGCAGATGGCAGCATACTGAAGATACGTCAAAGAATGTAGGCTACGTAACAGCGTGGGATCATGGGTAGACGTATAGCCTATGTGTGTAGCTTTGTATTTGCGAAATGTTTTGCAAGCTCTGTGGCTCTTTGAGGGATGGTCTTACTCATAAGTGGCTCTCCTAAGAAAATTAGTGAGTACCACTGGTCTATGGGTACGCTATTGCAGCGTTTCTCAAATCTCTCCTGGAGGACCACTTGTCCTGCATGTTTTAGATCTCTCCCTGCTCCAACACAGCTGATTTAAATGATCAGTTTTGTTATCAGGCAGCTTCGGGAGCTCATAACGAGTTGATCATTTGAATCAGCTGTGTTGGAGCAGGGAGAGATCTAAAACATGCAGGACAAGTGGTCCTCCAGTAGAGGTTTGAGAAACGCTGCGCTATTGTGCTTAAATATCAAGTTACCCCATTGCAGAGGGCCAAGATCAGCACGACCTGAACATCCACTAATATGTCCCAGGGTAAGGGTGGTGGTGGTGGTGGGGGTATTCCTTGCGCTGATCTGTAAAAATGCATTGAGGAGAATACATTGACTGTGGCTGTTTGTAGTATGTTTCATTCAGAGAAATGTACATTTTCTGATGACTAAGCTGATATAGCTGCAAAAGCACAGATGATGCTGTAGATTCTGGTAGATTCTTCCTTACTGAGAGTGTCATAGCAGCTACAGCTGAAAACACCTGAGCAGACAAGACGATTGTGATAGAAATTTGCAGAGTGAACACACGGAGGCTGCCGATCCGGACGGCATACCGGTCCTCCGGGAATGTGCCGACCAGCTGGCTGAGGTCTTCACAACTATATTTAACCTCACACTGTCCCAGTCCATAGTCCCTGCATGCTTTAAGACCACCTCTATCATTCCTGTTCCCAAGAAACCAACATCCACATGTCTGAATGACTACCGACCCATAGCACTCACCCCCATTGCCATGAAGTGCTTCGAGAGACTGGTTCTGGCTCACATCAAAAACATTATCCCGCCCACATTCGACCCACATCAGTTTGCCTACCATCCCGAAAGGTCTACTGAGGATGCTATTGCCACTGCCCTGGACTTTGCTCTGACCCACCTTGAACTTAACAACACATACATCCGGATGCTGTTTATAGATTATAGCTCTGCCTTCAACACTATCATCCCCGCCAAATTAACCACCAAACTCCTCTCCCTTGGCCTCAACCCCTCCCTCTGTAACTGGACCCTGGACTTCCTGACCAACAGACCTGTCTTAGGTTAGGTGACCACACCTCCTCCATTCTGACCCTCAGCACAGGTGCCCCTCAAGGCTGTGTTCTGAGCCCCCTCCTTTCCTCCCTCTTTACCCACGACTGCCTGCCAACTCACCCTTCAAATGTTATAGTTAAGTTTGCAGATGACACCACAGTCATTGGCCGTATCACCAGCAATGACGAGACGGCCTACAGGGATGAGAGTCAGCACCTCACATCATGGTGTACTACCAACAATCTTGTCCTCAATGTGCAGAAGACGAAGGAGCTGATTGTGGACTTCAGGAGGTCTAGAAGCTGCAGCCACTCCACCATACACATCAATGGGGTGGAAGTGGAGCGTGTTTCCAGCTTTAAATTCCTTGGAGTCCACATCAGCAAGGAACTTTCCTGGACATTAAACACCCAGGCCCCTGTGAAAAAGGCCCAACAATGCCTGCATTTCCTGAGGAGGCTGAGGAGCGTCCGTCTAGCCCCCAAAATTCTCACCAACTTCTACCACTGCACCACAGAGAGCATCCTGACCAGCTGCATCTCAGTGTGGTACGGCAACTACACCTCAGTAGACCAGAAAGCTCTGTAGCGGGTCATCAAGGTGGCCCAGCATATCACCAGTACCCAGCTCCCCGCCATAAAAGACATTTATCACAAACGCTGACTTCGTAGGGGTCTGAGCATCAGCAGAGATCCCCCCCACCCCAACCATGGACTGTTCTCCCCCCTGCGCTCTGGGAGGCGCTACAGGAGCCTCAGAGCCCGCACTACCAGGCTCAAAAACAGCTTCTTTCCACAAGCTGTTGCCCACCTGAACCTGGCCACCCACTGAATGTCTGTAGATATTTTTAAATATTTTGTACTCCAGCTCTTTTTTAACTTATTTTTAGCTTTTGGTCTTCATGTGTGTATATCTTATACTGTGTTTGCTGTGTTTGTCTGTCTGCCTTGCACTGTTTGGTGAAGCCACAGCCCTCATTTCATTTTTAACATGTGCCTGCACATTGTTTTTAATGACAATAAATTGAATTGAATTGAAATTGAAACGGACTTCAGAAAGACAGAGCAAAGAGATTTGAGAAAGACGGGTCAAAGAGAGTAAACCAGAGAGAGAGAGAGGGAGGACTGAAACAGCGTTGGAATGGTAAGTCTAACATGGGGCTGGTTCAGTTTAAGGATCTGTACATTGGTCAGTTCCAAGGAAAAGATGAAAATCCACAGTAGTAGGCAATGTTTTGAAGTAAACATTTACTCACGGTTTACACCTATGATGAGCGCAGAATGTTTTAGCTAAGTCTCGCTTGTTAACAAGTACTAGTCTTAGATTATGATCACTTTCCAGAGACAAAATCTCATCTGTGATTTGTCAGGGCATGCACACAGAGTTCAGCAAAATGAATGGATGGAAACAGATGAGAATGACTGATGTATGCTGAAGGATGATTACAAGGACATGCAAAAAAATGTATCCCTCTACTGAAAAATGAAATGGTAAGAAAAAAATGATCACCGGAGCTGAAAAGCTGTACATGTAGACAAATATTGGCAGAGACATAATGATCCCAAAGAGATAGGGCAATGCAAAAAGTCTAAAAGATAAATACGGAAGTATAGATGGAAACTTATCTGACATTTTCTCTCTTTCATTAGACTACTTGTATCGACGGCAATTTCGGATGAATAAATAGGTTGTGGCACTGTGTCTTGCTTAAGGACACAACAACAGGTCACACACCGTGGCTGCTGCCAGGATCAAACCTGCAAACTCCAAGGCTGTGTTCACACAAATGCAGAGAAATTGGAAAATGCTGTTTGTATGTCGAAAATGGTTTGAAAGTTTGCCGTCCACCTGAATGGTTTCAGACTGTTTTGAAAAGTTTACCATCCACACTGAAACGTCCAGAAAAAAAAAACTGAAAAATGCTTGAGTGTCTTCTATTGGACATGTGGAGGCCAAAAAGCGCAGTTTTCCGTGACCACGCTATAACACAAAGCTTGTATTTTCAAATCAATCTATTTTGGTGAACTAAGTCATGGTACAGTCTGTCCAACCACTAGTCCACTTTAGACCTAATAAATATTCCCCTTTGCTGATTAATTAGTATAAAGGCACTTACAGTCTAGCTTACTCAATCAAGTGAGTTATTGGACCCCAATTACTGCAGCATCAGATGATAAATTAACCTCAAGTCATACCAATTAAGATTCAAAATGATTAAATGATAAGATGCAGTATTTCTTTTTGGAGAACTTCTGAACAGTTTTCAGTTGTTCTTTCTTACGCAGCTGATGAATATGTCAAATAAGTTCCTGCAAAACTGGATTCGCTTTTCCTCAGACTTTTTATATTTGACCATCACCAAGGCAATTCTGCAATGACAAGGCTGAAATTCTTAATCATTTATATCATTTACAGTGGGCCTGCTATCTTGGAATGAAAGCTCCTGTGGTAAAATAATGCTTTTGTGCGTGCATTGGAAGACTTTGTCCCAAAAGAAACATTTAAATTGCAATCTAATAGTCAGCACTCCTGTCATATATACCAACAAAATATGGTAAAAAAAATGAGTTTGTAACTGGCCAATCATGCAGTGACAATGGGCAATTACGTCAGTCCTCAAATTGAGTTATTTTTCCCTTCTCTCATGCCTCACTCAAATGGATCAAATGAGGACTTGCTTAAGACTCACTTTAATGTGCACATTGACAACCTCTAAGATTCTCTTGCAACCAATGATTTAGATATTATCAGCTCTTTTAATATTGTTAAACATGTGCTCAGCTCTATGCATGACCATGGTCACACTCTTGACCTTGTTCTTACCCTCGCTCTGACTTTTTATTTGATTTTGACTCTGACCTCAAATGCATTGTTTTTGACACCATGCTTCAGTCTTTTGCTTGACCACAGAAGTGCACAGTACACTCTTGCTTCTTCAATGCCCACTCTGCAGCTACTTTTTTATCCTGTTTCTCTGACTCTTATACCCCCCCCCCACCAACCTGACTCCTCCAATGTTAATAATCTTGTAACCTGGTTCAATGATCAGTGTTCTTCTGTGCTAGATACCTCAGCTCCCTACACTACCATGTTGTTTTCTTCAGCTAACTCTTGCCGCTGGATTAATGACAACATTCATCATCTGAAAAGGGAATTAAGAAGAGTGGAGCATAGGTGGAAGAAATCCAAACTCAGGGTACATCTCCTCTGTCTGAAAGAATTGCTGTTCATGCTCAACCAAAACATCAGAGGCAAAAGTGGCCTACTTTGCAGGCTTGATTAGTGACAACAAACTCAATCCAAGGTTCTTGTTTAAAATTATTGACCGACTTGTAAACCCTGCCCATCCTGCTGTATCTATCTGCCTCTTCCCCAGTACACTGTGAAATTTTTTTGTCTTCCTTTGTTGACAAAATCAATAACATTTGATCTAATTTTAACAATGCTAATATTTCCTCTGATTCATCAGTCTACTGTCGTACTCTCTTGTCTGACTTCTTCCTGATCCCTCTGCACAATCTCTTTGACACTGTATCCCATATACGCCTGTCCGCTTGTCCTTTAGCTGTAATCCCCCTGCCCCCCAAATTCCTTACAGAAGTCCTACATACCCTGGGCCCTTGCCTGCTCTCCCTCACCTCTGGCTGTGTTCCTGATGGTTTTAAGATGGCGAGCGTCCAACCTATTTAAAAAAATTTAAAAAAATCTGCCCTTGATCCAACCCAACCAAATAACTACAGAGCTATTCAGCTCAAAAATTCTTGAAAAAAATCATTGCACAGCAGCTTACTGAGGTCATTGAAGGACGCAACATTTTCATAAATTCCAATCCGGCTTTCGCCACCAACATAGCACAGAAACAGCACTACTAAGAGTGACGAATGACATCCTCACGTGAGATGACAATAGCGAACATTCTATCCTGGTCCTGCTTGACTTAACTGCTGCTTTAGACAATATTGATCACTCCATCTTAGTTGAACGTTTAAATAAGTGGGTTGGTATCTCAGGCGTTGCTCTCAATTTGCTCTCATCTTGTCTAACAGAGAGTTTCAAGTTGTCATAGAAAACTTTGTGTCCTCAATTGCCCCTATAGCCTGTGGAGTTCCGCAGGGTTCAGTTCTTGGTCCCATCCTCTGCTCACTTTCCATGTTACCACTAGGCAATCTGGTTAGCCAGTTCAATTGCATCTCTCACCATTGCTACGCGGATGCCATGCAGCTGTGTTTTTCAGTTTAGCCAAATGATATGGGTAATATTGGTGCCCTCCGTGACTGCTTGGCTGCTATAAAGGAACGGATGTCACTCAATTTCCTTAAGTTCAGTTCAGACAAAACAGAGGTTGTCGTTATTGGTCATGATAAGTTTCTGTCAGAAGTGAAACCCTGTATCAGCCTTCTGGCCACCAATGTTAAACCCTCCTCAAGAAATCTGGGTGTAATCTTTGAGCAAAGCCTGAACTTTGACCCACACATAAACAAGTGTAACACATTTCCCATGTAAGTTATATAATATTATGTGAATATTCTATGTGTAATAGTACTATGGGCGGGGCCTGGGGTATGGTTTAAAATTTAATGGCGCTATTACCTGTACTTACTTTTTTTCAATTCTGTGTTTCCTATGTTCCCTTATTCTGAAATTAAAAATAACTGGCAGTGCCTCCAATAAAATTAGGGAAGTATAATAAAGGTGGATGCCTCCTATTAGGTTTTTAACTTGTGTCCATCCATCCATCCATTATCCAAACCGCTTATCCTGCTTTCAGGGTCGTGGGGATGCTGGAGCCTATCCCAGCAGTCATTGGAGGGCCTGGGAAGATGGAAATATGCAAAATCAGGGGCCTAGCCTCAATCAGGAGAACAGTGTCTCCTGAGGACAGTCATATCTCAGTAATTATAAAAAAGTCCAGATTATTAGAAACAATAAAATCATTAATGATTAAGAACTTATCATCAAGAGATCTTACATTCAAGAGGCCAAAATTGTTTGGTGTTAAAGCAGAGTGAAAAGCAACAGGAGTACAGCAAATAGGATGCAAATTGCAGATATTTGCGCCAGATAATAGGTTGTTATTGTTTCTACTATGAGATATGTCATGTGGATGAGCGGCCCGGTGCCTAATAATGGTCTATATGGAGAAAACTCTCGCTGACAGGGCTAATGACAGATGAGGCCAGTGAGGGGAGCTAGCAGGTGGAACAGTACTGTGGGGTGCCACCATAGGTGGAAATGGAGGTTCCAGGAGGGAAGTGTTGAATGTAAACAGTCAGTCACATTGAGAGGACTGTACAGCGTGCTGCAGGTTGGCTATTAGCATTCAGCAACTCAGCCTTTTGGGATAGACTCCGTCAGTTCTGAAGAGGGAGAGATGATCCCAAAACAGATTAAAATTGTCAATAAAACCTATATTGTGAGCTCTTACTGACTTACTTAAAGAAAGGGAATGAGAGTCAGAGGGAGGGAGGGAGGGAGAGAGACAGAGTCAGCCAGATCAACAGGATAAGGAGCTGCTTATCTGAGATAAATCAGAGTTTGAGGCAGTGAGTTCATTCAGCTAGGTTCATGCTTGAAGTGAAAAAAAAAAACAAGTTCAGTTACTCCCCTTGTAGGCATTTCGATGTGCATATCACCGAACCCTTGGGTATCAAGTTTCCAATTTTTACAGTGACTAAAGATATATTGGTGACGTTCATGGCATGTAATTCTGCAGTAAAAATGACACAAATTTAACTGTAAATTGTATTTAGAAAGTTGCAGGGACTGATTAAAAACATTGTTCTACTATGGTACCGTCTCTCAAATGTGAAAAAGCATGTCTGATTCTTCATCTAAAAAAAATGATCTTTATCACCCTGGTAGTTGCATGAAAGCACAACAAGCCAGAAGGTAATTTTCCATTTTGCTACTTGCTATGCAAGTCGCAAAGAATTCAGTAAAAATATAAATGTTTAGGGTCACTCAGTATATTAACACTTAGTTTTCTAAATAATAAAACATACTAGCTCATATACTCTTCAAAAGAAGTGAACTATACAGAAGTGTTAAGGTATTAGATTTAAACCAGGAACATGAATTTAGCATGCACAGAATATTTTGAGGGGAGAGTAGTGCTATCTGTTAAGGATAAGATATTCACCTACTCAAAAAAAAAAAAAAGGCTCCAGCATGAAAATAGATTAAAATTTAAATACAAAATAAAAATTGCTTTTCATCAGGGGCTTCTGCAAACACCGACGGTGAGGCAGCAGCGATCAAAGCTCTGGAACTGTGTAATGTCTTGTGGTCTGGGAACTGAAGTCCTTTGGTTTGACATTTGGCGAGGGCCCACTGAAATGAACCTCTGTTGACCTCAGGAGAACACAGTGACTTTTGAGGGAGAGACTGAGTTACCGAGAGAAGCTGCCAGGGGCGTAAACACTACGTGTATATCCCGCACTTAATGAGAAGGGGCATTACGCAAGAAAAAGTCCCCGGTACTCATAAGCACAAAACGCAGATGTGCCGGTATGGCGTACCCGCCCATCCCAGCCTACTTCAAGAAGAAAAAAACCACGTTATTTTGTCATTGCAGTTGTACAGTTGTTCGGCTACAATGGAATTTGTTCTCTGCGTTTAACTCATCCTATTGTATAGGAGTAGTGGGCAGCTGCAGCACCCAGGGACCAACTCCAGCTCTTCTTTCCATTGCCTTGGTCAGGGACACAGACAGAGGAGTATTAACCCTAACGTGCATGTCTTTTGATGGTGGGAGGAAACCGGAGCACCTAGAGGAAATCCACGCAGACACGGGGAGAACATGCAAACTCCACAAAGAAAGGATCTGGGACAGCCTGGGGTTCGAACCCAGGACCTTTTTGCTGTGAGGCAACAGTGTAAATCACTGGGCCACCATGCTGCCCTACTCAAGCACTGAGTCAGGCCCATTATGGAGTATGTGATCTCCGTTGGGATGAGGAGGAGATAGAGTGGGAGAAGACGAGGTCTGAGAGCAAGAGAGGGCAGAAGTGAGCCAGGATGAGGGGGAGTTAGAGTCGGAGAGGAGGGAGAGACAGTCTAAAGGTCTGTAGTTCTCAGTGGGTGACTGCTTGAATTCACAGTGAATACCCGGCCATCGCCTCTTTTCCTTTCTTACTACCGAGTCAGCACCTCATACTGTATGCAGGCATTCAGTCATTCCAATCCACATTTATAAGATGAATGGGGATGTTGACCAACTGAGTTGTGTCAATATCTTTATTAAGAACATAATCTTCGAGGATGAACGCGATGATCAATTTGAGAATTGAACAGCAAAAAGATTTAGGATAAGAGAATGTGGTTGAATGTAGTTTCAAATATTCGTTTAAACACCAGGGATGCTAAAGGGGCCCACTATTTGAAGTTGTTCATACATTTTGTTTTACACCTGGTAGATTGGTTTGTCATTGCTTCAAAAGTAATGAGTTATTATTATCTATTCATTATTTACATGTGTATTTGAGTTGTATGAGTTGAAAATTACCGAAATAAACTAAACTAAATGACACCAAACTAAAATATGATGGGTTGTTGAATGGGATGATGTTTTTTTTAAAGGTTTAAGGTGGTCAGTTGCCCTGAAAGATGCCATTGTAAAATTGTTTATAGCGATGGCCCCATGTCCAAAATCTCTAAAATGAAACCAGAGTAAAGATATCGTAATCGATTGGCACAATGACAGAAACTACAAAAATAAGATCCAGGTTGTAAAAAAACTGAATTATCCTATAATACATGCCTTATGGGAGTGTGCAGAGGTGCAGACTGCTCGTGGAAATAAAAACCTTCGGAGAAAATGGAAGAGGGCCATGGTTTTACTGTTCCCAAGAAACCTGGACTCTGCCTTTTGGGTGATAACTCAGAAGTTAAGGGAAATGATACAATACAATTTAAAATATTGTGTTTGGGCACCATATTAACACTAAGGCTGGTCCTTAAATTCTGACTAGAATTTAAATACAAATATTTTCTGACATCACTTACTAATCGTCATGCATTTTGCACTCTTATTCTACAAAATTTAAAAATGAACTCGCGCACACACATATTATATATATACTATAATGACTGGATTAGAAATATATATATATATAATATATAAAAATTCAGTGAGTCAAGTGAATTCTTTGAGACAGTACAAGCCTGTTTCATGCCATAAGCAATCATCAGCTGTCAAATTCACTGGATTATTTTGCTCCATATTTGTTGAGCACTTTCCCTACCGTTGAGTGTTTCTTTTAACAAAGTTATAATCTAATCATATATTTTCGTAATGTGTGTGTGTGTGGTGTTAGTGTAGATAGCGGAACCGAAAACTAAAGCACTTATGATCCTAATTCTTTTTGGAGGTGGTAGGTATTGTCTCAGAGAGTAAGGGAAAAATCCCAGAAAATTAAAATTATGCATAATTATGCAAAATATGCAGTTTTCTAAAAATGGCTAAAAACCACTTTTCTCGGCATTTCAGATGATTCTGAGCATTTGGGGAGAGGGAGTTGGAGTGGGGGGGGTTTAGGGGAAGGGGGGAGGCGGTTAGCTGGCAGGATGAAGAGGAGGGAGATTTAGACGGGTGGATAACCAAACCGCTACATTGTAGCGGGGTTCTTCTAGTATATATATATATATATATATATATATCGAGAAATTACTTTTTCTATCTTTTAAAGCGCTCCCCTCAGCTGATATTTTTTCCACATACTCATGATGAAAATGAAAAAAATTGAAAATGAGAAAGAAAACCTTTATTTATCAGATGGAGGGCATTCATAATCTCTAAAGCCTATTGATACAAGGACTGTGTGGCTAAAGAAATAATAAATTTCACTGTCTCAGACATGTGGAGCGTGTGGCAGATGCACACGATTCCTATTTGTTTTTTTCCGAGTCTTATAAGGCAGCCACAAACTTGACCTCCCTGGTGCTTTGTGTGAGAGCTGATATAAAACAGAGTTTTACTTTTACAATTTGAAGTGCGATGTTTTTTAAAAGCCTATTTCTACTCGTTTTTAAATTTAAATCTTTAAGCATCCATTTTTAGTATGATCAAATTTCTTCACAGTTGCTTTACATTTACACACAAGTATGCACACGCAGGGCGCCCAGGTAGCATAGCGGTCTATCCCGTTGCCTACCAACACGGGGATCGCTGGTTCGAATCTCTGGGGGGAATAGCATAATCCTCCCACGCACTACGTCCCCCTGGCGAAACTGCTCACTGTGAGGTGAAAAGAAGCGGCTGGCGACTCCACATGTATCGGAGTAGGCATGTGGTAGTCTGCAGCCCTCCCCGCATCGGCGGTGGAGCAGTGACTGGGATGGTTTGGGAGATTGGGGTAATTGGCCAAGTATACAATTGGGGACACACACACACACACACACACACACAAATAAAACAGATTTTAGTTGCAGCTAGCATCCAAACAGAATATTTACAGTTTATACTGTAAGATTTTTGCCAGTCATGCTTATTCCTAAACCTGCAGTGACTGAAAGATGTCATGCTTAACTGAATGTTTCTAGCCACTATGAATGAAGTGAAAATGGAGTCCCCACATAAATCCAGTAGTCAGAAAAAGACTTCTAGGCCTGTAGAGAGAATGGTAGAAACAAAGGGATCAAGATTGCCCATTAGTTCTCAGTAGAAAATCTGTAATGTGAGGGCAGAGGGCTCAGTGGGCCCTTATCCGATAATAGGGATGTTGTGTTTGTTGCATTGATTAAAAAAATCCTTTAACCGGTTTAAGTTTTCACGCTGCTGAAGTCAATACTGATTCTCCACTGGAAGCAGGAAAAAATAAATAAATAAATAAATAAAATCAGCCTGCTCTCTCTCTCGCTCTTTCTCCCTCAAGTTTTCTCTGTTTGTTTCTCGTTTTTAGTCTCCTATTCCTCTAAGAAACGCTCTCTCTTTTTGCCAGTGTGTCTCTCTTTCTTAGAGTCTCGGTCCTTCAGGTTATTCTCCTCTTTCTCTCTTCCACATGCTTTAGCTGAAGGATGTCAATGCCGGTGTGCTGTTTGCAATTCATTTCAGCAGGGATGAATAAAGCTATAAACCTGACAATCGACTTGTTGACCTATAAACCCTAGAATCTGAATTCCGTGACAATCTCGATTTCTTTCTCTTTCGGAGGCATGTTCCTCGTCACTGAACAGTAAAAGCGTGCACCAACCACTCCTACTACGCACCATACCCATGAGCATCACCATCCCCTTTTAATGCTTAACGCTTCCGTAACATCGCAACAAGACAAGCGAGAATAAAAAGTCTGCAGGCTGCGAATACAAACATAAGTGTGGGCGTCTGGGTAGCATAGCGGTCTATTCCATTGCCTACCAACAGGGAGATCCCGGTTCGAATCCCCGTGTTACCTCCGGCTTGGTCGGGCGTCCCTGCAGACGCAATAGCCTGGGTGTGTAAGATGGTGTCGTTCAACTTCCGACGTACGAGTACTTGCACATGAACTTACGGTCTGGTTTGTTGCGAGAAGACATGCCTTTTTTTTAACACGCAGTTTGCAGGACCTCCCTAAAATCACAGTCAACGATGTACATCGCATCGTGAGTGCTTTCTCGGTAGCTCAGACGAGCAAAAAAGAAAAGGGGTTTAATATTTTGAGCTACATCAACAACTACGAGAAGAGTAGCAGCATCATTAGAACTAAGCTAGCGCTAGCTAGCTAGCCAGCTAACGTTAGCTGGCTGCCTTGCAACTAACGTTACCTTGCTACTTTGTTTTTATTAGTCAGCTAATGTTGCTAACTTACATCTACATTCAAAATTACAATTTTTCAGTACAATGACACTGTGATGTGGATGAAATGTGGCCAAACAGAGGAGAGACTTGATAACAAGTGTAATGGTAAAATCGAATTTAACATGCATGGAGAAGTAGACACGTTAGCCCTTGGCTAACGGGTCGGACCCTTTAGTTGAGCGGTTAGCGATGTCTACCGCGGGAGATACGGGTTCGCGTCCCAGCTGCGACAGTTCCTGCGGTTGCCCCCCCCGAATTTGCTACATCTTTCCCTTTTATATCTGTCCAAGTCGGAGAGTACTGCTGACGTCGTGTGTGGCTGCCGCTTCTCCCTCTCGTAGCCCCCCTTCCCATCCACCCCTGTATGTCTGTGTTGTTTACCTGTCGTCTTGTTACACCCCGTTTATTGTAAAGCGACTTTGAGTGTTAGAAAAGTGCTATATAAGATTGATTTATTATTATTATTGTTATTAAAATATCTTTACAGTATTTCCTTTAACCTTACAGGAGTTTGTAAACACTGTTTTGAATACTGTAATATACTTCTGAAGAATTTTTGTGTCCGGAACAATCTTAATTGATGGCAACACTCAACACAGTAGTCCAGAGACTAATAACTGTAATTTGGTGATCATCAGGTCTTTGTAATATAAGGTCAAAGAACATTTATTCAGAGTTGAACATGTCATAATGATGCTGATACTTTACATATTGACTGTCTTTGTTTTTGTAATGATGAAGACACATTTCCATGTGGTGATAATGTTATACTCGATTGACAAATTTATTCAATTTTGAAAGATGAATGTATCATTGTGACTGTATTGGGGACTTTTGCAGTTTAGTGTTGTGCTAAATAATTTAACTGTTCTAGGGATTGCACTTAACAGTTTTGAGAATGTTGACAGTGTCAGGAATGGGATTTAAGCAACTGAAAAAAACTAATTGTATTTTCTAGTGTAATAATTGTGCTGTGTACGCTCATCCTAGTCTAAATAAGAATCTCGGAAAAAAAAGAATGACTGACAATTGCGAAGCACTCACATATCTTATTTTTCCTTCCCTTATTCTTCCACATCCCCAAACAATGACGAAAAGACAGAGTCAGTATTTGAAGGCATGATTTGGTTGACCGAAATTCGCACAATGTGGCGCACAACAGTGCTCAGTGGAGCCTGATTCACGGCGTTGATACTTCAATGCTCCTTTTTGCCCTGTTTGATTCTCTGATTTTTCGGACGAAATTAAGATTTTGGACGGATAAGTTAGCAGCTAACTAATGATTCAGTAGGACATAAGCGTCCGATTGTACCGGATGTTCTTATGCAAACAAACACACCCGGAAGTTCCGCAGCGCGACATTAATGCACCGAGCCTATTGGCCATGTCTGTGGGTGGGAAGCCAGATGTGGGTATGTGTCCTGGTCGCTGCACTAGAGCGTCCTCTGGTCAGTGGGGGCGTCCATTCGGGGGGGAGGGGGAACTGGGGGGATAGCGTGATCCTCCCACGCACTACGTCCCCCTGGTGAAACTCCTCACTGTCAGGTGAAAAGAAGCGGCTGGCGACTCCATATGTATCGGAGGGGGCATGTGGTAGTCTGCAGGGGTAATTGGCCGGGTACAAATTGCAGGGGTGTAGTGGGAGGGGGACGCGGATGATTGCCGACCCCCCACCTCTTCCGGCAAGATTTTATTTTAATTTAATTTTTCTTACACTTTTAACTTTTTTTGTTTTGTTGAATTTTAATATTAAAACTACGTTAATACCAACGGTAACAATAATTGCAAACATCAAGAAAACCTTTCCAATAATGTCTTCTTTGTCATAAAAAAGTCAAATTCCCCCCCCCCCACAAAGATGTTACAGGATGCTCGTCATCAAGCTGTGACACTGCAATCTACAATTCCGCATAAACATTCGAAAACTAATATCGCTGCCGCTCGCTCCTAAAACAGAAAGTGTGGTTTAAAATGGGTAGTCGCCAGAAAAATTTTGATTTTTTTTTGTAAGGATGTCGATAACAAAGTTCAAATAAAAACAGCATCAATTCAGCAGCCTGAAGTTCAAACAGCCAGCACCACCAACAGCCCAGCAACCCCCTCCGCGATTGCTAACGTTAGCACAGGGGTGGTGGTGGGAAGCTCACCGTTCACAGCATGGGCAGGGGAGATGTGGGCCAAAAAGAAGGAGGCATACCCCTGGATTGACTGTAAGGATGGGAAACTGGGGTGCAAGCTCTGATCATCTGTTGCGGATCTATCAGTGTTCAAATCAAAGGGTTCCCAAATGGCGTCACTACACTGTAATGCACAGTGGAAAGGATAAGAGCGCAATTTTGACTTCGCTGAGAAAAAAGATAATTAAACATACACAGTCCAATAGCTACATTGCTGCCGAACGTACACATGAGAATGCCAAAAAAACCGACCCTGGAGAAAGTATGTGATAATATGAATGCATCGTACCTGAAGGCTACATCATGTGGCGAATTCCGTTCTGTTTACTATTTAGCATGTAACAACAGGCAATTGTTTTTTTATAATTATGGATTACTGGAGGTCCAACGCGAAAATGGGATTGACATTGGCATCAGTTTACACTCCAGATACAGCGCAACACAGATGACAGACCATACAGGTTCAGAGATGCGTAACAAAAAAATCTGCCAAAGAATCCAAGCCATAGAAGGTAAAATTTCAATTCTTAGAGACGAATCAACAAGCCTGGGATGTTAAACTACACTGATTGTGTAACTGAAATGTGAAAGACAAGAGCTGTGACCCACATTTTATGTTTCTAGATATGATTGAACTTCCGAACCAAAGAGCCAACACAATTATGGAACATTTGTTGAAATGCCTTAGTGCACACGGCTTCGATGACACATACTTAAAGAAGCGCTTGGTTTCATTTGCAAGTGATGGTGCAAGCGTCATGTTGGGGTGAGAATCTGGCATAGCTAAACAGCTGTCTGAACAGTATCCTAATATTTTGACCTGGCATTGCCTAAATCACCGAATGGAGCTCGCTGTGGGTGACACTGTGTCTGACGTCAGTGGTGTTTAACCATTTTCAGGCATTTATGGACAAATTATACACTGTGTACAGCAGATCACCCCACAATCAACGAGAACTGACAGAGTGCTGCCAAGTTGCAACAACAAGTGGGAAAAATTGGCTGTGTGTTGAACACGAGATGGGTAGCCAGTTCTTTCCGCACAGTATCTGCTGTTTGGAATAATTTTGAGTCACTGTGTGCTCACTTTAGCTTTGCAAAGACAGACGAGAAAGGATCGACCTCATCCGACTCATCCCATGTAGCACTGCGGAGTGCGAAAGGGGATTCAGCCAGATGAATCTAATTGTCACCCTGATCCGCACCAAGTTACTGATGGAATGGGTCTCTGCCTTGATGTTCATCAAACTACACGGGCCACCTCTAAACCAGTGGGATCCGACAGGCTATGTGACAACTTGGCTGAGATACCATTGTTCGGCTGAAGACACAAGAACGAGACCTTCAACCAAATCTCTCAAGGATTCTCCTCCTGACCCAGTATGGTGATTTCTTTGACTTTTTTTTGAGCAGGACATCCTGTGGTCGAAATAAAAACATCAATGGTGAGTAACACTGGTGACTTTTTTTTTAGGTGCGGCCTGCTGTGCTTGATGTATTTTATGGATTACAATCTCAACTTCAAACTTAATTTGGCCTACACTGTGTAGCCCAATCGAAATGACTAAGTTAACCAGTGATGATGAATATAATAATAAGTAGTGGCAATGATTTGACTCCCCCTCTGACGTGGAGCTACTGCGGCCTGTAATTATAAAATTGCACATACCTGACTGTATGGGTTTGGTGTAGAATAAATTCGCAGATCCTTTGCTATGAACTGGGATGATTTGTGTGTGGTTTGTGAATGAAGCATGTGTCAGCACGCAGCATTCGGTGATGATGCCATTAAAATAGCATCCCCCCACTAAAAAGAATTCCCACTACACCCTAACAACTGCGGAGAAAAAGGGGGATCCCCCCCCCAAAAAAACAAGTGGATTAAAAATGTGAGCATCCCCACTGTTGATATAAGTTTCTCCACATTCAATTAGCTTGGAGGTAGAAAAAGGCTATGGTGCAAAGCATGAAATGAGATCCCAGCGAATCAATATGGCTGTTAGAAAGCCAGTCAAGTTCATTTCACCAATACAGCGAAAAGGGATCATTTTTGTGGTCTTTAGGGAAAAAGCCAAAACCTTAAGAATGGCCTCGCCTGGCTATTACAGCCGGGTATTTCCCTCATGCATTTTTTTTTTGCAGAGTTCATTCAAAAAAAGCCGTACTTTCTGGAAACATGAAATGCAATGTAAGAGTCAGCACTGAACATTAAGCTCAATTTCTCTGCGTCCAGGACATCAGTGGTTCACTTGATGGCCCTCTTGACCTCTCTCATGTTGTTTGTGTCTTTCTATATTTGGGTCTTGGCAAAGTGTTTTCCAGTTCATGGTTGCTGCAGGAAATTGACTCCAACCGTTTTCAGTAAGTGTATGCTACAAAAGTACATACTTCAGTTTGTGATGTCAAACTTTCACTTTTTTTCCCCCTCAACATACTTTGTCCAAAAATTCATTGAAAAGTTAATAACTCAGCTTTGTCACTACTCATACATATGGACAGGTCTTATCTACACATAAGCACAGACAATAAAATCTTGCGCCATACCTTCGCTTCTCACACGTGAAGAAATATTGGAGTCTTTAATGATTTTTTTTTATACAGTAACATAATGCGGGCTGCACGGTGGCACAGTGGTAAGCACGGTTGCCTCACAGCAAGAAGGTCCTGGGTTCGAGCCCCGGGATAGTCCAACCTTGGGGGTCATCCCGGGTCAACCTCTGTATGGAGTGTGCATGTTCTCCCTGTGTCTGCGTGGGTTTCCTCCGGGTGCTCTGGTTTCCTCCCACAGTCCAAAGACATGCAGGTCAGGTGAATCAGCCGCAATAAATTGTCCCTAGGTGTGAATGTGTGTGTCGACCCTGTGATGGCCTGGTGGCCTGTCCAGGGGGTCTCCCCAGCTGCCGCCCAATGACTGCTGGGATAGGCTCCAGTATCCCTGTGATCCCGAGTAAGGATAAGCGGTTTGGGTGGTGAATAAATTAATGAATAATGGAATTTAATGCATGCAGTGATGGTAGATTTCTCCAAATGTAAAAGTTCTGCACACAGCGCAGCAGGCATTCACTTAGTCGGAAAAGGTCTTTGGCTAAAGAGGAGACAAACACACAAGAGGAACCTTGGCCAATAGTTTGTACTGTGATTGCACTTCATTGCCGCTACACACCCCGTGATCTCGGAGGGCTGTTTGCACTTAACAACATGACCCCCGTTACTTCCACCGGGATTTTCTTTTCCTCGATCTTTCCACTAGATCACAAGATCTACCAAGCTGTCTGTAATAGGGTTTTGTAAGGTCCTTGGGCTGTACAACAAACTATCAGCCCCATGACCTCCGGTTAGAGCGAGGACTTTCTGTCTCTAGACAACTTGCCCTTCCTAGCATTCTCCTGTCACTTAAATAGCTAACGATGCCCCTTCCCTTAATGCAAGACAATTAAGGGGCCTTAATGCTACAAAGTGCCATGGCTCTCAGCATTTTGGGGATAACAGACTGTTTTCCAAAGAGGCAGAAGGGGGCATGCTCCCTGTAAGGATGGCTCATCAATCACATTTAACAGCCCTTAAATGGTTGTGTGCCTCCCTAAGGGCTTTTTGGGATTGAACTGCCAGAGATATAAAGCGCTAGTTCACTTGGAGTTTCTAAACCAGTTTCCGGAGTAACTGTGTACTCACTGCAAACTACAGATTCAGATATTATAGACGGCCGGAATTCTGCTTTGAAGTTTCAGGGGGTTCCTTTAAAAGATTCCCGAGGAAAATACTTTATGCCAAAGCCAAGCTACAGTGGGATTATTTTTTGATTGTTTCTTAAACCACAGATTCGGTTTAAGATGTTGGGATATTTTCTCCTACTTCAGTATTGCACTATGGCATACCTGCCATGAAAATAAATAAATAAATAAATAAATACCCTGTTTTCCAGAGAAAGAAAATATCAGGCTCTGCTTGTGTCACCATCCATGCTCCCAGTACACTTTCTATCAACACTGAAGCCAGCCTTACTTTCCAAATTTCTGAATGACACATGCACAAGACAAGAAAGGGAAATTAGTTGGAGGGAGAAAGGAAGGAGATTGTTGATGGGACTGAATCCAAGGACAGGCCTGTGTGCATACACAGGCTTAACTCATTGCCATGGAGTCACGTGCTTTCACTGAAAGACAGATTTAACACAGATGCTGCAAACATGTACAAGTGCATGCGAAGGCAGATGTCCCATCCTGCACACAACATCATCAACAACGATACCTCACAAATCGATGTGCATTTTCGAAATGGTCTCTTCCGTACTGGTTTTGGATAATTGTACAATGCAGAGCCTCCATTGCCTCACTTCTGGCTGTATTTTCAGGGATATGAAATTACTGTGTAGAGGAACAATAGAAAACACTCTCGATTTAAACCCTTTTTGCTTTCTGAAGCAGTTTCAGCTCAGGACCTTTTGATTGATTTGATTCACCTTTGAAACAGCTAATTTTTTCACTCAATACACGGTGTAATAAGGAAAACTCATTGCAATAGTGTAATTATTGTGGTACTTCCGATCTCGCCAACATCTCACCATTTTCAACTCACCTTGCATCTAAGGATCTGTTTTGCATTTGGTATCAGTGAAAATGTTAAAAGCAAGCCAAGCATTCGCACATCAACGATCCTTCAGGTTTTAATTAGAGAGAAAGAAAGCCATTTTATTTTGTCATTGTACAGGTTACAATGAATGTGTTCTCTGCATTGAAGCCATCCTATTGTATTGGAGCAGTGGGCAGCTGCAGCTCCCGGGGACCAACTCCAGTTCTTCTTTCCATTGCCTTGGTCAGGGGCATAGACAGCAGTATTAACCCAAACATGCATGTCTTTTTGATGATTGGGAGTAAACCGGAGCACCCGGAGGAAACCCACGCAGACACAGGGAGAACATGCAAGCTAATTATGATAGGACAAAACATGCTGGATCCATCTCTACTTTTTGAGAGGCACAACCAGAGCAGCCTGAAAATGCCAACTTTCAAGTTGTCTTGTTAACTTACGGCTTGTTGTTGACTTTTTGTTCACATTTGAATATACCCGTTGACAACAAAAAAAAAGAATAAAAAAGCAACCAATGCATTTCATTGTCACCGCTATTATCCATGGTCAATGTTGCATGTCATTTAATCGCAAACTCGAGAGAGCCATTTCAGACGTGCTAACCAAAGTTACTTTTCTGACAAAATGACCCTCCTATTACATTTTCTACTTTTAATTCATGTTACTGCCACCAATTTTATGGTAGAATGAGCCCTTTTGAGCCGCTCAGAGGCAAGTCACCATTTCACATTTTACAAAATGTTTAGTATCTTTCACACCTCGCCTCATGTGGAACTTCGATCCGGGGCCATGATCAAGCATTGTCAGGAACATACGAGCAATTTGTGTTTAGACTTCATTTTTTGTGTGACGGAATGAAAATGATTCATTATAACCGTATACTGGGAGATTGAAAATACTCTTGATGAATGGCTGCTCTGATGGCGTCTGTGTCGAGCAGTCAGTTTGGCTCATTAGGTCAGCAGATTCTCAACAATAGGTGGATAGTTATTCAAATCCCTAAAAAAATATGCAGAGACGGCGAAAAATAAATACCTTGTCCATGAATAAGAATTGCATACAGACCTCAGGAGCATCGTGTGAAGAATATAGTATCACAAATATATTGAATATTCTTGTAGGACATTAGAATTGCGGTGCGAGTTAAATAATTCATGCACATTATATACAAATGTATAGTGCTTTGCATGCATGTAGGCATCATACTTGCAACACACACACACACACACACACACACACACACCATTTGTGCACTTCCTATCCCCTGAGGTGTAGGGGGTGAGATTGGAAGGAAATCTCTCAAAACCATTTAGATTGTGGGAGCTGGTGTCTGACTATTTAGTATTCAGAACCAGTCCTACCAAGTTCTGTATGTTCTCTCTCTCTCTCACCCTCCTTCATACTCTCTCACACTGCCTTTGTTTCTACTCCTCTCTATTACTGTACCACTCACGTTTGTTTTCCATGTTCCTTGCCCTTGCATTCCTTCTTTTGCTCTCTGGTTCGGTCTCTTTCTTGCTGCGCTTTCTGTCTTTCGCTCTCTTTCTTTGTTTCCCTCTCTCACCCCTCGCTGCTCAGCAGATATCTGGGTTGCTTTCAGAACACCAGCGTGTCGGTGGAGTGGTCGGTGGGGACCCCAAACTTTGACTGCATGCCAGTGCTGTTATTTTCTTCATCATGGAGTCCGCCTTGACACAAATAATGGAATGCACTGGCAGCCTTTCAGAAGAGGCAGCGGGGGAAAAGTGGGCCACTGCCAACCCTAGGCTATGCAAATCCATCCACAGTTGTCTGAGTTTAGAAATCTAATGATCAGACTGAGCTCAAGTGCTTTCCGTCCTCTCTTTTTCCGAACTGCAAACTTCTTTCCCCATCATTTCCTCGCTGTCTCTACCTTACTCATCCACGCCTCTCTCTCTCTCTCTCTCTCTCACTTTCCCTTTCCTAAACTCATTGTCTTTCTCTCTATCACGCTCCTCTTTCCTTTTCCCAGCCCCCTTACTGCCACTGCCATCTGCTGCGAGTGCCCAGGAGATGGACTCCGCTCTGGTTTGTGACCAGAGGAGCTCGGAGTGGCAGCCTGTGGCATCACGGCTGCTGATTCCACAACAATCTACAGTTTGCTGCACTTCAGCAGCTCATTTTTGCCTCTGATGGGCCCAGTGACCACTCTTGCATGGGCCTGCAATTAAGCACTATGTTAAGTAAAAACTGCAATTTGCAGGGCAAGCATGAAGGCACACTTCAATAGGACAAAGAAAACTGATGGGATGGAGGGCTGCTGGAAGTCGATGGTGGAGAAATGAATCGATTTATTCATTCATTACAATGCTGGTGCCACAGAGGCCCGTTGATCTGTAATTATTCTTTTTGTCTTTTAAGCCAGCTTGCATATAGGTTCTGAGTGGTAAAGTGCTGAACTACCAGTATTCCTCTGAACTTAACTGAAACCATTTTTGTGACACAGTTAAAGCGGGAGGAAAAGACAAGAAGAAAAATGGGATTTGTTTTTCTTTTTTGGTGGAATTTTCTCCTTTTCTCCCCAATTGTACTTGGCCAATTACCCCACTCTTCCGAGCCATCCCGGTTGCTGCTGCACCCTCTCTGCTGATCCGGGGAGGGCTGCAGACTACCACATGCCTCCTCCCATACATGTGGAGTCGCCAGCTGCTTCTTTTCACCGGACAGTGAGGAGTTTCACCAGGGGGACGTAGAATGTGGGAGGATCACGCTATTCCCCCCACTTCCCCCTTCCCCCTGAACAGGCGCCCCGACCGACCAGAGGAGGTGCTAGTGCAGCGACCGGGACACATACCCACAACCAACTTCCCACTTGCAGACACGGCCAACTGTGTCTGTAGGGACGCTGGACCAAGCTGGAGGTAACACGGGGAATCGAACTGGTGATCCCTGTGTTGGTAGGCAATGCAATGGATCGCTATGCTACCCGGACGCCCTCTGGGACTTGGTTTTACGAGAAGCAACATTTCTGTTTGCTAGTTTGATAATGGGTTGATTTGGAGGACAGTGCCGTTTCTGAATCGCTCTCTCCAGCAGGGGGGCGTCAGGTGTTTGTCACCGAGTCCTCCAAGCAATCTGCATTTTTACCCCTCACAGGACAAGACAGTGGATGTACAGTTTTACCAGCTGATTGCCATGGGCTATGATTATCTCTAAGTGCTGTCTTCACAGCGGAGGTGTGCAGCAGTGAGAGGAAACGCATTTTGTCAAGTCATCGGCTACTCTGTTATTAGCTGGGTCTGACTTTTAAGAGTTCAGCAGTGAGGAGTGCAGTTATTTTTACCATGTCTACAAAGTGCACTTGCCATCAAATGCAACTGGGCTTGCATGAGGAAAAAAAACATCCACGAATGCAAATGATCACACTGGCTTTGATTTATTCTATTATTCCCCGAGGGGAAAACTGGCTTTTTATTCTCTGCACAGGACACAGGGGTCAGCCAGCAAAGGGGGGCAGCCCTGGGGTAGGTAAAGGTAAATGATTATACTCCGTGCCCACAGCGGGACTGAGCCCACGGCCTGCTGTTAGAGAATTACCTCCCCTAACCAACTGGCCATCCCGCCGCCCCTTAAAGTTGATTTCAATTTTATTCTCTGAGGAATGGATCTTTTACTGGGTTGCAGGAAAATTGGTTTG
Organism: Lampris incognitus; assembly: GCF_029633865.1. Lineage (NCBI taxonomy): Eukaryota > Metazoa > Chordata > Actinopteri > Lampriformes > Lampridae > Lampris > Lampris incognitus. The sequence goes on from NC_079225.1 coordinate 33,378,495, forward strand.
TCCTTACGTGTGTGCATCCACGTACATGTAACGGGATTCTTTTTTGACCAACTGGTTGTAAAGGCACCAAAGAAGAGTCAAAGGGGGGATATCAATCAATTACAATTTGACTGAAGCCAACACCAATAGTTCCCTATTTGATGTAGAATGCAGGATTTGATGCAGGAAGATCAGGGGTGGCAGTCAGTTTAAGGCCACACTTGAAGCAAGCAAGCAAGAGCAAAAAAAAAACACAAAAAAAAAACGAATACACAGCAACTAAAATACAAAAGAGTTCAAAAGGATTTTTGTTATTTCAACTTTAAAGGTCCTCTTGGAGCCAGACCTGGGAAGGGAGCTCGCAGGCGAGCATCTGGTGGCCAGGCTTTGGCCCATGGGGCCCGGTCGGGCCCAGCCCGAAAAAACAACATGGAGCCACCATGCCGTGGACCCACCACCCGCGGGGATGAGCATGGGGGTAGGGTGCAATGTAGGCCGGGCAGAAGGCAAAGGCGGGAACCGGGGCGTGCTGACTTCTGGCATCGCAGACTGGTCCAAGAGGACCAACTGGGAGGAGACTCCGGGGTAGACCCAGAACTTGCTGGAGGGACTACATGTCCATTCTGGACTGGGAACACCTTGGGATCCCCAAGGAGGAGCTGGAGGGTGGTGCTGGATATCTGGAGTGCCCTACTTAGCTTGCTGCCACTATGAACCGACCCTGGAGAAGCAGCTGATGATGAGAGATGAGCGAAAAGTTTAAAGGTCACTACAACACCCCAAATTTGGACTCAAATAAAAGGCCTAGTAGTAAGCATACTTACATTACTTACTTATCCTGGCTACAGCCAGCGGTTCCTAGGATGTGATTAGTGGGTAAAAAATAGATTAAACTACTCTTTATTCATTTGATGTAAAAGCTATAGAAATGGAAAAGCATCAGGGTAAAAATCAATATTCCTGCTGGAGGCAACGATTCAGCGCATACGCATTCACCCCTTACCACTGGCTGAGCCAGCTGGGAGGAAGTAGAGGGCATGCAGAGTCTCTGCACAGGTCGGCCACCCTGACTGGGACTTAATAAAGGACTTAACAGGCAAGGGACAGAGAAACACACAATCAGCCAGAAACAAACAACAAAGAGTCACAAAAAAACTCATTAAGGCAAATGAAACGACTACAGCAGCGGACGCAAGGCTACTGAATATGGTTAACCCTCACCCATACTCTAAAGCCTACTCACACTAACCGTAGACACAGAACCAGAACAGAACCAGAATGTATGCCATCCACCTTACCCCAGCACCCAACAAAAAACACAAAGAAGTCCAAAGAGGCCCGGGCCTTAATTGGCATCCTTTGTATAGGGCAATCTTCTTCTATTCCTAATGGTGTATGTATGCACTTCCTGCTTGACTGCACTGGCTCCCCCACTGCACTGGCTCGGCAATTACACCCTCATACTACCACCAATCCACTCCATTACATATGCATATGTTGATATATCTGAGTTTGTATATGCATGTGGCGTGTGTGTGTTTGTTTGTGTGTGGGGAGTTGGGGGGCAGGGGGGTTGGCTGGCAGAGATTGTATTTGCGTGAGCGTTTACTGTGTGTGCATGTGTCAGTGCCTGCCAGTATGTACAGATGCCAGCACCTAGATTGCTTTCAATGTGTGTGTGTGTGTGTGTGTGTGTGTGTGTGTGTGTGTGTGTGTGTGTGTGTGTGAATGTGAATGTGTGTGTGTGTGTGCATTTCAGCACACATCAAAGCACAGCACCACAATTGGGTCAAATGAGATACAGTACTGCTGACATAATGGTACCGTTGCAGTTATGAAATTGATTTCAGAAGATCCCTAAACAGAAAGAAGTGGTGCAATCTCTTGGTCGATTACGTGTCTAACATCTGTATGCTAGTTTGAAGATAACTCTTGTGCTTTGCATTTCAAAGTCTAATTGCATTTTGATAAATTGAGCCCTTATCAAGAAAATACCCGCCAACTGGGTTTTGACATTCTCTGCCTGCTGCACAATGACATATTTCCATCGTATGGACATGAAAAGCAGAGAAACAGATGGTGTCATTTGTTGGAGACCCTCATTTGGATTATCAAGCGTAACCTAGCCTAAATATTTACCTGTCTTATGTCTTCATATATGGAGAAGACTGAAATTTTGGGACATGTCAGCAAGGGTTAATTGTCTTTACATGACGGACTCCAATGAAACAAAAACTCAGTAGATGGCAACCAAATAACATTGTTGGGGGTAGAAATATTTTAATTATTGATCACATTTGCATTCACATCTAGGTTGGCCCAGAGGTATAATTGGAGAAACAATAAGATGCATTCGATATACAGGTGTTTATCTGACCAACAGCCATGAAATCTGTTTAAAAAATTCACCAATCTGCTCCCGTGTAGCGGTGACGGGTCCCATAGGACAGTGCTTTGAAAGGAACAGGACGCAGCCTTTCTTTCGCTCATGTTTTCATGCATATCTATGTATGAACATGTGGCGTATTTGTACAGACTGATTCAAAGGGAAACAATCATGACATGTAAATGCCTGAGAGTACGTCCACAGTGACATGGTTAAATTTGAAAACACATCTTTTGTTCTCCGTTTTGGTCTTCTTTCCACTCTAAGCTGTTGGTTTTGGCCAAAAACGGATTTATTTGAAAATCCTCTCCAAATGGGATTTTGGCAAAATGTGTTTAATGATACACCGACCCAGCAGTGACCTACTGAGATTGACTTTCAATTATAATACTTAAAGATGCAATCCAAAGATTGTAATTCAGCTGGATAGGCTTCATGGTGGAATATTAATGTCAGGCATGCCATTTTTTTCCAGCATGAGACATTTTATTTGAGCTGCTACAAGTACTTTAATGCCCCGTCTTCAAACACAGCCAAATTACAGGAGGTTGAGTGGGCGTGGTCCCAAGATCACATGACTCTTTATTAATAGCTAGCTAGTTAGCTAGCTAGCTTGCACTAAGTTGCTAGGCAACTTTTCACAAACAGACCAACTGACTGACAGGATGACAATTCATTGATTGTCGAATCAAATCAGGGTATGAAATCCTGTAATTTACTACCAGAAGCAGAAGTTTTCAGAGACGGTTTAATCACGTTGACGAAGAGGATGGTTTCACAAGGGGCTGCCATTGTGTTTTCACACCAACAGCAGTTCTAACATTTTGAGTAACTTTACAACCACAAAACTTCTGTTGAAAAAAATACAAGGTTGCCTGGAAAACATGATTTTCATTGGACTGGATCTTTAAGTTGATTCACAAGTACTGTAATATTATACTGTATATTTTATCATATTCTTCTACACACATTGCCCTCATTTACTGTTTTTTCCCCAGGATTCATTAATCCATTATTTCACTTCATTCTTTCATTCATTTGTTTTACTGATTTCTCATTCATTTATTTTATTGATTTCATATTTTTTTTGTATCAGCTATTTAAGTTTCTCAGTTTCATATCGTTATTCAGGAAATTACTCTTGTTGATAAAGCAAGGAGTCCATGCACCTTAAAATTGATTGACTGATAATAGCGGGCCAAATGAGAATAAGTCTTTCTAAGGAATGTGGTTCCCCAAATTATAATCACTGATTTTAATCAATCAATTGATTGCCTCAATCTTCCGAATTGATGTGTTCAGTGAGGTTTAACACACCAACATGCTACAGTGGCAAATAGAAAAATGTTTAGGACTATTTTTGAATTAGGCCACACACTGAGACATGAAGAGAAGTGCTTTACTGTGATGCCAATGTCTGATCGCACCACACTGGCCAAATCCATATTATTTGATCTATGACATGTAACCCCAATATGTGAGTAATTATTGTTTCATCTCCTCTGTTACCTCAGAAGAAGATTGCAGGGCATGATGGTTCAATGGGCCTCAGGGGAGGCATGTGTGTCTATGTTCTGGCAACCAAGATAGCTTTTAGATTGTGGTTTTGATCAGCCCTCAGGCCAGTCAGAGGTAGGTAGGTAGGTGTGTGTGTGTGTGTGAGTTCACGCACATACACTGTATGTGTATGAGCTTATCTCATGTATGCCTGCATTCATGTTTGACGAATGCTCATGTTTGAACAAGTGATGTTTATCCAGATTTGTTTACAGGGAAATAATTATTATTTTCCTCATTATATATAAATATGTGTGTATCTATATTTGTGTGTGTGTGTGTGTGTGTGTGTGTGCACTACCCTGAAGGTGAAAATTTCAGGGTCTGTGTGGGAAGATGATGCACTAGGCCTCTCCTGGTTTGGATAAAACTGACAAAAGTCCTTTTACACATTACAGCTGACAAGTAAGGCCTGGCTTCTGTCAAACAGGAATCTGGCGTTCTCCTGCTCTATAGAATGACTTTAATGCTCTCACAACATTATATAGGGCTTGTAATGCCACTGTAAATTTTTCCTGTATTATTGTAATGCTTCATGAATATTGTCTAATGATGCGTTGTAACAGTGATGGACGGCTGGCAAGAAGTGGATATCGCTGGATTCCTCCAACTTCCACGAAGCCTCCATGGATTTATCGTCTGTCTAGTAATAAGCAGGATTGTCAAAATGATTTGGAGCCCCAAAATTTGGAGACTCCACGAGCTTCGAAAATGAATAAAGCCGATACAAAATCCCCATCCTTTGTTTCAACCCGGACAACCCCAGTGGCCAGTCACCTTGTTAAGCTGCTACAAAGCTGACATGGTGAGGGTCGGGGCGAGAGGTTGCGGCACACCCCGTTGGGTTGATGTGGGCGGGCGGTGTTCCTGTTGTGGATGCGATTCCCACGAACACACTAGGGCCAAAAAGAGAGGCCTGGTTACTTTTTGAAAGTCATTTCTCTATCCTCTGCTTTTCAAGTTGGCTTTTTGAAAGAAGTAGGTGCCCCCCCCCCTTTTCTCCCCAATTGTACTTGGCCAATTACCCCACTCTTCTGAGCTGTCCCAATCGCTGCTCCACCCCCTCTGCCAATCCAGGGAGGGCTGCAGACCAGAGGTGGAAAACCCGGCTTCAGAAAGTAGAAGTAGCACCCATGTATTTGCTCCACCTGTGGACTAAACCAGCTGATTTCACTAATTAGTTCTCCTACCTGGCTAAAGTGTTGTGCTAATTAGAATCAGCTGGTTTAGTGCATGGGTGGAGCAAATACATGGTTAGTACTTCTACTTTCTGGAGCGGAGTTTTCCACCTCTGCTGCAGACTACTGCACGCCTCCTCTGATACATGTGGAGTCGCCAGCCACTTCTTTTCACCTGACAGTGAGGCGTTTTGCCAGGGGGACGTAGCACGGGGGAGGATCACGCTATTCCCCCCAGTTCCCCCTCCCCCCTGAACAGGTGCCCTGACCGACCAGATGAGGCCCTAGTGCAGTGACCAGGACACATACCCACATTTCCACCCGCAGACACGGCCCATTGTGTCTGTAGGGATGCCCGAACAAGCCGGAGGTAACACGGGGATTCGACCCGGCGATCCCCGTGTTGGTAGGCAATGGAATAGCCCGCCACGCCACCCGGACGCCCCTGAAGTATGTCCCTTGAAACGCACGTGTCCAATATTCCCTGCATTTGTAATGCTTTATGTCTAGTAAATCTTTATAAACGCAAAGCACGGTGAACTGGCAACCAGTGGCCGTGTAGGCTCCGTGAGTCCACAAGCCCCTTGCACCAGGCCACCCAAATCAATTTTTATTTTCTTTAATTGTCAGTTTTACACCTCTCCTGGCCTTTAAAGTACATCCCGATAAATATATTTCAGCGGTCTGATGTGAGGTAGATTTTGTTTGCCGCTAATCAATACCACACGGTGAGCCCCATTATAAGGCCGCTGATATGTTTACAGTGGGCATATCCGCCAGCGGATTCAGTCATGCACGGTCGATTGACACTGACGGAGGGTAGCTGTCCACCCCCCCCCCCCAGCTACGAACGCATTTTAAGTGTGCTTGGAGATATCTAAGAGGTTATTTGGAATGCAGCGCACATTTGTGGAAGGAGCGAGCAATTTCCCTGACAATCAGCCCTCAAAGTCTGGCAATTTGACACATCTCGGCTGGCGCAGCGCTGATGAATGGCGAGGATCTCCGCTACGCCGCAGCAGAATAGGAAAGCTTCACTCACTGTTCCGATTATTAGGACGGCGCTGATCAGATTTATGATTGTAATTTGGTGAGGACATGCTTGTGTTCCATTTACATATGGTTTATGGAGCCGCGATTCCTCATTTGCATAATGGACGCTCAAACCGATGTGCTGATGAAAGCAGAAGGAAGGGTGCCCAGTGCTATCGTTATGCACTGGTGGTAAAGAAGAGGAAAAGCAAATAACACAGTAGAGTGTGCGTGTGTGTGTGTGTGTTTGTCGGCATATGCTTATAAATGGCTGTGTTTGTGACAGAATGGAAAAAAGAGACCAGCATGCACTTTTACAATTTCATTTAGCAGACGCTTTTATCCAGAGCCATGTCCACCTGAGAGGTGGTTGGCTTGTATAGCATGAGGACTCTCGTGCCGCTGACTCTTACTGGAGACACTTGTCCCAGCTGGAGTTCGAACCCCGGATCTCCGGGGTGAAAGGCGGCGTTCTTACCTACCTGCTGAGCTATCGAGCTTATACACACACACACACACACACACACACACACACACACACACACACTCTCTCTCTCCCTCTCTCTAAAGCACACATTCAATCTCTCTCACGTTTACACACACACACACACACACACACTCTAAAACACACATTCAATCTCTCACGTTTACACACACACACACACACACACACACACAATAATGACAATGGTGAGAGGCAATGCTTGGTGCTGCACTCACTTTCTGCCCCCTGGAACAAACAGGGAGCATCAATACACTTCAGATGCTGAAGACAACAGCTAAGAGTCAATAAATTATCCATGCACAGAAAACCCCAGAAAAAAAAAAAATATCGCTAGTACTCATACTTGGCAAACAAACAAACAGAGCAGAAATGTTGGCCGAAAGTCAAAGTTTGCTGGCGTGCAGTTATTCTAACGATAACTAAATCTGTGATAAGCCACATGCTTATACGTCTACCACCGTCATGATATATATAAGACTTGGCCACCACCCACAGTAAACAGAGTTCATATGTATCCTAGCCACACATGAAGATGGATGTGTGTACCATGAGATGGAATCCATCACACATTAAATGCTGAGGATGGAATCAGTGCAATTCCATTATTATTTTGTTCTTCTTAAATCAATTTGTCGTTTGTTTTGGCACCGGTTCTGGTAACAACTCAGATTGCACAATTTCCGTTAATGACATTAAGATTTTCAGCTCTAGTGTTCAAGCACAAAACAAGCACAGCCATTTTATTTCAACGTGGCGTCAGTGTGTTTCGTTCGCCTTGAGACTGCCTACACGTAGACATCCAGAGAACAGAGCTCTATGTACAACCCTTCAGCTCTTCTTCGCTGACATCTGCTGAGAATCGAATGTCTTCGTAGAGAGTCGAGGCAAGGGTTTGTATGGTTTATGGAAACTGTAAAGGGATGTCAGACATGTAGACTACTTATCGCTGACTGCAGTGTTGGAACGACTGCATACCAGAAAACAACATCACTGTGGTCATACTGAGAAGTTTAGCACACCCGATTTGTTTCTTTCTGTAAACTGTGACAAAGTGACGCAGACTGAGTCACAAAACACACCCAGATGAGCAGGGGCGAAAATCTATCAACTTTGATAGAGTTTATATAGTTGATATATCAGCTATACCAACTTTGGAGGGGACAATCAAACCATTGCGATGTAGAGGGCGGGGGGGATCGCCATCTTTTGAAACTTAAATATGCACTATTAAGTGTCTATAATCAGCACAGGTGCTTTCGTTGTGTATTATTAATATTATTGAAATTACATAGTTATGTTTATAGTGATATATTGGGGGGGATATATCATATTTTTCCCAGGATGGGGAGGGGGTCGTGTGTCCCCCCGCCCCCCCCCCCCAGGATTTCCGCCTATGCAGATGAGGATGTATGTGAGTATCTATATCCAGAGCTATTATTCTGGATGTCTAATCATGTAAACTATTTACTCAACTTTGCAATCCCATTCACATGAGTTTTTGCAATCTAAATCTAAAAAACCTAAAAAAAAATAATCAAATATTTTGCTCCGATCGCTTCAATGTATGCCACTGAATGTTACATCAGCTCTAATTAGTGGTCCAAGCACGTAAGTGCTGGAACCCTATTGTGTTCTTTAGGATTATTAGTGTTTTTCTTCTTCTTCTTCTGTCCTTAATGTATGTAGGGTTTAGAAACCGTAAACAGCTACAGTTCCCAAACTTGGCAGATAATTTGAAAATCTCACCCATTACTCAGACAAGAAAAAAAAAATACAGATAGGCCAGATGGTCGCGCTATAACAAAGAACTTTATGTTCTGGCCCATATCTTTTGAACTGTAAGTGTCAGAAACAAAATTCCCCTTTTCCTGGATTCTGTGGGTCCAGACGAATCTATGTATAGAAGCCACGCCCATTTGCACCGGGAGGGATTCTATAGAGCTAAATCCGGGCCAATATGTTGGATAATTTGGATTGTTCCTTGGACACAAACTAAGGACTTCCGGTTTCCACTGGACATGGAGTAGTCGCAAGTCTAACATGCACTGTATATTTTAGTTTATTACTTTCAGTAGGACACGACATTTTAATATTCTGGTGGCATAATTTGGCAGCCGATACATTGCAAAGCCATTTATGCATCCATCCATCCACTATCCAAACCGCTTATCCTGCTCTCAGGGTTGCAGGGTTGCTGGAGCCTATCCCAGCAGTCATTGGGCGGCAGGCAGGGAGACCCCCTGGACAGGCCACCAGACCATGGTCACCACAATTCCGCTGAAGTGCACATAGCTTGTGTGATGATGCGATTATTTGTAAGGAGGATTTGCATTTTGCTTTAGAAATTAGATTTTTTTTTTTTGGTTTGTTTTGGTGATAACTCAGTCTCTGTGCTGTTTACTCGTTGCATTGCTAAGGCTGGACTAGTGTCTTCATTTTTGTTTCAGAGCTGGAATTGCCATATGTAACTTTTGCAGTACTATAGGAGAGGATACAGGAAGCTAGGCTGGTAGTTTGCTTTTTTCCCCGACGACGGAAGGGGGTTCAGAGGGCCAAGGTTTAAGAGTCACAGTTCACTACTGATGTGACTCTGCATGACCATACTCGACTTCCTTAACATTTACAATACAGCTGCTCAAGACTAAATGTTGCTTTAACTGTAAAATAATGTAATCAGAAGCTACACATTTCTATGGAATATTTTCTTACTTTTAGATGTCTGTGGGCTTTCAGAGCCACAACAGTCATGCTAGTCGATTACATTTATGTTTTTTGCAGAATCAGTCCAGACCCCCTCTAATTGAGAACAATTTCAAAAAGTTGGGTCTTTCCAAAAGGCTCACTGTCCAATCACAGCTTTGGAGACAGAACAAAATGGCAAACAATAGCGGCAGTGATGAACGATCAAGGTAACTGAGCCAAAGATGCCATATCATAGAATGAGTCTAATGGCGAGTAAAATCTAGAAGAAACTAGCCAAAGTCATGGCGCAACATTTGGCTAGCCCTGCACTCAAACAAACATGGCTTGCATTACCGTCCGAATCCCACATTACCTACAAAACAAATGGAGAATGCTCTTCTCCAGCTAGTTAAAGGCAAGATGGACGCCTCTCTTCAACTAATGGGTGACATAATCAAACAAGAGATGGCTAGTTTCCGTGCTGAAATTAAACAAGACCTGGAGACTCTCGGAGAGGGCACCAAAGGTGACAAGTGGAGTTCAGAGCTGAGATGGCGTCTTTGTGCTCAACACAGACCGAGACAGCCATCACTGTTCTGGAGATCGAGGGTACACTCAACCACCATGAATCCAGTATCAACGAGATGGAGAGTACCATTTCGGAGCTCAAACAGGCAATTGAAAAACTCAAGGACCAGAATGACAACCTAAATAACAGAAGCTGCCATCAGAATCTGAGGATTATCAGGATTCCCTGAGGGTGCAGAAAATGGCAAACCCAACGCATACATGGGTTCCTTCTTTTACTGAGGTTTTGGGCGATGAGATAAGTAACCCTTTGGTGCTAGACTGCGCTCACAGATCTCTGGCTCTCAAACCCAAACCCAGCAACTGCCCCAGACCTATGATAGTGCGACTGAATACCTACTCAGATAAGGGGAAGATTCAATAAATATTCAGAAATAACGGCGAGCTCAAATTCAGAGGGGCAAGAGTTCATATACACTGCTCAAAAAAATAAAGGGAACACCTAAAAACACAACATAGACCTCGATGAATGAAATATTTCAGCTGAAAATCATTATTTATTAGACAGAGGAATGTGTTTAGAGCAAAATAACCTAAGAATGATCAATGGAAATCAAAATCATTAGCCCATTAAGGTCTGGATTCAGAATCATACTCAAAATCAAAGTGGAAAATGAGAACATAGGCTGATCCAACTTCTGTGGAAATTCTTCCAAGACGATTCAAAATGAGGCTCAGTAGTGTGTGTGGCCTCCACGTGCCTGTATGCACTCCCTACAACGTCTGGGCATGCTCCTGATGAGACGACGGATGGTCTCCTGAGGGATCTCCTCCCAGACCTGGATCAGGGCATCGGTCAACTCCTGGACAGTCTGTGGTGCGACATCGCGTTGGCGGATGGTACGAGACATGATGTCCCAGAGGTGCTCGATTGGATTCACGTCTGGGGAACGTGCAGGCCAGTCCATAGCATCAATGCCCTCGACACACAGGAACTGCTGACACACTCTGGCCACATGAGGACGAGCATTGTCATGCATGAGCAGGAACCCAGGGCCCACTGCACCAGCATATGGTCTGACAATGGGTCTGAGGATCTCATCCCGGTACCTAATGGCAGTCATGGTACCTCTGGCTAGCACGTAGAGGTCTGTGCGGCCCTCCAAGGATATGCCTCCTCAGACCATCACTGACCCACCGCCAAACCGGTCATGCTGGAGGATGTTGCAGGCAGCAGAACGTTCTCCACAGCGTCTCCAGACTCTCTCACGTCTGTCACATGTGTTCAGTGTGAACCTGCTCTCATCTGTGAAGAGCACAGGGCGCCAATGGCGAATCTGCCAACCAAGATGTTCTCTGGCAAAGGTCAATCGGGCTGCACGGTGTTGGGCTGTGAGCACAGGCCCCAATTGTGGACATCGGGCCCTCATACCATCCTCATGCATTCTGTTTCTCACTGTTTGAGCGGAAACCTGCACATTAGTGGCCTGTTGAAGGTCGTTTTGTAGGGCTCCGGCAGTGCTCCTCCTGTTCCTCCTTGCACAAAGGACCAGATAGCAGTCCTGCTGTGGGGTTGTTGTCCTCCTGCGGCCCCCTCCACGTCTCCTGGTGTACTGGCCTGTCTCCTGGTACCTCCTCCATGCTCTGGACACTGTGCTGGGAGACACATCAAATCTTCTTGCCACAGCACGCATTGATGTGCCATCCTGGATGAGCTGCACTACTTGAGCAACTTCTGTAGGTTGCAGATACTGCCTCATGCCACCTCTAGTGGTGAGGGCACTAGCAAAATGAAAAACTAACCAAAGATCGGCCAGAAAAGATGAGGACAGGCAAATGGTCTGTGGCCACCACCTGCAAATCCATTCCTGTTATAGGGGTTGTCTTGCAAATTGTCTAATTTCCACCAGGTGGAAATTAGACAATTTACCAACAGGTGAAATTGATTCACAAATCAGTGTTGCTTCCTAACTGGACAGGTTGATATCTCAAAAGTGTGATTGAGTTGGAGCTACATTGCATTGCTTATGTGTTCCCTTTATTTTTTTGAACAGTATATTTCCGGATATGAGTGCCGAGCTCAGCTGCCACAGGGCAGCTTTTACCTCGGTCAAGGCCAAGCTCAGACAAGCAGGCATCAAATACAGTCTATACCATCCAGCTGAGCTTCGTCTCACCTCCGATGGTGTTTCATACTTCTTCAAGGAACAAGCAGATGTGGAGGATTTCCTTGCTAAACGGATTTGTCCCTCCTCGGAGGCATAAATCAAAGACGGAGACATCGGTTTCCTGTGTGATGTGTTGGTCCCTCACAGCAAGAAGGTCCTGGGTTTGAACCCCAGGCCGTCCCTGGTCCTTTCTGTGTGGAGTTTGCATATTCTCCCCGTGTCTGAGTGGGCTTCCTCCGGGTGCTCCGGTTTCCTCCCAACATCAAAAAGACATGCATGTTAAGACTCCTGTCTGTGCCCCTGACCAAGGCAATGGAAAGAAGAACTGGAGTTGGTCCCCGGGCGCTGCACCACAGCTGCCCACTGTTCCTATACAATAGGATGGGTTAAATGTAGAAGACAAATTTGATTGTAACCAAACAACTGAACAATGACAAAAATAAAGTGGCTTCCTTTCTTATAACCCATTAATACACATAGAGGTATCTGATGAAAGTTTTTGGTTTCCATTCCAGTATTACTATTATTATTTGTTTTTCTTTGAGATTTATTGGACCCGATTTATGGACTATTTTTTTTAAAATTATTAATAAGGAAGGAAGAAAGAAAAATTCTGTTATGGGATGCATTTGGATGGACAATTATTCACATCACCAGCGAGAGGTGGGCTGCACATATCGTCCACAAGTCTGTCTGGACCCCGTGTCGATCAAGTAACGGTACCAGTATGTTAAGCCAATTCTGCAAAGGTCAGTTCCTATCCTCGTTTCCAAGGAGACCACTACCTTTTTTTGTTTTTTTGTTTTGTGGCTTGGTGTATTTTATCATGAGCTGATCTCTGTATTTATAGTTGGCTATTGACAGTGGGGATTATAGTTTTTCTTTAGTTGTGACTACTGAAACTTGTGAACATCCTTTAAGGAGCAGCGTTTGTGTTGTTTTTCTCTGTGTATGGCAGCACAATGTAAAAGTACCAAGTGTGTTCAGAGCTTCTTAGGTCCCGTTTGGGGTGTGGTAATTTGTGTGTGTGTGTGTGTGGGGGGGGGGGGCATTGTGTTTTATGTTTGCATGTATCATAACATACTTTGCGTCAATGTGTCAATCCCTTATTTACCACTGATGGCTAATTCATTGCTAACCAGGAGTAACGATGACAGTATTACAGTAAAGTGTATTAGCTGGAATACCAAGGGTGTTAATCATATTTTAAAACACAACAGAGTTTTATTCCATTTGAGAAGTCTGGATGTTAACATTGCCTTCCTTCAAGTAAACCCGTCTCAACTTTTTTTTTTTAACTGTGTTCTGTAAGGTGTCCTTGAGTGCCCTGAAAGGCACCCACAAATAAAATGTATCATTTTATTATTATCTCAGGACTTCTGACCATAACAGATTATGCAAAGGATGGGTGGGACAACTGTACCATTCCATTTATCAAGACATGCCTATGGGAGCTGCTATTCTTATTAATAAGAAGAATTCCCTTGTTGTTTGCTGTTAAATGTTACCACAGACCACCAAGGGAGATCTGCTGTGGTCACAGGTACCCCATGCAATGCATCTTTAATACTGGTCCCGAACTGGGATGATGTACAATTTATGAAAATATTTTTATCCTCGCTAACTAACGTAAACACACACAGGCTTTTATTTTTTTGGGGGGGGGGCCTTTAACTGTGTTTAACACCCTATATCGGATCACTCTTCAAACACTCCCTACAATATAATTAGGGGAGGATTGCCGTTTCTTATATCCTGGTTTAACACATTACTCACAGCACGAAGGTCCTGGGTTCGCACCCCAGGCCGCCCCAGGTCCTTTCTGTGTGGAGTTTGCATGCTCTCCCCGTGCCTGCGTGGGTTTCCTCCGGGTGCCCCGGTTTCCTCCCACCATCAAAGACATGCATATTAGGGTTAATACTTCTGTCTGCGCCCCTGACTGAAGCTTGGCAAGAAAAACTGGAGCTGGTCCCCGGGCGCTGCACGGTGGCTGCCCACCGCTGCTCTCTACAGCGTGGGGGGGGATGGGTTAAATGCAGAGGATGAATTCACCCACAGGGATTAATAGAGTACATCTTATCTTTTTATGGGATTTTATTTTTCATAGTTATTTAAAAGTAATTTGACTAGATAATGTTTTATGTACATTTATGATCATGTTTTAAATAAATGCGTGTTTTTTTTAAAAATAATGCAGATCTTTTTTCTGGGTTTTTCACAAGAGAAAGTGACCTTGGAAAGCAAAAGATAGCGTCTTAAGACCCGTGGCACAGCATCGACAAAATGCTGGGGGCCTTTTAGTTTCTATGCATACCCATTAAACCGTGGAAGGCTACAGACGCAGGGCTGATAGAACGAACGAAATCAAAGGCTTTATTTCCCATGAAAACACGAAAACAAGGGTAATAAAACCAGTTCGGTGCAAAGACACAGCCATGTGCGTTTGGAAAAGGGTCCAAAAATCATTGAGATGAACATAACATACAGCTTAACAACAACACACTGAACAGAAACAAACTGCCAGACTCAATCAAGCACAGGGACACACACACACACACACACACACACACACACACACACACACATATATGTATTTTTTTTTATATATAGTATATAGAGTGGGCAGAACCAAAAACACATAAGGGAAATGTAAAAAAAAAAAAAAAAAAACAAACCAAACAAATTACCTTGCAATTCAGTACTAATATTCACCAATATCTAAACTCCAAACCCATCTAAACCTACATGAACAAAAATGCAAAAATTAAATTAAAGAAAAGTTGATTTACTAAACCAACCAATTATTAAAGTAATAAAACAACATCCGCATGTTGCCCCCCCCCGCCCGCCAGGTGCTGTGTGCCTCACAGGGAAAGAAACCAACTTTAGAAACAAGTCAAGAAGATAAAAAGCATAGCATTAAGAACACATTGTTTACTAAATGTGTGCACGCCACATAACAAAACAATGTACTACTGAAATCCTACCAATAAATAGTGCTACAAAAACCAAACTTGTTGTAATTATGACTCAAATTTGACTACTGACTGTGATATTTTATTGAATTTAATGCCGGTTTGGTGTGATAGTAATTGTGGGGCTGGGACTGCAGCCCACACATAAACATCAATTCAAAGACAACCCCATCCTCATCCGAAGAGTCTGAACTTGCCCAGGCAGGACTTGGAAAAAGACATCACACCATGTCCAGGAATATGAGCCATGAAGAAGTATTGCGTAAACATAACATACTAGTTACAAATTGCACCCAAGTGTTTTTATTTGAAACATTCCACTTCACTCTAGTGTTGTTCTTGTATGTAGACATCACCAAGTCCCTATGCTATTGTTCTATTAGTTCTTCAGACTACTACAAAAGGAGTATCCTGAGATGCAGGGGCTGACAGGAGGACGGCTATGCTACAAGGCCACAAGTGGAGAAAATTTGTAATGTAACATCCATTGGCACTTCTGCGTGGCGGAGAGGTGAATAAAACGAATTATTTTTGGTTCATCCAGTGTCCCTCCAGTTTTCCTGTGCCGAGATCAGCAGTGAATGATTTGCCGGCTGCAAAATATGACCGACTTCTCGTTTCGTTCAAGACTCGTACCTGAATACGTCATGTTTTGGTTTTGACACTGTCGCTGCCCGGTCTGACGCAACATGGATGTGAGTCGCGCATGCGCACGGTTGACTCAGAGCGGGCAGCGACGGAAAGCAGTGCTGGTCGAGCAAGCTAGAGAGTGAACGAAGAGAGGGAGCAGCGATAGCGGGAGCACATGTCTTTCTAAGGTTGTGAATCACCGCAACAGCGAGAGGTTCTTCGTCATACAGTCGCAACTGTGCACAAAAAAATTGATTAATAAATCAATAATGTACATTTTTCTTAACTCTCATATTGACAGTTTTCAACTAGCCTATAGAGTATACTACAACAGCATCATAGAATTCCCGAAATTCAGTCATGGCTTTTGGTTTTGGTGTGCCACCCCGAGATTTTCAGTGGCCCCATTTGACCACCCCTATGAAACATTTCTGGGGGCGCCACTGTTAAGACAGTCTGGTTACGAAATAGTTTCGTTTTCGGACAACTCATTCTCTAAGTACCACATTAATGTGGAACCTGAGCTCTATTTATTGTTTCTGCTTGGATGTGATGGCAGCAGTTTTGAGACAACCAAGTCTTAAGACCTGTCTTCAAGCAACTCTTTCAGATGACTCTTGTGACACTACTTGCAGAGGACCATGGCTAATTGTGGGGTTGTTGGCGTCCCCATCAGTCAGCTAACACCTAAGGTCACAGCGTTTCAGACATACCCTTCTCCTGCACCCATC
Source organism: Lampris incognitus (assembly GCF_029633865.1). Lineage (NCBI taxonomy): Eukaryota > Metazoa > Chordata > Actinopteri > Lampriformes > Lampridae > Lampris > Lampris incognitus. The sequence continues at coordinate 33,394,846 of NC_079225.1, forward strand.
TGGTTTCATAATTACCATATTTGCTATGTTTGTCTATGCCTGTCTTGCACTGTTTGGCGAGGCCGCAGCCCTTATTTCGTTTTTACACGTGCCAGCACATTGTTTTTAATGACAATAAATTGAACTGAATAATTAGCCACTGGATGAGTGTGCTAAAGGATGTTTTTTTGGGGGGTGGGGGGGGGAGACATGTCGTCTGATTTTTTCCCCCCACATGCCCTCAGGGTTTCCTTGTATGTGCGTATGGTGGTGGTGGTGGGGGTGGGGGGTGTTTGTTGCTGAGACCAGAGAGCTCAAAATAACACGGTTAAAACGCAGTACTGGGGCGACAACGCTTGGGTGGAAGTAGACAAGCAAGCTGGCAAGGGAAACTTAAAATGATGCGCCATTCTGGGAAACCTCAACACCGGAAACAAATCTGTGATGGAGATTTTTCCATCGACTGCTGCTGAGGCAGGGGTGGGAGCCTGAAGTGACAAATGAAGCCGCTGCAGAGCAACAGGACCATGTTTCACGTCAGTGTATGTGAAGTGTGAGGTGTCATGTGCTCTCTGAGGGGCAGAGTTGTAGCAAGTTCATCACAGTGACATTCTCTCTTTCACTCGTCTCCTTGCTACCCCCCCCCCCCCAGGCTTGTTTGCTGCCCGTGATCATCCATCTGCACCAGCGATCAGGTCTTTTATAACCTTGGCTTTGACAAGCAGGTGTCTCTACTTGAAAAGGTGATTTTTTTTGGGGGTGTAATGTGGGAGATGGGGACGGTGGGTTGAGGTGAGCTGGACTCATACGTGTGTCGAAGGATATTCTCACCACTTTTGCCCCTCCCTGGGGTGCTTTGGGTCCAGACTGTCTGTAGCCTGTCAAGCATGTCGGTAGCACTTACGGCTAGTAAGGTCGTATGGTTTGACCCACCTCCAAAGAGTGATTAGATCTGACAGGCTACTAACTACACACTGTCTTCCTTCGCAGCCCAACTGCCAAAGTATCGACTCATTTATTACATTTTTTTTTTGTCAAACGAAGTTTGAGGAATATTTTTACATTGATGAGGATTAATATGGCACTGGATGTAGAAATACTTTCCAAAGTGTAAATGTTTTGTGTGTGTGTGTGTGTGAAAGTGTTTATTTTCTTTGGGCTTGGATTAGAATAAAATGTGCATTTCAGTGATAAGTTAGCCCAAGCTTTGGCACTGACTATTGTCCCAAAATGTTAGTTTAAACCGGGCAAAATCCTATAATTTCAGGTTGCGGCTGTTCCCCTCCCCAGAAAGAAAAAGCTAAGTAGGTGCTAGTTAAAAGAGGAGCTTAAAATCAAAGCATGGTCAGCAATGGACACACAACACAACACAACACAACAGTACTGCGACCCCATCCTCCTCAAAATGGTTGATGGTAGGGTGATCTGATGAAACAAATGCAGACTAAAATAAAATATCAATAGTTGATGCAGGGTGGACGGAGAGCTCAAAGGAGTTTAGATATGGGCAGATGTATTGCCTGCTTCCCTGTGTCCCATAAACGCCTGATTGAATATATTTCTTATTAATATTTAATTAGTTTCTCATTGTGGCGTCGAATTTCTGTAATCATATAGACTACTTTGTCATGCACCTTTTCTCTCCCATGTAGCTTTAAACTCTGTCTCTTCTTCTCTCTCCCCGGTAACATCAATTACGTGCAGATTTTTATGCAAATTAGTCAATGACATCATCAAGCAACTTCCAGTGACTTTTTGAGGCAGGTTGTAAGTATGTTCTCGACAGAAGAGGGAGGAAGGAGGAAATGCTTGGTGGCTGTTGTGAAGCCATGAGATAATTTTTACGACTAAAGATATACTCGTCCTACTTTCTCTTTATCTGTGTTTCAATAGTACATCTATAAAAACTAAAATAAACTGTGGCTTCCAGTTACCAGCACTATTTATTCATTTTTGGTTGTTTGTCCCCTCCTTCATCCTCATTGGTCGGTGGAATCTGAGGTGACACTGATGAGCTGAGCGCCTCGGCAAAACACGAAATCATTGCTTTGTGTGCACACAGAGCTGTGCTCCAACAAGAGGTGAGGTTCTGTATTCGATTGAGAGCGCTCAAAACAGGACCTGTCTATTGGACAAAAATACAGAACACTTTTCTTTTTTACAAGACTCCGTGGACCACCAGCCTCCCGAATGTAATCCCACCAGATCCATACTTACTTGCCTGGACTCATAAAACTTTTCTTTTCTTTTTTTTTTTGCATCTATGACAATGTGTGTCCTTGTTTCTCTACACTTGTTACCCTTCCCTTTCTGCATGCTGGAATGAAAAAAATAAAAAATATATATATATAACAGGAGGGAAAAGTGTTTCCAAGCCCAGGTTTCTGACAGATGGTAGGGGCCAGTGCCAGTGTGGGTCTGGGCCAAAGTCCGGGTACAAGGGGAGCTCATATGAGAGACAAAACAACACACAGGTAATCTGGAACAGTATCAAGCCTCCTGGCATCGCTCTGAGAAGAACAATTACCAAAGGAAAGTGAGCTGCTGCTTTGAAAATGAAACAAAGTGAGTTTTCCCTCCAAAGTTACAACTGGAAAATAGTGTTGGGTGATATGGAAAATACTATTATCATGATAATCACAGGGGATTTTACATAATGTTGATATGTATTTACGATGTTTGCTTACATATGCAAAAATGCCATATTTAAGAATCCAGGTGAGCTTGATAACTTTGAACTTTTTTGTTAATGTAAATTATAATATCAAATCAAAATTATATTCCTTCTAATATTTCATACCTCATTTAGTGGGAAATTCTAGGGAAATGATTCTCGTTATCAAACAATTGTGTGCCACAATATGACAACATCCAAATTAAATCCCAACACAATGCTATTGAAAGATGATAAACAATAATAACGAATTACTACCCAGCCCCAGTACTACAAAAATCCTGATAACTTTTCCAAGGTGCTTTAAATGTACCCCTTTTGTTCCTAAATCTCTAAGAACTAAAAAGCAGATTCTGTAGGGATAAAAAAGAAGTTTCTTTTTGGTTTTTCTTTTGCTGCTGCAGCTCCACACGTTTCCATTTATGTCTCGATGTATGCTCAATGGTCCAGGTAAGGAAATCCCAGAATGTTGAATCAGTTCATCTGGACACAGCATTTAGTGGGAGTTAATTTTGTGTCCAGATGAACTGATTCAACTTTCTGGGCCATTTCCATTTCCTCACTCCAAACCTACCCCCCCCCCCCCCCCAAAAAAATGGGCAGTTTGCAGCCAGGTTTAAGTGCCATAGGAAGGGCGTCTCGTGAAAAATGTTGAGCTAAAAAAGTCAGTTTAGGAACCGGCAGGGCTGACTGTAATGAGGCACCGAGGGGCCCTGTCAGACCGGAGACAAAGGATCCCACCAGAGTCCTTCACACTTGCGGGGAACAAGCGCCAATTTCTCCTGTCCTCCCCTCCGGGGTTTGATAGTCTGAGAGGCCCTGTTCTCCTCTTAGCTGCTGATCAATATGTTCTCTTCTCTTCTTTTTTGGTCAGCATGTCACTGAGCCCACGGGGGGAATGCGGAGAGATGGCAGAGCGCCATAAACCAGCTGTGCCTACCCCCCGTCATCGACCAGGCAGTGGCAGCAAATGTCCGTTTCTGTGGGAACAGATAGCACCCATGAGGGGCAGTGAGTGGGAGACTCTCAACCAAATTCCTGACGGAGGTTTTTACAAGGACTGTGTGCAGCCGTTATGCAGAGACCTTGTTTGTCTAATTTCTCTTGATCCACGGAGTCAAAATGGTTCGAACATCAATAAGGGAATCATTTCTTTTTCTTAATTTCTCATTAAAAAAAAGCATAAAACATGGGAGGTCTCCACCAGAGACAAAGTTTATTATCAGACAAGCCAATGTGCCATTATATACCACACATTCACTCTCTTGTAGTGTCACGCAGAGCTGTTATATCTGAGCATCAGTGCCACTGTTCAAGCTGACAGGATAACTACACACATACACACACACTCTTTCACAATGAGATGGAGACACACATAAAATGTAGGTCTAATGTGAGTGCACTGCACACACAAAAGTTGCATGCAAAAACACAGGCACACACTTGGTAACACACACAGGGGTACACACACAAGTTGGAGTATTATCAGAAAACGTCTGTCTGGGGACACGCACGCACGCACGCACGCACGCACGCACGCACGCACACACACACACACACGAGGAGTGTAACAATAGATATCCATGAAATCTGGAAATGGAGCTGAAGTTACTGCCACAAAAAATTGACTGGACCGAGATCCGTATCATGACAAATTATTCATTTACGAAAAAGAAAAATCTATATCAATTGTTAAATTTGCCAGGGTGGATATTTCTAAGAATAGCTTTTTATTGGTGGTGATGATACAGCACAGATGCGACCGTTGTTTACCCAGTATTTTATCTTAATCTATCAGACTTAATATGTATTACATGCAGTTTTCAGACTGATAAGTTATTTATCGCAAAAAGAAATTCTCTTCAAATCTGTCGTCCAAGTAAGTCCTAGGAGGAAATGTGAAGAGTAGATGCTTAAAGTGGACATGAAGCAGTCAATGAACTTAACATGATTTACTAAACGGATTTCCACTCTAATCAACAATTATAGAACAAACATGTCGCTACAATATGAACATATAAAAGAAAAAAAAAGCCCTGTTATATCTTTCGGGCACCGCCATCTTGCAGAACTATAACTTGTGACATACCGGGGTTGGTTGGCTTGGCTGAGTTTAACAGATACAACAATAGAGACGGTGAAAGATAGATAGAGACGGTGAAAGGACAGAAGAAGACAAAAGGGAGGCCACTATTGTATTGCTCCTGGATAGAAAAATGAGTTTTACAGCCAAGGACACAACAGTCCATTTTCATAAGCTGCGGACTGAAACGGACAACAGTACTGAAACATTTCTGTACTGCCAGAATTCTTCATTCTATCAGGTTGCGTATGCATTCGAGTCAAGTCAATTTTACTTGTATAGCCCAATATCACAGATTTGCCTCAGTGGGTATTACAGTAACACAACATCCTGTCCTTAGCCCCTCTCATCTGATAAGGAACAACGCCCTAAAAAAAACAAATAGTCGATATGGCGTGGGAACCCGGTGGAATAATGGTCTTTTCAGAAAGTAAGAGACACTCCGCCTCCGTACCTGCTTGGATCCATGGGGTCTAAATGTGCTCCTCTTGTGAATAGACAGGCAGACTAGTGCGCTCTGCGAGTAAACGCCACATGCTCTGCGCATGGTAACCACGGAAACGAGCTTCTGTGCACTACTGTATCCCTGCTGGACTGATACAACTGTACTTTCTTTATAGGCTACAGCAACATATCAAAATATGTCCTCTAGAAATATTGAAAGAAAGAGTCTATAACCAGGTGCATCAATCGCTCCCCATCTGAAAAGACCATAAGTCATGGAGCTGGTGCTTTGGGGTGAAGAGTGGGTCAGCAACTCTACCTGGTGTCAGCGTGGCTGTTACCCATTGCATCGGAATCCATCTGCTGTCAGAAGGTAGGTCAGACCATGTTTTGTGTTGTCACGAATCACCATGGTGTGCACATCCAGCATAGTGTAACGAGCATGAATGAGTAGACTTGCTAGCCCATTGGCTAATGGGTCAGACCCTTTAGTTGACTGGTTAGCGCAGTCGCCTGTGGTGAGGGCGACCCGGGTGCGTCTCCCAGCTGTGGCAGTTCCTGGCTGCCCCCTGAATTCGTTACATTGGTGTCAAAAGTGGGATGGTGAGACCATGAGGCCATCGGAAGCGCGTGTGCCTAGAGGCGTGAGGGAGCTGGTATGTTGAAGCAAGGAGGGGGGCAGTATAACGATCATAGATGACAAGACTTACTAGCCCGTTGGCTAATAGGTCGGACCCTTTAGTTGATTGGTTAGCGCAGTTTCCCTGGGTTTGAAACCCAGCTGCGGTGGTTCCCGGCTGTCCCCTGAATTCACTACATATGTGTCAGAAGTGGGGTGGTGAGACCATGAAGCGATCGGAAGCGCGTGCGCTCAGAGGCATGAGGTAGCTGGTATGCTGAAGTGCGGGGATGCACCTCCCGAAGGAGCGGGGTAGTGCAACGATCATAGATGACAAGAGTCACTAGCCCGTTAGCTAACAGGTCGGACCCTATAGTTGACTGGTTAGCACAGTCGCCTGTGGTGCAGGTGACCCGGGTTCGTGTCCCGGCTGCCCCCCGAATTCACTACAATACTATGCCAAGAGGTGGACGTGTTGGAGGTGGCAATGCTTTCACTGAAAGATGTCCGAGCTGAAACACTGGAGCATCCTGTCAATAGCAGGTAAGTCAGGATGGCTGTAACCGCCGGCGAATGAACCAATAACGTTAATCTCATGCAGTAAATTCAACAAATGCACACTACATGGTGTTGGTCAGAGACAGGAATATGATGGCATACAGTGCGTACAATGTTTCCATGTGCAGTTTACATATAGTTGTTGTCTGACTGACGTTTTTGATTATGTTGCTACCGCGGTACTAATTTCTAGCTAAAACCTAGTGTTAGCTAGTTGACACTAACAGCTGTTAGCCTACAATGACTGTACCTAACATTAGTTGTTCACTCGTTCACACAGCCGACGAGGTTACATGCTTCTGGTGAACGAGCCAGTGTGACGCAAAGCATGTCTGAGAGGTCTGATATGGCAATATGCCACATGAATGCTTTCCATGCGTAGTTTGTTTACTACCCCCCTTTTTTTCTCCCCAATTGTACTTGGCCAATTACCCTACTCTTCACATCCGGCTTCCCACCCGCAGACACGGCCAATTATGTCTGTAGAGGTGCCCGACCAAGCCGGAGGTAACATGGGGATTCGAATCGCTGACCCTCGTGTTGGTAGGGAACAGAATAGACCGCTACGCTACCCGGCGTAGTTTGTTCACATCATGTTGCACAGCACATTATGTAACCAACATTTGGGATACCACGGTCAAGTCACCGTGTTGTAGACAGTTTGATGTTGGACATTCAGACATTCAGCCTGGTTCATTCTCAATAACTTTTGAGTGAGATCATCAATACACAGTGGGCGCATTCTGTAATCTGACAGAATGAAGAATTCAAAGAATGATTCAGTACCGTTCTCCGTTTCAGCGGCAATTTATGAAAATGTACCGTTTTGTCCTTGCCTGTAAAACTCATTTTTCTATCCAGGAGCAATACAATAGTGGCATCCTTTTTGTCTTCTTTTGGCCTGTGGCTCCTCAGTCTCCATCTTTCTCCTATCTTTTCCCATTGTATCTTAAACTCAGCCAAGCCAACCAACCCTGTGATGTCACAGGTTATAGTACTGTAACATGGTGGCGTCCTTGCCATGAAAGATATAACAGGGCTTCTTTTTTTTCTTTTACGTTTACATTTGTCATTTTTGTTATATAATTGTTGACTATAGTGGAAATACATTTAGTAAAGCATGTTAACTTGATTGACTGCTCCATAATAACGATGATAATAAACATTTTATTTAAAGGCACCTTTCATGACACTCAAGGTCACCTTACATCAAATACAATAAAACAAAGTAGTAAAAAAAATAGTGCAGTCAACAATAAAACACACAATAAGCAATAGAGCATACATCAGCAGGAGTTAAAGAAAAAAGATCAATTTGATGCTGTTAAAGTGAGTATGCCAGTTTAAAAAGGTGGGTTTTAAGAGCAGTTTTGAATTCTGTAATGGAGTCCAGTAAGTGGATGTGACGGGGGAACTGAGTTCCAGAGTTTGGGTGCAGCATGTCCACTTTATGTCGCTTTCATGTCCACTTTAAAGCTACAATTAGGAAGATCGTTGTTTTTATTTAATTCACTCACCCCGGTAACTGTATTGGTGTTTGACCGTATCCTAGAGGTGCATTCAAGATTAATCCGTCACCATAGCAACACAGGTGCGGTTGTATCAGCACCGTGTCCGCTGCTGAATGAGAAGACGAGGTTAAACCTGAGTGTTAGCTATTGATGTTGTAATATCTTTCAGTAAAGATTTTCTGTTATCTCAGTCTCTTAGCTTAGCCTGTTGTTAGCGACAACAACTTTGCTGCTTCTGCCGACATAAAATCCTAAATGGGCTTGCCCCATCTTACCTGTCTGATCTCCTTAAACCGTACATTCCATCTCGAGCTCTTTGCTCTCAAAATGCAGGGCTCCTATGTGTACCCAAAGTTAAAAAGAAGTCAGCTGGTGGCAGGGCCTTTTCCTATCGGGCTCCGATCTTGTGACATAACCTGCCTGCTGCCATCAGACAATCAAGAGTCTGTTGAGTCCTTTAAATCCAAACTTAAAACTCATCTTTTTGCCTTAGCTTACAATTAGTTGCCTTTAAGTTGAATGCTTCACAACCTATACTGCATGGCGGGTCGGTTTTCTGTCTCAATGAATTTACCAAGCACTGTTCTGCCGACGAGATTATAGAGTATAGATTATGACTAATTGATGACTTAATTCATTATGACTAATGATTATTGCAAACTGTTCTCTCCGCTCACGTCTTTTCTCTCTCTCTCTGAATGATGTCTTCTCCTTTCTCTTTTTCTGTGTGTGAATGGTGTCATGTGAGTCTCCCTTGTGTGCACGTGCAGTCGGTCCTCCTCCCAGGTCTCCGTGGTGATGATGGTCACCACTTGGACGCTGCCTGCCATTCCCCTCATCACATTTGCTTTTTATGTCTTATAAATCCATACAATTTTCTTTTTTTTTACATGATGATGCGGGTCACGTGGCTTGGGTCGTGGACTGTTCCGGTGGCATCTGGAAACTGCTTGGCATCCTGCGCACCATATTCTTCATAAATTTTACAAGTCCATTATAATTCTGTTTATCCTCTTTCAATGTTGTATTGTGTAAATTGTGTAAAGACAACATCCATTGCACGTTGTCCGTCTTGGGGGAGAGATCCCTCCTCTGTTGCTCTCCCTGAGGTTTCTTCCTATTTTTTCTCCCTGTTAAAGCCTTTTTTTTTTTTTAGGGAGTTGTACCTTATCCGATGAGAGGGTCTAAGGACAGGATGTTGTGTTGCTGTTAAGCCCACTGAGGCAAATTTGTAATTTGTGATACTGGGCTATACAAATAAAACTGACTTGACTTCTTCTTCAAACTCACTGCTCCCTGCCTTTTTCTACTGCATTTGGCTGTTAGGTCGAAGACATAAAACACTATGCGCTGTATATTTGTTCACGGGAAAGTCCTACGCAACATTTTGCAACAAAATGAGAAATCTGAAGCGCCTCCATTCATTTGAATAGTCATGGATTAACCATCAAAAAGGACACTTGTGGGATCCGCAGTGGTGTAGCGGTCTAAGCATCGGCGTTGTGTCAATGCAGTTGCCCACTGGGGACCGGGGTTCGCACCCCGGTCTCGTCAGATCCGACTATGGCCGGACTCGATGAAGCAGCAATAATTGGCAACGCTGTCTTCGGGAGGGGGGCGGAGTCGGCTTGTGTTCGTCACATGAATACGTCTCTGTGTGTGTCGGAAAAAGCAGTGGTTCGGCCTGGATTCGCCTTGTCACGAAAGTGGCGAGGCGTCTCCTTCGAGACTGCCGGCCGGAGAGATGCAGTTGGCGAACGCATGCAGTATGAGGGTAGGTGTTTGAACTAAGATAGGGATCGACTGGCCACTAAATTGGGAGAAAAAAGGGAAAAATCAGAAATACATTTATATATATATATAAAAAAGGACACTTGTCTGCATATGAATCTTCAGCATTGTAGCTTTTGTGTAAAGCCTTACCCTCGCACTGTTATCTATGACATTCAGAAAGAAACAACAACGAAAGAGCTCAAATCGTTGCTGATACACGAGAAGGTAGACTGAAGAGACTTCTGGATGTCTAAAACTACATAGCGATGTAAAAAAGGGCAGAATGGATTACTGCAGTTAATGTCTTTGAGGATAATTACCTGACAATGTTGTGACCATAATTACAACATCGTTCAACTGCACAGATTAAAACAGGAAAAGAGGAAAGAGAACTCGCTGCACAATTATATTCTTTACACTTTTATAACTTTATATGCGTTTTTTTTCTTGAACTCTTCAGCTAGCCAGTACCAGTGCCAGTAAAAAATACATGACCAAAATAAACGGGCTTGATCTGATGTCAATACTGGTCAAACGTTGATGTTATTTTTTGCCATTCAATATTGAGTTTCAAAAGGCCCTTTTGCCACCCAGCTGAACAACTATCGGTAAACGTGGAACAGAGGAACATCTGAACAAACTGTGTTGTTGAGGTACGGTGGTGAAAATACTTCGTAGTTTTTCCCTCTGCAGCAGTCAGATGGATGTATGGAGAGAAGAAATGCAGGGAGAATAAAGAATACCTGAAAATAGCCTCCCGAAACAGCTTGAAGCATTCAGGGAGGGAGACCTGCCTCCACTTGCTGTCAATTCTCCCACTGCTCTGTCCTTGTGTGTGTGTGTGTGTGTGTGTGTGTGTGTGTGTGTGTGTGTGTGCACGCACATTTCTGTCTCAGTGCAAATGAGTGTGTGGAAAGGTTGAGAATGTGTGTGTATGTATGTGCATACTTGTCTGCGTTTGTTTGCTTGTATGTGCACGTCTATGTTTGTGCTTGCATATGTGTTTTTGTGTGTGCATGCATGTGTGCACGTGTTAAATCTTCCCATCATCAGCGAGCGTCTTTCCTACCCTCTCCCTCGTCTGAATTTACTTAGATAAAAACCACCCTTTCAAACTGAAGCGTCAGGGTGGAAATCCAAAATGTGGTTAAGTGAAACTAGGGTTTTATGGGCAAAATTTCATTCCTGCATACTTTTACTCATGTTTATTCATTTATGGAGCAGCTATGAAGTAATATTTCGTTTTGGTTGCTTGCACTACTCATTAGCTTGTGTCTGGCCCGAGGAGCGTATATGCTTGTGGAGTTGTGTTGGCTTGTGTTATTGACAAAGCTATATGGATTTCATTTCATATTCATGCCTCAACCCCAGAGAAAAAGAGCCACAAGAGCATGTCTTTGTATGTGTGTGTAAGAGAAAGAAAGAGGGCGAAAGCCCCTGTGACTGCATAAGTGTGTATGTGGGAGAGAGAAAGTGAGAGAGAGAGAGAAAGTGTGTCTGAGCAAATTTGTTTGTGTGTGTGTGTGTGTGTGTGTGTGTGTGTGTGTGTGTGTGTGTGTACGTGTCTACATCTCAATTCCATGCTGATCTATTTATTCCGGGGAATTGTTTTAGAGACAGCACCCATTTCTAGGTGCCATCATCACTCAAGCTCTCCAAGGTCTCACAGCTAAGATGTTGCCATACATCAAGGTATTGCTGATCAATATTGATTGATCCCGGCAACTTCCGGGAACATCATCGCCCACCTCTGCCTCTTGCACAATTCAGATTATGTAATTAATATGGAAGACAAGTCGTAACTCAACCATAACTTTTTAACCTTGCAAAAGCCCCAATAAATCAAAACCTGGGACATTAGTTTTATCCAGCTGACAGGTCAGCCATCTTGTCCTGCATGTGCTGGGAACTTATGGAGTGAAGGAAAAATAATTACTGCACATGGAAAGTGCTGCAAAGAGCTTTAAGAACGCTCCCGTTACCACCATCTCAAATTATCAAGATGGGAGACTGTGTTTGGCTGTAACGCTGTGGTACATACATAGTTCAGAGAGGAAACATAATAGCAGAAAACACACAATCGTTCTAATGAGGGCCATTTAAACAAAAAACACTACTGAACAGGTCACCTCGTACTCACTGCTAATTTAAAAAGTGAAATACTAAAACTTGCACAAACAATTGCTGAGTTTCAATTACCCTACAGACACAATCGGCCATGTCTGCGGGTGGGAAGTCGGACGTGGGTATTTGTCCTGGTCGCTGCACTAGCGCCTCCTCTGGTCGGTCGGGGCGCCCCCCTGATCGGCAGAGAGTGGGTGGAGCAGCGACCGGGACGGCTCAAAAAGAGCGGGGCTAATTGGCCAGATACAATTGGGGAGATAAAGGGGGAAAATTGGGGGGGGGCATGACTTTTAACCTGTGGTTTTACTCCCGGTACAACACTGGCGGTCAATTTTGCCCTCAGGCGACGCGGGACGCAATGCTGCCTTCTCCGAGTATTCCAGGAGTTGGGAAGCTAGTGTTCATGATGGAATATAGACCCTTCCACATTGAAACCGAAAGACTTCTCGTTCGAAGTGAAGGATTATCCGTCTGTTGAGTTTCCAGACATTTCCAAGGACCTGCTTCTGCAAACGTCGCTCTGCTCAGCGAAACAAACGAAAGCCTCCGAGGGCATGGAAGCATACGGCTTCTCTGTGAGCGGATGGGTGAAAGAAGATGAGTGGAAGCGCAATCATTCCACACTAATGTGAAGCGAAAAAGCACAGCCGTAGCACAACCGTGGCAACACCATGGTAACGGTACGTTTAACGTTGAACTGTTGTCCAGCTACTCGTTTCTTCCAATGAGTGTTTAGAAATCTGTGTGCTGTGATGGCGTTGTGTTGCTAAGGGACCACTCGAAGAAACACGTGTTAGCGTACGCGTCTTTACTTGAACCACCCACGTCACACTCCTTCTCCCCTCTTACAGTCACCTACATCCTATCTTGTCCTCTAGCTCCCCCTACTGTCCTCCAACTGCATCAATTCAAAACGTCCCAGATGGCTAAGACGCTTGGTGTCGCAAACGCCAGTAACACTGCAAGTAGTGGGATTTACTGCTTGGACAAAAATCGCGAGTGCAGACATCAACGCAAACACTAACAGACAATTTATGCAACACGGCGCAACCGACCGAAACCACGAATGTTCGATCGTAAGCATGAACTCTGCCAAATATAATAACAGCGATGAGATCTCAGTAAAGGCTCCAGGCAAGAGGTTAAGGGGGGGGGAAATTATAAATTATTTTATATACATTTTACATACCTCTCACAAAGAGATCACTACATACCCGACCGTGTTCTGACTTGGGTCCATTTGACTCCAAAGACAGGCTTCTAAGCCACTGATTACGACGTCTTGAAGAAAAGTCCTTAACTTGTTCCACCGTGCTGTGAAAATCCTTTTACCTCTTCCTCAATTCAACGGTTTGAACAGCCCAAAACACAGCATGGTTACGGCATGTTTCGTCTTCGTAGCCCCCACCCCCACCCCCACAAAAGCCCGGATGAAGCGGACGTGACGTGACACGCAGCAATAATTAAAATATTTTTACGTCATAGCTGTGAGGGGTTGAGGCGACCTTTTCTATAGCAGTATTCCAACAGCAAGTCCCTAGACATCCTTTTAGCATGATCATGCAACCAGTATGAACTTATGGCAGTTTGCATCTTATATTAAGCCACTAAGTAGAATTTCAAAATTGAGCAAAGTGAATCATAATTGTAAATTAATACATAGGCTAATTTAAATGTGCATAATGTTCCACTGCAACTCACATGCCTGATCAAACTCGTTTTGCTCTCCTTCAAACCATTTTCTCATATGACAATTTTTTTATACTTGGATTTTGTAAGTGCCAGAGATTATATAACATGGAAACATTATTTGTTTTCAACACTTTTCTGGATGATAAATTTTGTAAGACTGATTTAGTTTTGATCTTAACTGGCCAGAGATAAATTTAAGAAAGCTGATATTTCTGGTGAAGTAGAGATGGCATTCTGATAGGCTCCAGCATCCCCGTGACCCTGAGATCAGGATAAGCGGTTTGGATAATGGATGGATGGATGATTCATTTTTTGAACTGTGTTGATAAAAGTATGCTGATAATTGTTCCGGTCTATTTGAAAAGTCTCAATCCATCTATCTGTTACTGCAAAGGACGGATTTTTTTTTCTGCATACGAGAAGGGCTTCATTTTCTGATTATTGTGCACTAATTAGTGCACACAGGCAGGATAAGCTATCTTCTTTTTAAAAATAGCTCCCTCAAGGACTGGCATAGGATAAAGTGCAGGTGGCATCATCCAATATGCTCCTCAGTAAACAGCTCTTGAAATTCTGGAAAGGGCAGGGGATAGATTTACACAGGTATAATGATATATTTGTGTATTTTGGCATTTTTCATTTAAATTGTGCTTTCAATTCAAGGCTTTGACAAAATGATCATCCTACGTCTCAGTTTGGGACTGAGTAAATGGCAAATGTTTGCAACAGGGAAGCATGAGGTTCAACAACACTTCATAATGAGCAGATCAACATATTCCTCAGAAATCAATGCTAAACCCACTGGACCGCATATAAACCAATTAGCTTACAGAATTGTGCAGGAATATGTAAATTTGCTTGTCCTGTAGCCACTGCAATCAAAGGAAATGCATCAACAACATCATTTGCATTTATAGATTTTCTCCTGTTGCCACATGTCTGCGTGTCAGGCTCCTGCTTGAAGAAAATACAATCTCTGTTCATGGCCTTATCCGCTGTAACTCCACTACAGCATAGCAAACCATGGATGCACTTTGGATAAGCCCCTGTAACATTCAAAAGGTTTCTGAAATAGCTTGTGGTATATGGGTGGGGATTATACATATAGTCCAGGTAGACGCACAGAGCCCATACTTCAAAAGACAAACAAGATCATACTGTATGGCAGAGTAATTACAGTTAATAGTTACTTAGTGTATATGATGAAGACTTGCCTACTTTTACACAGACACATAAATGCACACACACATGCATGCATGCACACACACACGTGCATATACAGATACACTTACTCCATCTATAAGGCCCACTGAATATAAGACCAGGGCAAAGGTCAGTCTTTAGACTCCTGCATTTTGATAGATCAGAGGCTTTGAATTTCCCAATAGTCATTGGATGATGGAATGTCACATTTCATATTTTGACCTTTCTATTTTTTCATAATTTTTCTAAATTGGAATTAATTCTCTGTATGAGGATGGCAGCACCAATATTGTTCTATTCTTTCAAGCAATCCTTGGCTTAGATAAGGATGTAGCTAAATGGTAAGGTTTTGACTTACCAGGTAAACATAACATCTGACAAAATTCCTCTAACAAGCAAATCAACATCAAGACTCTCACCGGAAATCAATGCAAAACCCACTCAACTGTACCCTAAACAATGAGTTTGTTGTGCCATTATATGAAGTCTGCCTCGATCTGTAGCAACCACAATGCATCCAAAACACCATTTGCATTTATAGATTTTTCTCCTGGCACTGTGTATCTGTGTGTCACGCTCTTGCTTTGGGATAATGGGATACCTATTCAAATTCTTTTTCTCCTCTGCAGTGTCGACCGAGGGCCTTTGGAATGAGTCCCTGTCACATTTTAAAGGTTTCCTGGAGGCAGAGAGGATTGTCAGGAACAGAAATGGCAGAGACAGAATGGTGCACAGAGAAAATACTCAGGGAGACCATGAAATCATGCTACCGTAATAGACACTTAACTGATACAGGGAGCTACAGCTTGCAGTTGCTTACACTTGACTGCACCAACATGTGACTTTTTCCAGCCAAAGGATGCAGGTGTAGGCATAGCAGTTGTCTTTTTAACCTCTATGTTTTTTTAACATGTATTGTGTGACTAGATGAAATGTCCCTATGTGAAGTCTTGATGTAACCGACAATAAGAGCAAGCCATGTGGTGAGGGATTTTTTTTTCATATTAGTATATTGGTAGCACTGATAGTGAGTTTTCTTTCTTTACATCGAGTCAGTGTACCATGTACAGATGGCATACTGCCTCAACACTTAAGTGCAATTCAGTGCAATTACCTGCTCCTGCACTGCCTGCATTTACAGGAAGGCAGTGATCCATCATAAATAAACCGAAATAATTAAATGATTTACCAGATCACATATTTTCACAAAACAAACTCCAAAGAGCTGACATCCCAAGAGCCGAACTTAACATCACCGGTGCCTATTGTCACAGGTAAATCTGCCATTTTTCTGATGAACTGTAGTTTCAGTGTGGAAACAGAGGCAACAGGCTGTAATTTCAAGCAATCTTACCTTTTGCTGCAAGTGTTTGAGGGAGGATGAGTGTGTCTATCAGGATGAGGAGATGTGAAAGTAAACACCCTCGACTAAAATTATTTCTGCCTCTAATTTGACTTTACCGAGTACCCCACTTACATGCACATTTACAGCAAATTGCCACATATGGTGTTTATTTGGAAAGCGGAAATGGTTGTTGCCATAAGTCCTTTATTTTGTTGGTCTTACACCTTACCACTATTCAGGCTTGTGTGTGTGTGAGAGAGAAAGAGAGAGAGAGAGAGAGAGAGAGAGAGAGAGAGAGAGAGAGAGAGAGAGAGAGAGAGAGAGAGAGAGAGAGAGAGAGAGAGAGAGAGAGAGAGAGAGAGAGAGAGAGAGAGAGAGAGAGAGAGAGAGGTGACTATAATAGGGTTGGGAGGGGTTATGGTCAATGCAGATCACTCCCACTTTGCCATCCAGTTCATGCTAACGTGATCCTTTGGCATATTGGCATCTGAGGTAGACAGGTCGATAAGGATTTTGACTGCATCTTAAAATGGGTAATGGTGGCCTTTATGTTTGTCATTGTCACTTACCCAAAAGTCACGGCTTCTAACCACCGCCATCCATCACCTGCCTGCCTGCCACCTGCCTCCTTCTGCCTAAGTGATTCACCCGAGCTGTGTTTGTTTGCGTTTGCTCTAAAAGTCACATTTATTTATGAGGGCGATGGGCACAGGCTGCAATTGTAAAGCAGGGCTGTTTTGCATGGAAACAGGTGCCTAGAAGTGGATAGGTCACTCTGAAATCACTCAGGTGTACTGACAAGAACTGTGTTGTCTATTCTATGTGCATTAAGCGTTTTTTTTTTCTCTTCCTCGCCAAAATATAGTTAAAGTGTAATTTTTTGTTGCTGACGCAGCTGCTTTCATGTTCTGAATATGCTGTTTCTTCTTTGACTTTCCAGCATTTGTCTGAAGTGCATACAGGCTTTCGACGCCGTTCTCAACCAGAGCTGTTCCCGAAACGAAACACGGAAAACTCATTTAACATCTGTGAATGTGCCCTGGTAACTATCTACATTGCTGAAGGCCATTTCCACCCAAAGTACTTGAGGACTTTTTTTAAGGTTTGTTGCTTTGGGAATACATAGAGACACTTCAAAAGCAGGTTATTTTGCATTGCATGGATCTCTGCCTTCATGCATTATTATTGCTTAACTGATGTCTATGGATGGTTTCCTGGGTGCACCTCGACTCAGAAGATGGCTGGTATCTCTTTTGACAAGAAAGGTTTTTGCTAACGGCTTCCAAGTTTTTGAAACTACTCAGAAATGCAGATTCTAAACCCTTACGTCCTACATTTTACTGCGACATCCAATTTCTAAACACTGGAACAAGATCGTGGCACATAATCTAACAACCGAAAATGATCCCATTTTGGTCAGACGAACAGAATTTTTAATATTAAAAGAGAAAAAAAAAAGAATTGATTCGTCTTGAAGGGGAGTATTTGCAGGAGATCAGACGATACATTGTGTAAGAGAGAGAGAGAAAAAGCCCCCTGTGCAAGTCGGGCCGAGTTAATTTTGTCACACAGGAAACTGGGACCTCTATCAAAATAGGAACTTGGATGGAATATGTACTTTATTAAATCCTCCATCCCAGGAGTATGTTGGCGGACCAATATTATCTTTATGGACATGTATAAAGCTCTGGCAAGCGTTCTTCTCATTTTGCATGTTGTGGCGGAATAGCGAAGACGTTCAGTTGCCCCGGGCAACTACACTGTGAGGAGCCACAGAGGCTGCCTGCAGACAGGGGAAGGAAACGCTCACCAAGCTGAACACTGCTGTCATGGCTAATTAAATAGACACTCCATACTCTTAATTTGTTTTCCTCCATTCTGCTTTGTCTTACCCTTTCTGTCATGTGGGACTGAGAAGTGAACGCCTTGGATCTTTGGTTCCTCTCTCTGAGGTCGACTGCTGTGTGTGATTAACTGGCATCACCTATGGTATGTCTCAGGTCAGAGCTAAACTGCGTAGGCGTCGGTCTGGTAGAGAATAAACGCTGCCAGCTTGGACGTCCATCCTAGGGTCTGATATTAGGAGAGGCAGGCTTGTTTTTCAATGGAATAAAAAAAAAAAGAAAAAAAAAAGAAAGAAATTTATATATATATATAAAGGCAACCCCTCTATGTCTCCAAGCTAGCCAGTGATTTTCGAGATATTAGCAGCTTGGTGTTTGGCGTCCAATTCAATTCTTTTGGAGCCAGATTGAGGGACGGAAAAGAAGAGGAATACAATAGCATTGAGTCTGAACACTGGATGAGG
This sequence comes from Lampris incognitus, assembly GCF_029633865.1. NCBI lineage: Eukaryota > Metazoa > Chordata > Actinopteri > Lampriformes > Lampridae > Lampris > Lampris incognitus. Next base: position 33,413,159 of record NC_079225.1, read on the forward strand.
ACACGGCCACCTCGTGTCCAGCCGGCAGGAGGAAAGACTTCATTTTATTTTCATCTGGAGCACAATGCTGCCAGGATCACTTTGTGTGTGTGTATGCGTGTGTGTGTGAGTAACTTAGACAGAAGAAAAAGAGAAAGGAAATTTGTGTGTGCGTGTACGTGTGCATGATTCGAGCATCTGCATGCTTGTTACAAGGCACTCTCATTTACATATAGAGCACTCGGCATTCAGGAGGCAAGTGGACTTTAACAGTGAGACGGCTCTCCTATTTATTGCTTTTCATGCTGCAGTGAATACCTGAGGGCTGCAACTTCTCAAACCTGGCAGTGAAATCCATAGACAAATGACCAGCAGCCTTCTTTAGTATGTGCCTATGCACCCAGATGGACAATGCCTGAAGGCTGTGAGACACCGTCACAAACAGCACCAGCATGTACTGTAACCTGCAACATTACATGGGGATCCGTTGAGACAATCTTGAAAAGTCAAGATCCGGGGCGTCCGGGTAGCGTGGCGGTCTATTCCGTTACCTACCAACACGGGGATCGCCGGTTCGAATCCCCGTGTTATCTCCGGCTTTGTTGGGCGTCCACAATTGGCCGTGTCTGCGGGCGGGAAGCTGGATGTGGGTATGTGTCCTGGTCTCTGCACTAGCGCCTCCTTTGGTCAATTGAGGCGCTTGTTCGGGGGGGGGGGGGGGACTGGCGGAAATAGTGTGCTCCTCTCACGTGCTACATCCCCCTGGTAAAACTCCTCACTGTCAGGTGAAAAGAAGTGGCTGGTGACTCCACATGTATCGGAGGAGGCATGTGGTAGTCTGCAACCCTCCCCGGATCAGCAGAGGGGGGTGGAGCAGCGACCGGGACGGCTCGGAAGAGTGGGGTAATTGGCCAAGTACAATTGGGGAGAAAAAGGTGGACATTTTTTTTTAAAAAGTGTCAAGATCCACTTAACTTTTTTTCAGAGTTCGTCAGAACTTCTAAATTTTACACTAATAAGGTTGACTTTTTTTGCTCAAAAAAAATAAAAATTGACGAGGCAGCCACCCACACACAATCAACTGTTGTCAAGTTGTCCGCCTGTCAACTAAAAAAAAAGGAAAAACAAACAAACAAAAAAAAAGTCACTTTGCATTTTTATAGAGTGACGACACAATCTATCAATGTCAGGATAATCTGAATTGGAAATTATGTTACCAACCAAGAATAAACTCTAGTTTATTGTCTGGTCTAGTCAGCAGCGTGGAAGATTTATAGCTATGGCATTATTCTAAACATAATCTTAGTTCTGCTGTATGATTTAGCTGTGATTTATAGTCTTTCCATTTACATGTAAACCATCGTGTGGCCTGGCAGAAAAGGATGGTCTAATATGCTAACAGCCACTGATAAGAAAATACAGCCGGCAGAGGAGAGCTCCGAGGTGTGTGGAAAGATGTCAGCTCATTCTGTAGTTGCGGTTTTTGTCATTTCCACAGCTTCTCGCTCGTGTAGCACCAATTTCACCGCAAGGGAAGAAATTACCCGTTTCCCATTTTCATTCATCACTTTTCTTTCATCTTTGAGCAACGAGGATCCTTTCACTTTTATTGCCTCTCTCATCACTGATGTCATTATCATCTGCATTTTCAAAATCGTGTAGGGTTGGCACATGCCCATCATGGGCATAACTGACAACATCGTCACTATTACCGTCAACTATTTTGCATAAAGTTCCACATCATTAGTTGCTGTGTAATGTGCAAATTGTTATCTATTATTTACAGTCACGTTTCCATTGTATAGTCCTGCCTCAGAAAAGTCACAGTATTGCATAGTCCCCTATATACATGCCTCGACCTATCGGAGAGAGATTCATAGTTCAGCACAGATTGACATGCGTGGTAACTACATGACACGATTTTATTAGAAATTAAAATTTATATATTCCTATCATTGTGGTTATGGCAAAAAAAAAAAAAAAAAACCAAAAAAACCAAAAAAAACTAAAGGACACCAAAATGCCAACCATATAACCTTATTCTTAGAAACAACAATTTTAGGATTCATGCTAGTAACAAAAATAGGCTAGTATGTATAGATGTCTCTGATTAACTTTGACCCTTTCTCTAATTGGTTCAATTATGTGGAGAACTTTTTTTTGGGGGGGGGGGTATTTTTTCCCCCTTTTTCTCCCCAATTGTACTTGGCCAATTACTCCACTCTTCCGAGCCGTCCCGGTCGCTGCTCCACTCTCTCTGCCGATCAGGAGAGGGCTGCAGACTACCACATGTCTCCTCCGATACATGTGGAGTCGCCAGCCGCTTCTTTTCACCTGACAGTGAGGAGTTTCACCAGGGGGACGTAGCGCGTGGGAAGATCACGCTATTCCCCCAAGTTCCCCCTCCCTCCCGAACAGGCGCCCCGACCGACCAGAGAAGGCGCTAGTGCAGCGACCAGGACACATACCCACATTTGGCTTCCCACCCGTAGACACGGCCAGTTGTGTCTGTAGGGACGGCCGACCAAGCCGGAGGTAACATGGGGATTCGAACCGGTGATCCTTGTGTTGGTAGGCAATGGAATAGACAGCCACGCCACCTGGACGCCTTTATGTAAAGAACTATGCAACATTGTGACTTGTCAGTCTGTAGCAATAAATAACTAATGATTTTTTTAGTTTTATGTGATGGTTTTCTCATTTTATTCCAGTTTCCCCAAATTTCTCAAGACGCCCCTCGGTTTATTTTACTGTGATTGGGTGCACAAAGATATCGTTTTAAAACTGTAGACCCGTTGCTTCCTATGGACCGCTATCTGCTCCATTTACATTTCTCTTACAGTCTATCTCCTTTTGCAGGTTGCAGAAACACTCGTGGGACATCACAAAAATGCAGAAGAAGTCGTATAATCTTCACCCTTGTAACAACACCAAATAGGTGGATTTTGACTCTCCAGCCTGCAGCCTTACATGACAAATGTTGCCGTTGCTCTGTTTACTAATCTCAGGCTTTGGAGGACCACGGCGGCTGCTGAGGTGAAGTCACTCAAACAGATACGCCTTTAGCCTTGAAAGAATATGCTCTCTACCTTTGACTACTTATTGCCTCCCACCGAAAGGGAACATAAATCTCTGCTATCGATTGGCCTTGCCTGCCTCCAGAGCTCTAATTGCGGTGCAGGACCTCGCTTTTCTCGGACAGTAATAGGTTACACAGAAGGATAAAGATGCAGTAGCTGGATATTGATCAAAAGGAATCCACACCTCCAGCAAAATTAACGAGACAATGCATATGGATCAATACATGTTCCCCCTAGCTTGGCAAGATTCCTTTTCATATTTTTTTTTTGTATTTCTTCCTCCATGCCTCTGCCTGTAATCTGAATAAAAGTGCTGATTTGGTCTCGTCTTTTTTACAAGCATCTCATTAAAGTTCATCAGGGTATCAGTTGCCAAACCGCCAGAAATCTCATTATAGATTAAAGGGAGAGCTTGCCTCAATTCACCTCAATTGTTTAAGTGTAATCGAGACGGGGGGATGCGCTGCACTGTGAACGAATAGGGAGCGACTGTGGCTCGTTCATTCTGCCGAGTCTGATCATCCAATATGGGCAAGACAGAATTGCGCCGCATCCTGTCCTCATGTGCCGAAGGATCAGAAATAGATGGTAATATATATCAGGGCTGTGCTTTCACAAGCACACGAGGTGCATATTCCTAGATGATTGATGTGCAAATATCTTCGCTCTGTATGCCATCACAATGAGAGCCATCACACACACGTGCAAAAACACACGCATGCATGCACACATACACACACAAGAAAAATCACTCTATTTGTTAAAACATGAGAACCGACATGGAAGTTACAGAACAATTAAGAGACTCACTTACCGACTCCCGTAATTAGCATTTGTGAGTGTCTGATTAAACCAATAGGAATATATGTTTTTTTGTTGTGTGTGTGTGTGTGTTGGAGGTAGAGAGAGAGAGAATGAGAGAGATTTAATTTTGTTTGCAGAGATATGAGAGTGCAAGGAAGGGAAACACTTTCACTCACGTATTATTACTGCCGCTATGCAAGCGCTTCTCCAGAGCCGGTATGGAGGGTTTCAGGTATCGTGCTTGTTTTCCCTCAGCACGCTACCTGAAGGAAAGGAATCCCTTCATAACAGTCCTCTTCAATCACAACCACATACACACAAACACACACACTTGCTTCATTTGTGAGTGGCGCCGAAGAACCGAGCAAAACAAACTATGCACAAATGCCAATCAAAATAATTAAAGATGCCAAGCAGCATTCTCTTTCATAAGGGCTCGTCTTCATGGAGGATCACAATGTTGGAGGAGGACTCTGAGAGGCTGTTCACACCTGGCGTTAACATGCGTCTTGGGTGATCTGATTACAAGTGGACAGCTCTGTCATGTAAAATGTACTGCTGTATGCTAAACCTTTACGCACGCAGTTTCATATATTAGTTGCTTGTGCTCATCGATGATGTTCAGTCAGGAGAGGGATTGCTGTGGTACCTGCATCCTTAAGTGGGGGGGGGGGGGGCTTAAGAAAAAACTGGGAAGGAATTTTGCTGATCCTGGCAACTATGAGTCATTAATGAGGATTATATTTCTGTCCTCATAAGGTGGAACTAATTTTTTTTTTAAACGAGCCATTGCCATTCAGTTAGCTAATATTGGCCAGTTTCACTCCCACCTGCTGAGATGGGAGCTGTTTAATTTTACATCGTTGACCAGTTAAATAAACTTTATTGGCTAGAGAGGGAAAAAAAAATTATGGATGAACGATCACTTTGCTCCAGTGTGGCTGGGCCATTATTGAGATAAAATATGAGACCCAGTAATTGCAATTTTACATCTAGCCCTTTTATTTCTGAGGCTGACCATGTGAAGAAAATTGCACTTTACCTGAACTTGGAAGGTGATTAGAGAGGTGGTAATTCTGACGGGGATAACCAAGTGGAGATGAAAGGTAGAAACTTCAGCTAGGCTGGTGTGTGAAGTGATGAAGCTCTATCCTTGACCAAATCCCTGCTTGCCCGACCGGTGCAGGGCTACCTTTGAAAAAAACAGGAAACCCACAATGAACTTCATTTCGATGCAACTTTCAGGCTTAATTATGACCATTAACATAAACCAGTCTCAGCTGAATTCACCAAAGATTTCACTTGCAGATTATCTTTTCAGGCTGACTGACACATAATGTAAAAAAAATATACGGTGTTTTGGAGTCTGCCCAACATTTAAAGTCGTACCGAAATCAGCCATCAGATTTCACTTTTCATACCTAAAAACCACGAACACGGCATGATAAAACATTCAACAGCATTTTTTTTTCTGTTTGTAAATGAATAATGGTGTTTTTTATGCCATATCCAAAACAGTTCTCACTTGTCTCAAGAGCTTCGGGGAATGGTTTAATCCTCATGAATATTCATACTGACCTTTGAGTGATAAGTGCTTTCAAGGGTTAGCGGTAAGGGGGGCGGAGCTTCACATTTTAATTATTTGATCTGACAGGCTGCATGTGAATGAGTGTGTCTGATGACATCACAAATGTTGAAAAAGAATCTAAGAAAGTGAGTTGGGGGAGTGCTTTTAAAAAGGGAAACAGAAAAACTGAATTTTACATAATTTACACACACACACACACAGAATATATATATTTTCTGTGTGCGTGTGTGTAAATTATGTAAAATTCAGTTTATATATATATATATTCTGTGTGTTTGTGTGTAAATTAAAAATAATAAAGGAAATAATGCATATAAATATAAAATTATATATATATATATATACATATAAATAATATAAATACATATAAATAATATATAAAAAATATAAATATATGTAAAAAATATGTTTTTTCAGCATAATGAGACAAAATGCAAAAGTAATATGTGATGTTAGATAATATTAATGTTTAATTTCTGGCCTGGCTAAGTGAGAGGAGCAGGATCATTGCCATCATAATGAGCAACAATAGTTATGTGCAAATGTGTTAATAAACTATTTTGTTGTTCCTGGAGTCATTAGCTTGTTTCTAGTGTCTGATGACTGATTGGCACTGGATGGAAGACAAGAGCATTCTGTAGCAGGAACCTATTAACCGCGTTTGCCATCCATCATCGACGAGAGCCTGTAAAACCTAGTTGCAGGAAGGCCCACGCATAGTGAAATGCAGAGGGTTTGGCACCGTTTCTCCTCTCCTGCAGCCCTGACTGTTTTTACTGCCCTCTTGGGCGGTTAGTGTGAAGAAGGACAATGGTCGCCAACAAAGTGTTGTTATCGACAGTACTGACATTTGTGGTTACACCTTTCAAGCACCTGGGCATATCAGTTTTCTACACACTGAGAATCTCCTTTTCTCCCTCCCCTCGCTCTCTCTCGCTCTATTTTTTATCTCCGTTTCTCTCTCATGCACACACACACACACACACAAGTGATCCTAAATTCTCTGTCTGGTTGCCGTTATTTACCTCTCTCTCCCGGCGTGTGTTGTGATATATATCTCAGAAGGGGAGAGGCCTAGCTCCATTAATTAGGTGTACTGGTCCGTTAAAAGGGGACCCACTGGGAGAGGTGTGGGTATACTGCTCCTCTCAGTCTGCCCACTGTGTCCTCCCACGGTGGTGGTGATTAATGATATCGGCCATATCAGGGGGGCCCTTATCAGACATGGAAGCTCCCGCCAAACAAAGCCGGGGTTAGGAGCTCGCTGGTTAACTGATGAAGTGGGACCGACGGGGAGAGAAGGGGAAGCTGAGGGACGCCGTGCATGTTAATGACCCCCGGTGTCGATTGTCAGGTCAGCGCCTCAAGGCATTAACTGTTAATCTCTGCAGTTTGGACTGAGCCATAATTGCAACGTGTATGATCTCATGTCATATATCAGGCTCTGGGGCTTCTCTGTAACGCTTTCTTCAAGCGAGACCGAGGGAATGGCTGCACATGATTCAAAAAGTGTGAATTTGTATGACAGGTAGCAAGGGTAGGTCGCTTAATTTTGAATTAAGCATCTTATCTGAAATAAGAGAAGTGCACAGATCGATAAATCAATCTGCGTTTCTAATCAAACTAATCTCTATGGCAACTTGTAATGCAACTTGGATGCTCATTAGGAGATATCTGCACTGATCTACTTGCTTTAAACTTTATCACCAACGTGCATCACAAGGGCCTGGCGGGGACCCCAAGTGCACAGTATATCATCACAAACTTTCCCCAGCCATGTGTGTGTGTGTGTGTGTGTGTGTGTGTGACAGAGAGAAAGAGAGAGAGAGAGAGAGAAAGACAGACAGAGAATGAGTGAAAGACATACAGAAAATGAATGAGAGAAAGACAGAGAGAATGAGAAAGACAGGTGACAGAGAGAGAATGAGTGAGAGAGAAAGACAGACAGAGAATGAGTGAAAGACAGACAGAATGAGCGAGAGAGAGAGACAGACAATGACTGAGAGCGAAAGACAGACAGATGACAGACAATGAGTGAAAGAGACAGACAGAGAATGAGAGACAGATAGACAGACAGACAGATCCAGACAGACAGACAATGAGTGAGAGAGACAGATAGATGGACAGAATGAGTGAGAGAAACAGACAGATAATGAGTGAGAGAGACAGATAGACAGACAGATAATGAGTGCGAGAGACCGATAGACAGACAGAGAATGAGTGAGACGGACAGACAGCGCGAGCTAGAGATCGCATCTCTTCTTTTTGATGATCTGCCACTACAAAGGCGATATATCTTCCCCATGTCCTCAGCCTGCTATCTCTGATGGGGCAGAAATAGAATGGAGAGCGAGACAGAAGTCTTCTGCTTTATCAAGCCGTGGAGAGCCAGGCTTAATGAGGCAGCATGCAATAAAGACTGCTTTACAAGAAAACAAGCTCTTTCTTAAGGTTTCTAAGCAAGGGAATCATTAGTGCAAATCTCTCATGCCCCCAATTTAAACCGTGGCTAAAATTGCTTACAGTTTTATACGGGAAGAACCCTAACAGATCTACAACTACAAATGTCTGCACTGCAAAAAATGCCATGACACAACTGAGACAAAATTGAACATATACAGGTAAGAACATCCCAGAACTATGATCCACCCATGCAGCAAGATATAGTTCAGCTAGGCAAGATTTCTTAAAACATGATAACATTACTTCTTTACCTGAAAGACCAAAAACAAGTTAAAGGATAGTTGTTTTTTACACCCTGGGTCATATTTTTGTGATTTATGCCATTGCACATGTTGGTTATGATATATATTTACTCAAAGGCTTAATTTTGGAGATCGTGGATAGGGAAATACCACTAGGCTCAGCTTTATAATGACATCTTATGGGGTAACTGAGCACGAGTGCTGGACATGTTTCAAAAGTAACGAACCCAGTTATCTGAGCCACATGTTTGCAAGTGAAAACAAGAGTGCAAGTCAAAAGTTATTACCCGAAAAGTCCACTATTATCAATGGTTGATCAGACCGCTGTGTTATTACCTGGTTCAACTTGCAGGAATGACCATCTTACTTACTATGGGTAGTAGTACTTATTGATGGATAATTGATAAACTACTCGGCCAGTGCACTTGAGAGCAGTCATGGATAATGGGAAATTGTGTCCACAATCTAACTGAGGCACTCAGGTTTGTTGTCATTGTTGTTTTTGAAAGGACAGGTTTAAGGTTGTTCAGTTGCCCCATAAGAGGCCATTGTAAAGCCAAGTCTCACAGTGGTCCCTTGTCCATAATCTCCAAAGTGAAGCCAGTGAGTAAAATGATCAAAATCAATCTGCAAAATGGGAAAGAAAATGTGAAAATAAAACCCACTTTGTTTAAAACAGTGCTAATTTCCTTTGAATTGCATTGATTTTAGGATATTCGACATAGTCTGAAGCATTATTTATTTAATCATACAATTATATGAGTAAATCACAAAAAGCTTACTTATTTTACTTCTAAAAATTGTTCTTTATTAGATGAAACAACTAAGATAATGCAACATAAATATTCTTAAATCGTGATGTTTCTGTGTGGTTGTAAGACTGTCAGACTTTTTAGGGGTTGGGATTCAAGCAAAAATATGGTTTGGGGCTAGTACTTCAAAATCCATACCTGGAATTCAACTTCAAATGAAGAAATAAAGCTACATGGAAACTTTGTGAAGGAAATCCTTAGCTGGAACACTATAAACAAAACATTATATGAGGGAGACTTCTATATGTGCATGTGCAAATTGAAGTGTACATGAAGCACTGTGATTTATCTGTTTCTATTTTCTCGCTGCACCTCCTTTGCTGGAAGGCAAATGTCAGATATCATAAATATCGGGAAGTTAATAATTAATGAGTATGGCATTCATTAGCAATTCTTCAGTTCTCACAGGTAATGAATATGGGTTGTAACAACGGGCACATTTGAGATACACAAATCACACTGCGATTTCACTGAGTACTGAAAAGTGTGTTGTGTGTGTCTAGGTGTGCCAGTCTTTTCCTTTTGTGGTGTAAAATTGGGAGTGTGTGTGTGCTACATATTGTCTGCTGATCTAAATGGTAGTTTGAGTCAATACTAGCTCCAAACAGTGCCTTTGGGTTGAATGTGAACCTGTCACCCCCACTGCTGTTGAAAGACTCCTTTTGCCTCATCTGTCACATAAAAGGTATATTTAAAAAAATGAATAGGAGACACCCTCCACTGAGTGATACCTCTCCTTTCCTTTCAACACATTCCCTCCATCTCATTCTTCCTGTGCGCTGAAGGGGTTCGGGAGACTCATTAGTGCCCGCCTTGGTGTTTCGCACCGTTTTTCCCCAAAGGCATCGCTAGCTCCATTAGCCTCGGCACAGCTAAGATTTCAAACTGCATGGGCAGACGGATGGCTTCCAAACCAAAGAGCGCTCCTTTCTTTAATTAGCATTTTTCAAACATCAATATATTTTCCTCTGGCCTCCCAGGACTGAAACTCTGCTGAATTAATTATTAACAGTCTAACTGTCTTCCACTTTCATTTTCGCCTACCCCTTTCTTCCTTTGAAAGCAGTCGTGGTTTCCAACCCAGTTCCCCCAGTCGGGTGTGAATGTGGGGTGGACACCCAGGAACCGCTCTCCCTCTCAGGTATGCTTCAATCACACGCATTTTGTGTGTAAAATGATCAATTTGGGTCTAAATCAAGAATGCAAGCTGCTTGAGTCGGCACAATTTCTGGAGCACAGGAGACTGTGCTGCCCCCAGGCCAAATCCTAATTATGTTTACACCCCCCCCCCCTTTAAAGTATTGTCTCGTGACAGTTAAACTGCAAAATAGTTGGATTTTGCAGTTTGTTTTGCCGTTTTACATGTTACCGCACAAACTGAGTCATCTGCTGAAAATGGGACGAGTCTTTCTTAGTAATCTTCCCAGTAGGGATCTCATTCTGTTACCGAGGCTTAAAGCTGAGGAACATAAATGCTTTGTAATCTGCGGAGGGTACTATCTCTTTCGATTTTTCAAATAAAAACAGCTGAAAAGGCATTGGATTCAATTTCAGGCATAATTTGGTTGAGGAGATAAAAGTTGATAACAAGCAAGACAACCCTGTTCCTCCTTTGGCCTTGGTCAGCCTTCCTGACAGAGGCAAGGGGGGAATTACCAAAGTCCATCTGGTCCGTCTCTGGATACTGCCTTCATCTCAGCTCTTCTCTGGCTGCAGCCCCTTCCTGATCAGTCCTGCAGATATACTTGTAAACTTGCACAACTTTTAAGTTATATTGGAGTTTACGGCGTGTCTTTGAAGAAAACGAATGAGCCCAAGAGACAAGACCACTGGGAATACTTAACGTTACATGATGAAAAACGAAACAGTAATTCCCACAGCAATTTGTCTACGATGGTGAAATTAACCGATAAAAAACTGATAGGTAGTGAGTCATAGCCGAAGTATCAGTATCATACCTTCTATGATGCAAAGAAATGCAAAATGATATCAAATGTTTCTGGTACTTTAATATGTCACTGATGACTGTTCAAAACTGCATCCCCCAAAAAGGAAACTCCATTCCACCCGATCAAAAGCCTTCTCCGCGTCTAAGGTAACTACAACTTCAGGAGAAGCAGATTTCGACTGGGTGTATATTATATCAAAAAGCCTACGAGTATTATCAAAGGAGTGCCTACCCTGAATAAATCTTGATTGATTGGGTGAAACAAGGGCTGGGAAAACCCCTTCAAGGTGCTTGGCTAAACATTTCACACGAATTTTAAAATCCGCATTAAGGAGGCTGATTGGATGATAGGATTCACAGCGCAGAGGATCTTTATCTTTTTGGGGGATGAGACCAGCAGGCTTGCTTGAGTACACACCTGAGTGGGAAAAGATAGAATCCCATGACCTTCCGATTCATTCCTTAGTCACTTCCCCACTACCGATGGTAATTGGCACACCACACAAAAATCCGGTTACAGCTCATACAATCAGAATATGGACTCAAGTTAGGAAAACATTTGGTCTGCAAAAAGCTTCCTTAATGACACCCATTATGTCAAACCACCTCTTTACCCCTGCCAAGTTAGATATGGCTTTTCGAGCATGGCATGGGAATGGAATTCGATTTATAAAGGATTTATATTTTGATGGGATATTTGCTTCATTCAATCAATTGGTAGAAAAATTTAACCTACCCCACTCCCGGTTCTGCTGCTATTTACAGATAAAGCATTTTGTTCAGAAGGGTTTCAATCCTTTCCCTGAGATACCTCTGACAACATCAGTCGATACACTTTTAGCCACAGGGGCTAGTCTCAAGGGCGCCATCGCAAGGATCTATAACCAACTAGTCACTATAAATCCTCAGCCAGTGGCTAGCCTTAGAAACCTCTGGGAGCAGGATCTTGGTAGTCCTCTCCCTGATGAGCTGTGGGATGCAGTTTTGGATCAGGTACACTCATTCAGTTTAAGATTGTTCACCGTGCCCACCTTACCAAAGCTAAATTGGCCAAAATCTACCCCAACAGCGACCCCACTTGTGACAGATGTAAACATGCACCAGCTACCTTGTTGCATATGTTCTGGACATGCCCTGAGCTACATACATTTTGGTTAGCAATGTTTAAATCCTTAAGTGACATTTTTAGTACAACTATTGAGCCGCATCCTTTAATTGCCATAATTGGGGTGAGACTGGAAGACTGTGACTTACCATCTAACATGTATTAATTGGTGGCCTTTACTACATTACTCGCTCGGTGCCTAATACTGTTAAATTGGAAGAGCTCAAGACCCCCACCCCATGTCAGATGGATCATGGATATTACGTATTACCTTAAGTTGGAAAAGATCACATTTACATTAAGGGATAACAGGGACAAGTTCAAGAAAGTCTGGATGCCTTTTCTGACTTACTTTGACACTTTAGCCAGTATAACAGACTGGGATGCCTCTTGACTCAAGTCAGGAATGGCCCAACTTGTACAGCCTGTAAACCGAGAGATTTTTTTTTTGTGTATAGGTGAACCATACTGATTATTTATTTTTCTTGAACTTTTTTTTTTGTCTTCGATTTAGTTGTGTGCAATTTCATTATTTCTCTAATCTGTATTTCTCCTTGAGGATATGGCAATGTTGAGCAGGGGAGGTCTGTGAATGTTCTCATTCATCCAGGTCATGGTTATCCAAAGGAGACATCGGTACACAAAAGAGCCACTCATATCTATGGCTCTGTTAGCGATGGGCATTGGTAAACATCGGATCACAAAGAGCCACGCATATCAATAGCTCTGACAACGACTCCTAGATGATAAATTCTGAGTGTCATCACCAGCCAGTCAGACTAGCTTGGTCTAGTCAGAAAGGCACGAACTGAGGAAGTCTCTTGGATGAGAGGCGAAACGTCTTCACGGATATATACCAAGTCCAGTTGCACTCGATTCAACTCCCTTGAGTGGGGGAGGTGAGGGGTTTATCGTGTTAAATTACTCAATATGCGACTTGTTTAATATGCTGAAATTGTAAATGACAATAAACATATTTTCCAAAAAAAAAAAAAAAGGTTACCCATGATTTGCGTGGTTTCCCTTGAGTTTTGGTGGATTTGATGACATCTAATATGTCTGATGATCCCAAAAGTTCGTCTTCCTGCCGCAAATCCCAGAGTTCCATTTAAAACAACTGTGATCCCGAACGCGTGGAAGGTGTTCACGTGTCGGTCACAATTTTCAACTGTCAGATTTTGGTGTAACACCAACATGATCATCCTGTGATACTGGCGTGTATTTCGAAGAAAGAAGACTAATCAACAATATCGTCCGTCCGCGGCAGTACTGGGCAACATAACAAGCTTTAACAAATGTTTCCTTAGACCTAATTAAACATCGGATAATATATAGCGCTGTGTTTCAGTGCCTATCGCTTGCTCTTCCACATTTGACATGGAAGTTCCTTCTCCTTCCTCTTCTTCGCTTCCTTCAGACTTGACACTTTGCTGTGTGTCCGCCATCACATTTGAATACCTGGCGGGAATGACCGATCCCGCTGGCACCAATGAAAAATAACACATAAGAGGAGCGATTATACAATGGTAATACATTGAACAGTTGTTGCTACAAAAATGCCAGCAGGGAAGGGCTTTAAATATGGCATTTCTAACATGAAAGAAATATGGATTATGTCCTTATGATTTGATTTTCTCCCTGTGTCTGCGTGGGTTTCCTCTGGGTGCTCCAGTTTCCTCCCACAGTCCAAAGACATGCAGGGCAGTTGAATCGGCTGTACTAAATTGTCCCTAGGTGTGAATGTGTGTGGCGGCCCTGTGATGGCCTGGCGGCCTGTCCAGGGTGTCTCCCCACCTGCCGCTCAATGACTGCTGGGATAGGCTCCAGCATCCCCGCGACCCTGAGTAAGGATAAGCGGTTTGGATAATGTATATGAATGAATGAATTAAATGAATTTTTGTATGTGCATATGTCTTGTGTGTGTGTGTGTGTGTGTGTGTGTGTGTGTGTGTGTGTGTGTGTGTGTGTGTGTGTGTGTGTGTGTGTGTATACAATTACACTGTGCAAGAATTATGCGCATGCATATACACCTACATATCATATCCTGAAATCTATTTTAAAGATTGCCATTAAATTTGGAAAATGTATTCACGCCGCCTGGAGGATGAACCCTGACAACTTTGGTGACCTCATGACCCCTCCTCTAGCTCCACCTTCAGGCCAAAATGTACAAACCCCATTCACCCACTACCTGCATTCCCCCATAATCCATCAAGCCAGCAGGGCACCAGCGATGGAGGGTTCCTTAGTTGTATTTTGGGTGAACTAGTCCTTTAAGGGTCCGACCCCTTAACTAAAATGTCCCTAGGTGTGAATGTGTTGACCCTGTGATGGACTGGCGGCCTGTCCAGGGTGTCTCCCCACCTGCCGCCCAATGACTGCTGGGGTAGGTTCCAGCATCTCGCGACCCGAATTCAGATAAGCGGCTTGGATAATGGAATGAATGAATTATTTAGAAAACCAACTAGGCCAATGCGTCCTCCCAACTTTGCTGTTTGATTAAGCAGACATCCAACCTCAAACTTGTTAATATGCAGATCAATACAAAACATGAAAGAAGCGACCCAAACGACAGATCCACTTAGCAAATTCATGAACAGCCTATATAATGAACAACAAAGAACAAATATTTGCCATGGCTTGAGGATACCTCTGCAGCTGGGTAGCCTAATGTTTAGAGACTGCACCAGCTACATTCATCCATGACCACTGATGTCTGATTAATCATTTCTCAAAACGAGACCAGGGAATCAGACTGGGTCAACTGTGGCATGTTCAAACAATGAATCTTGCTTGCATGGGGAAAAAAGCTACACAGCATAGAATCATAATCAGACAGTTAAATGTATTGTTTAAACAAGGTGAAATGAGCTGTAGTCCCCAGGCCATAAGGGCACTTCACACTAAATAACATTAATAACTTAAACTGTGTATACATTACTAACAAATGTTACTACTGTCACTTTGCCTCTGACACTTTGCCTTTTGCGCAATGCATGTATATTATATATATATACACTACCGTTCAAAAGTTTGGGATCACATTGAAATGTCCATATTTTTGAAGGAAAAGCACTGTACTGTTCAATGAAGATAACTTTAAACTAGTCTTAACTTTAAAGAAATACACTCTATACATTGCTAATGTGGTAAATGACTATTCTAGCTGCAAATGTCTGGTTTTTGGTGCAATATCTACATAGGTGTATAGAGGCCCATTTCAAGCAACTATCACTCCAGTGTTCTAATGGTACAATGTGTTTGCTCATTGGCTCAGAAGGCTAATTGATGATTAGAAAACCCTTGTGCAATCATGTTCACACATCTGAAAACAGTTTAGCTCGGTACAGAAGCTACAAAACTGACCTTCCTTTTAGCAGATTGAGTTTCTGGAGCATCACATTTGTGGGGTCAATTAAACGCTCAAAATGGCCAGAAAAAGAGAACTTTCATCTGAAACTCGACAGTCTATTCTTGTTCTTAGAAATGAAGGCTATTCCATGTGAGAAATTGCTAAGGAATTGAAGATTTCCTACACCGGTGTGTACTACTCCCTTCAGAGGACAGCACAAACAGGCTCTAACCAGAGTAGAAAAAGAAGTGGGAGGCCGCGTTGCACAACTGAGCAAGAAGATAAGTACATTAGAGTCTCTAGTTTGAGAAACAGACGCCTCACAGGTCCCCAACTGGCATCTTCATTAAATAGTACCCGCAAAACACCAGCGTCAACATCTACAGTGAAGAGGCGGCTGCGGGATTCTGGGCTTCAGGGCAGAGTGGCAAAGAAAAAGCCATATCTGAGACTGACCAATAAAAGAAAAAGATTAAGATGGGCAAAAGAACACAGACATTGGACAGAGGAAGACTGGAAAAAAGTGTTGTGGACGGATGAATCCAAGTTTGAGGTGTTTGGATCACAAAGAAGAACGTTTGTGAGACGCAGAACAAATGAAAAGATGCTGGAAGAATGCCTGACGCCATCTGTTAAGCATGGTGGAGGTAATGTGATGGTCTGGGGTTGCTTTGGTGCTGGTAAGGTGGGAGATTTGTACAGGGTAAAAGGGATTCTGAATAAGGAAGGCTATCACTCCATTTTGCAACGCCATGCCATACCCAGTGGACAGCGCTTGATTGGAGCCAATTTCATCCTACAACAGGACAATGACCCTAAACACACCTCCAAATTGTGCAAGAACTATTTAGAGCAGAAGCAGGCAGCTGGTATTCTATCGGTAATGGAGTGGCCAGCGCAGTCACCAGATCTGAACCCCATTGAGCTGTTGTGGGAGCAGCTTGACCGTATGGTACGCAAGAAGTGCCCATCCAACCAATCCAACTTGTGGGAGCTGCTTCTGGAAGCGTGGGGTGCAATTTCTCCAGATTACCTCAACAAATTAACAGCTAGAATGCCAAAGGTCTGCAATGCTGTAATTGCTGCAAATGGAGGATTCTTTGACGAAAGCAAAGTTTGATGTAAAAAAAATCTTATTTCAAATACAAATCATTATTTCTAACCTTGTCAATGTCTTGACTCTATTTTCTATTCATTTCACAACATATGGTGGTGAATAAGTGTGACTTTTCATGGAAAACACAAAATTGTTTGGGTGATCCCAAACTTTTGAACGGTAGTGTATATATATATATATATACACACACACACACACACGCACACACATACACACACACACGTGTATATATATAATCCAGTGAGTCAAGTAAATTCTTTATGTGACAGTACAAGCCTGTTTCATGCCATAAGCAATCATCAGTGGTCAATCATATATATATATATATATATATATATATATATATATATAGTGTTTTTTTCTGAAACCGTCAATAGTGTTGTAAGTGCTCAACTAATGAGGAGCGGAATATCAACATGGATACAGGAAAAAAAAAGTTTTACTGCACTGCAGTACAAGCCTGTTTCGTGCGTCTCGCACTCATCAGCTGCTAATGTGGTTAAACAAAGAATCATACAGTTAAACAAAGAATCATACAGTTAAACAAA
Organism: Lampris incognitus; assembly: GCF_029633865.1. Classification (NCBI taxonomy): domain Eukaryota; kingdom Metazoa; phylum Chordata; class Actinopteri; order Lampriformes; family Lampridae; genus Lampris; species Lampris incognitus. The sequence goes on from NC_079225.1 coordinate 33,430,197, forward strand.
AAATGTGGTTAAACAAAGAATCATACAAAGAATCATACTCATCAGCTGCTAATGTGGTTAAACAAAGAATCATACATCAACTGTAGGATTCTTATATATATATATATATATAGAGAGAGAGAGAGAGAGAGATACAGTATATAGTATATATGCATATTCCTTCATACAGACTATACGTCTTCATACAGACTATTTGCACATTTGCATATTATTATCCCATCTGTATATAGAAATTCATTGGAGTATACCTTCTGTAAACTCACCAGAATTTTAAAATTTAATCCTATTTACTTGTGTTCTTCTTCTTTTTGTCGCACAATTTCAGAGTTTGCCATTTCACTGCTCGTTGTACCTGTACGTGAAGTATGTGACAAATAAACCGTTTGAATCTTGATTCTTGAACGTAGCCCAGTAAGACAATCTTCTTGATAATGTATAAGACAGGAGTATTAACCCTGACATGCATGCACTCAGTTGCGGTGTAAAGCAGGTTTTTCAAAGGTTTTGAATCACTGCAACCACAAGAGGTCCTTGATCATACAGTCATAACTGTGAACAAAAATTATTTTGCTGACAGGCCCAGTAGTATGCAAGATTAGCAGTGGACAGGTACATGCACACACGGACAGAAAAAACAGTGTTTTTACTGCTATTATAAGAATTTTGTGCAGCATCCAAGTTGATTGAACGGGAAATATGGGAAAAAAGCAAAGAAGTCTATCTCGTTAAAAAGAATAAAAATATTTTGCCTGTCAGTCTGTGGATGTGCAGCCTCCTAGGTGGACTCTCACATGAATGCAAACAAGTCTAATATGAACTTGCACTTTACAAAAAGAAAAGGTTTGCTATGTGACCATTCGACTATACGGCCGACATGCAGGTCAGGCGATTCGGCCATACTAAATTGTCCCTAGGTGAGTGTGTGTGTGTGTGTGTGTGTGTGTGTGTGTGTGTGTGTGTGTGTGTGTGTGTGTGTGTGTGTGTGTGTGTGTCAGCCTTGTGATGGCCTGGCGGCCTGTCCAGGGTGTCTCCCTGCCTGCCGCCCAGTGACTGCTGGGATAGGTCCCAGCATCCCCGCAACTCTGAGTAAGGATAAGCAGTTTGGATAATGGATGGATGGATGGATGTATAACAATTTTAATAGTTTGCATTTCTGATGTTGTATAAGTACTTGTTATCTGTGTTTGCTACTGTAAGCTGGGACAACACAGTACGTGCGTGCCACCACTTTTGAACGACATCTGATTAAGGCATGAGAAGGTTTCAGAGTAATTTCATTTATGTAACTTACACAGTTAATTTTTTTTTTTTACTGGCATTCACAACAAGTTTTTATTTTTGCATCCTTATGATAAAACATATTACTTTATGTTATAGAGTTCAGGCACTTTAGGAGGAAAAACATACACTTGAAATGAATCTCCAAGTGTAACAAAAATATTTTGACACAATAGTTTCTTTAAAGCACTTTTAAGTTTCATCAGGACAGAGGAAGGAAGACAAGGAGACTTGGTGGTGGAACGAGGAAGAAGTACAACAAAGTATACAGAGGAAGAGGAGGACAAAGAAGAAGTGGGATAGTCAGAGAGATGAAGAAAGTAGACAGGAGTACAAGGAGATGCAGTGTAAAGTGAAAAGAGAGGTGGCAAAGGCAAAGGAAAAGGCGTATGATGAGTTGTATAAGAGGTTAGACACTAAGGAAGGAGAAAAGGACTTGTACCGATTGGCTAGACAGAGGGACCAAGTTGGGAAGGATGTGCAGCAGGTTAGGGGGATCAAGGATAGAGATGGAAATGTGCTGACAAGTGAGGAGTGTGTTGAGAAGGTGGAAGGAGCATTTTGAGGGGCTGATTAATGAAGAAAATGAGAGAGAGAAGGTTGGATGATATGAAGATAGTGAATCAGAAAGTGCGGAGGATTAGCAAGGAGGAAGTGAGGGAAGCTATGAAGAGGATGAAGAGTGGAAAGACAGTTGGTCCAGATGACATACCTGTGGAGGCATGGAGATGGCAGTGGGGTTTTTAGCTAGATTGTTTAACACAATCTTGGAAAATGAGAGGATGCCTGAGGAGTGGAGAAGAAGCATACTGGTACCGATTTTCAAGAATAAGGTTGGTGTGCAGAACTGTAGCAACTACAGAGGTATAAAGTTGATCAGCCACAGCATGGAGATATGGGAAAGAGTAATAGAAGCCTGGTTAAGATGAAAGGTGACGATTAGTGAGCAGCAGTATGGTTTCATATTACGAAAGCGCACCACAGATGTGATGTTTGCTTTGAGAATGTTGATGGAGAAGTATAGAGAAGGCCAGAAGGAGTTACATTGTGTCTTTGTAGATTTAGAGAAAGCATACGACAGGGTGCCATGAGAGGAGGTGTGGTATTGTATGAGGAAGTTGGGAGGTGCAGAGAAGTATGTAGGAGTGGTGCAGGATACGTATGAGGGAAGTGTGACAGTGTTGAGGTGTGCAGTTGGAATGACAGATGGGTTCAAGGTGGAGGTGGGATTACATCAAGGATCGGCTCTGAGCCCTTTCTTGTTTGCAATGGTGATGGACAGGTTGACGGACAAGATCAGGCAGGAGTCTCCGTGGACTACGATGTTTGCGGATGACTGTGATCTGTAGTGAGAGTAGCGTGCAGGTGGAAGAGAGCCTAGAGAGGAGGAGGTATGCACTGGAGAGAAGAGGAATGAAAGTCAGTAGGAGCAAGACGGAATACCTATGTGTGAATGAGAGGAGGACAGTGGAATGGTGGGGATGCAAGGAGTGGAGGTGACAAAGGCGTATGAGTGACAAAGAAGGATAGGATTAGGAATGAGTGTATTAGAGGGACAGCTCAAGTTGGATGGTTTGGAGACAAAGCAAGAGAGGCGAGATTGAAATGGTTTGGACATGTGCGTAGGAGAGATGCTGGGTATATTGGGAGACGGATGCTGACCAGGCAAGAGGAAAAGAGGAAGGCTAAAGAGGAGGTTTATTGATGTGGTGAGGCAGGACATGCAGGTGGCTGGTGTGACAGAGGAAGATGCAGAGGACAGGAAGAGATGGAAACAGATGATCCGCTGTGGCAACCCCTAATGGGAGCAGCCAAAAGTAGTAGTAGTAGTTTCTTTAAAGCACTCTGTACTGGGGCAATTCACTGTCTTTAATAATCCAGAGGGTAAGCGATTAATAGTACTATTGAGCAGGCATTCCTAATGTAAAGTGTGTCAGCTTAGCGGCAAGGTTGCCCAGTGGTTAGCCCTGTTGCCTCAAGAAGGTTCTGGGTTCGACCACAGGCTGTCCCAGGTCCTTTGTGTGTGGAGTTTGCATGTTCTCCCCGTGTCTGCGTGGGTTTCCTCCGGGTGCTCCGGTTTCCTCCCACCATCATAAAGACATTTATGTGGGGCACCCAGGTAGCGTAGCAGTCTATTCCGTTGCCTACCAACATGGAGATTGCCGGTTCAAATCCCCGTGTTACCTCTGGCTTGGTCGGGCATCCCTACAGACACAATTGGCCATGTCTGTGGGTGGGAAGCCAGATGTGGATATGTGTCCTGGTCGCTGCACTAACGCCTCCTGTGGTCGGTCGGTTGGGGCGCCTGTTCAGGGGGGAGGGGGAACTGGGGGGAATAACGTGATCCTCCCACACGCTATGTCCCCCTGGCGAAACTCCTCACTGTCAGGTGTAAAGAAGCGGCTGGCGACTCCACACGTATCGGAGGAGACATGTGGTGGTCTGCAGCCCTTCCCGGATCAGCAGAAGGGGTGGAGCAATGACCAGGATGGCTCGGAAGAGTGGGGTAATTGGTCGGGTACAAATGGGAAGAGGAAAAAAAAAAAGACATGCATTTTAGGGTTAATATTCCTGCCTGTGGCCCTGACCAAGGCAACAGGAAAGAAGAACTGGAGTCGATCCCCAGGCGCTGCAGCTGCCCACTGCTTCTATACAATAGAATGGGTGCAGAGGATGAATCTAACTGTAACCACGCATCCATCCATCCATTATCCAAACCGCTTATCCTGCTCAGGGTCATGGGGGATGCTGGAGCCTATCCCAGCAGTCATTGGGCGGCAGGCGGGGAGACACCCTGGACAGGCCGCCAGGCCATCACAGGGCTGTCGCGCGCGCACGCACGCACACACACGCACACACACACACATTCACACCTAGGGACAATTTAGTACAGCCGATTCACGTCTTTGGACTGTGGGAGGAAGTCGACCACCCGGAAGAAACCCACGAAGAGACGGGGAGAACATGCAAACTCCACACAGAGGACGACCCGCGACGACCCCCAAGGTTGTACTACCCCGGGGCCAAAACCCAGGACCTTCTTGCTTTGAGGCGACCGCGCTAGCCACTGCGCCACCATGCCACCCTCATTGTAACCAAACAATGACAAAATAAAGTGGCTTTCAACCTGTTGAGACACACACATGAATAGACAATAAGGGACATAGGTGGCCCTTATTGTTGCCCAGATGTCCCAATCCTACTTCTAACTACCTCCAAACAAATGTGTGTCCCATCCTCACATTGCATATAAGGATACTGCGGTACTTAATGATATTACAGTATTCATTCTTTCTCAAGCCCAACATTAAGCCCGACATTCCCAGTATCCCCAAAGAATACTACAAATGTGGGAAATCACAGGTCCAGCGTTCCTCTACCGCATGTCTCACCCTCGTGTACTATTTCTGTGTGTGCGTACCATGTTTTTCCAGGATTTCTGGCTTAGATTGAAGTGCTTTCAGATGTCAAGTCTGTGAAGTATTTCATATCCTGTGTGGGAAAACAAACTGGTTTTTCTTTAACCAAAGTCATTTTGGTTTTCCTGCCTTGTGACAAAAATCAAATGCAAAGCCTCCTCCGGTAACAAAGAAACTAATTTAATGGGAGATAATTGGATGAAAATTTTGAAGTGAACTTAGCCAAGTCTTAGAAATATGCTGGCTGGTGTTTGATATTTCTCAACCACCAGTTTTCCCCAATCTTGTGCTACAAAGTGCCACATGTAGCCAACATTTCAACATCCAAATGAACAGACAACTAAGCTGATAAATTATTTTGCTGTCCAATAGTCAAGGTTGTTACAATAAATCTCAATTAAGATTGCATCTACTGGAAAGAGATAAAGACAGCAGAGGCCATCTCCATTTGCACGACTGTCAAATACACGCGGAGACGCAACATTAAAAGTACACACGCAGTTTGGCGTCCACACTTTCCACTTATGGAAAATAGGTCACGCTTGAATCATTTTCTCAAAATCAAGGCTGCCCCTCCACTGTTAGTGCCATGAGGTACATTAAATGTGATTTTTACAGAGCAGAATATGGCACCTTCCACCGCCGGCATATGGAATAGCCCTTTTCCAGCTTCAACACAAATACCATAGGCCTTTGGTTTACCAGGTGGCAAAACAGATGCTAAATAAACACAAAGGAGAGAGAGAGAGAGAGAGAGAGAGAGAGAGAGAGAAAGAGAGAGAGAGAGAGAGAGAGAGGAAGCGAGAGAGAGATTTTTTTTGTGCCATGGCTTGAGGATTCAAGAGAAAGAGAGAGAGAGAGAGAGAGAGAGAGAGAGAGAGAGAGAGAGAGAGAGAGAGAGAGAGAGAGAGAGAGAGAGAGAGAGAGAGAGAGAGAGAGAGGGGGAGAGAGAGAGAAAGAGGGAGGGAGGGGGGGAGCTATGGCTTTGATTCAAATCCCAGACTGGGCTGGGTTTCTTCAAAACCTGTGTTTACAGCCGAGTATCAGAAGGACACATCTCTACAATCAAGGCTAATCATATTTCATTTCCACATCGCCCTATAATACCACACATCAACATAATTATGCCAAAATAGTTGAATTATTCTTCTTTTACAACCTTAAATCCCTTGTTATGTAAAGATTTCAATTTGAGAGGGAGAACTGATGGTTAATAGGCTTTTGACATCCTGTGAGATGCCATTGTTCTTTTCAGAAGCACAACAGCCCTGCACAAAGTGCACCAACTCGGACTCATTTGTTTACACTCACACACGCTCACTCGCCCAAATGCATACAGAAAAACCACTCACAAGTAAATTTGCAACGCCAAATAAATTTGACTTATGTGACTTCGATGACTTAGAGATGATGCTGTGCAATCTGAAGCTGTTGGACCTTACCCAATTCCCCCTCGGGGATGAATAAAGTATTCTGATGATTCTCATTCTCACTGATGGAGAAAGAGGTTAGCTAGGAAACTGTTTGTCTGCCATGATTTGGATTAGGGCAGTTACGGGATGGCTAAATTTACCGATGAGACCTATGAAAGTGTTATGGGCCTAATTCAGCAACACATCTGTGATAAGAGGTGCCAACTTGATAACCTGCTCACAATCACATTTCTTTCCTTTGACATCCAAGCTGGCTGTTTCCACAACACATAGGTGCTCTGCCATAACAGCGTAAATCTCCTTCGTCCGGGTAGTGTGGTGGTCTATTCTGTTGCCTATCAACACGGGGATCGCCAGTTCGAATTCCCATGTTACCTCCGGCTTGGTCGGGTGTCCTTACAGACACAATTAGCCATGTCCGCGGGTGGGAAGCCAGATGTGGGTGTGTGGCCTGGTCGCTGCACTAGCACCTCCTCTGGTCGATCGGGGTGCCTGTTCGGGGGGGGGGGGGTAGTGTGATCCTCCCACGCGCTACACCCCCCTGGCGAAACTCCTCACTGTCAGGTGTAAAGAAGCGGCTGGCGACTCCACATGAATCGGAGGAGACATGTGGTAGTCTGCAGCCCTCCCCGGATTGGCAGAGGGGGGTAATTGGACAGGGGGAATAATAATTAAAAAAAATAGCATGTATCTTTTTTCTTTTTTTTTACATCAAGTGCACTGGTTTTGCACAAAGATACATACGGCTTGATGTGTAAACACACATTTTTGTTTCCAAAAATGAAGTCAAGTCATTTTATTTGTATAGCCCTACTACTACTACAAATACTACTACTACTACTACTACTACAACTACTACTACTTTCGGCTGCTCCCGTTAGGGGTCACCACAGCAGATCATCTGTTTCCATTTCTTCCTGTCCTCTGCATCTTCCTCTGTCACACCAGCCACCTGCATGTCCTCCTTCACCACATCCATAAACCTCCTCTTTGGCCTTCCTCTTTTCCTCTCCCCTGCCAGCTCCATATTCAGCATCCTTCTTCCAATATACCCAGCATCTCTCCTCCACACATGTCCAAGCCATCTCAATCTTGCCTCTCTTGCTTTGTCTCCAAACCGTCCAACTTGAGCTGTCCCTCTAATATACTCATTCCTAATCCTGTCCTTCTTCGTCACTCCCAATGACAATCTTAGCATCTTCAGCTCTGCCACCTCCAGCTCCACCTCCTGTCTTTTCGTCAGTGCCACCGTCCACCTCTCCAGGCTCTCCTCAACCTGCACCCTACTCTCACTACAGATCACAGTGTCATCCGCAAACATCATAGTCCACGGAGACTCCTGCCTGATCTCATCCGTCAACCTGTCCATCACCATTGCAAACAAGAAAGGGCTCAGAGCCGATCCTTGATGTAATCCCACCTCCACCTTGAACCCATCTGTCATTCCAACTGCACACCTCACTACTGTCACACTTCCCTCTTACATATCCTGCACCACCCCTACATACTTGTCTGCAACTCCCGACTTCCTCATACAATATTTGTATAGCCCAATATCACAAATTTGCCTCAAGGGGCTTTACAGCAGCACAACATCCTGTCCTTAGACCATCGCATTGTAATTATCACTCCCTTGTAATATTGCATGTAATAATTGCATGTAAAAAGTAATGTAATGGTGCATGTAATAAAGCCGATTCCAGCATTACAAATAAAATGTAGATATTAACAAATATGATAATCATGTAGGCTGAAATATTACTATGATATGACTTGTTTCTATGCAAATCAACATGTTTCAAGAATTTCCTTGGATCGGAGGGGCATTATCTTAGTTATCTTAGAGCTAATAGCTGGATCTACAAAGACATTTACACAACACATTTTGCAGTGAAAACTAGTGGAACTACAGCACTCCATTTTTTTTCATTTTCTGCTTTCTCTTAAGAAAAACAAAAACTCTTTCTCAACAAAAGTGTTGGTGAGAAAGAGCACGATGCTTCGTATAATAAACATTTTGTCTAACTGCACGCGGATTGGACTAAAAACAGAATGAATTTAGATTGGGGTTTTTTTTCTGACTCTAATGCCTTTGAGCAATCTTTAAGCACTCCAGAGCTTTGTCATTGAGATGGTTTCAAGAGAGCAAAACGTGAAAAAAATGGGAAGATGGGAGAAGATTAAAAAAGCTGGTTAATTTAGCTTTTGAGCAGTCAGAGCTGACCTTTCATGAAACAATTGCCTGGGAGGAGAATCTCATTTAGGCCCCGTAAAGCTTCAAAACTTCTTTTCTGGTGAAATCCAATTTCTGTTTTGGTGCTTGAGTTTTTAAATGAAAAGCAAAAAAGGCAAAAAAGTGTACTTATACTTTACTTTGTTGCCAACCCAAAACAGTTCTGTAGGCTTCTATCATATCCACTGCTTTCATCGTCTTGAAAACATTTTTTTTTAACAATTCACAAAACCCTAGCAGTGTTTGTTGGAATTTATATGGTTTAATTTGAGCAGACGTTATACTTCAGGAAAAACAAACGCCTTGACTTAGTCTACATAAAAAGAGAATTGACACCCTGACAGTATGTGAGATTTCTATTACAGACACCGGTAGCCAGGTAAATAGATGAATTGTTTTGTTTAAACATCCCTGGAATTGAGATGACACGTATGTTTCCGATGGACTTTCCGTCACCTCCCGGCACACATGATCATCTGTATCTCCATCATGTCCTCTACGCTGCAGGGTTTTTCACAGGTGCTCTGGTTGTCCTCGGAGTCATTTTGACATTTGCCTTGGATCAGGTAGCCATCTGTGGCTGTGAGGAGCTGTTTGCCTAGCTTCTCATATGAACCCATGCACAGGGCCAAGGGTGCGAGCTGTAATCCAGCACCACATCATTTCTGACCCTCCGTCTTCCTTTAACTCCTCTCAGATTTGATTGAATCTGCGGCACAACAATATTTGCTTAATAGTCTGATAGTATTTAGTATTCAAAATGCAAACCAAAGCTGCAGCACTATTGCTTTTTTTCTTTTTAAATCATCAGACTCATATTTAATTTCTTATACACAATGTATGTAATTAACGTTTGATTGTTATCATGAGTGCTGGGGATGGTTGTTTACTATTCAGCCTGTTCACCCCGACAAAGGCGTGTCAATAAGGCACTAATGTGCTTAGCGGGAATCCATTCTGCTGGAGTGAAGCAATGACCTCATTCAGGAACCATCTAGCAATAGAAAATTATGATGAAGGACTTGATTGAAAAAAGGCCTTGTATAGAATATCATTTGGGAAACCCAGAATGCTCCAATGTGTGTAGCATGCTGTAATAATGGTGCAAGGTGCAGACACCAGAGTTTGAGGATCAGATCCAGGAAAAAAATTTGTATTTAGGAAGGGGCTTAATGAATCCAATTATCAATTTGGTAACTATTTTCGGTATCTTCATATATCACCGATTTATTTTGCATGGTATACCAATGCCAAGTCAAACAACATAGACCGTTAATCACGGCATGTAAAACTTACCCCCAGTTAGCAAAATGTTAGCATTAGCTTTGTCAAGCTTTTTACGTACAAAAAAAATTAGCTAACCAGCTCACTTTATCTGTTAAGTATCAAACAGTTTTCCATTCAGTCACTTATATAATTTTGATCAGGAATTGGCTAGAAATTTAGGCAAAGTTGCTACATATTTTGCATTGTGATTATTCAAGCACTGTGTTATAACAATATCAAAAAATATGCTGACAAAGATCCAAAGACCATACCAGGGAGTGCATTTCAGAAAAGAAAACAAGGTGTGACCAAAGCTGTTTAAAAGCTAAAGATATTGGTTTCAACAGTCCACGTATTCCTTCAGGTTTGAGAATTTACGCCATCATGTAAGCATAGTCCGAAAATGACCGAAAACAACGATCCTCCCCATCAGGGATGTGCACATCCTCATCCTTGAAAGAGTGGCCACTGGTGCAGGGAACGACCATCCCTGAACCGGGGGGGGGGGGGGGGCTACGAGTACATCTGTCACCATCTTACAATGCTGTGACTACAACTATTCCTCAATCCTCTGTGAATAGTACACATGGCCATTGACACTCTAGTTAATGGTCACGGCAAGTTGCACATGAAACCGATCGTTGGTTTAGGTTGTGACGCAACTGTGCCGGTTTCGGTCGTTATGCCACTGTATTATTTATAAGGGTGGTGATACCTGCAGTCAGTTGAGACTGGAGAAGTCACTTAGATGAATGATGAAACATTTCTCCCACTAAATGTTGTGTCCGGATGAACTGATTCAACTTTGTGGGATTTCCCTCCCTGGATCATTAAGCGCATGCATCAAGACAAACTCTGATAGTGAATCAAACCTTATTCATCTGAGGAGTGTGATTTTGCATGCATGTGTGTGTGTATGTGTGTGCACACATGTGTCTGTAAGTGAAAACTGAAAGTTAGATACTGTGTACAGTACCTCTGGAAGTAACAGAGTTCCCGTAATGTGTCTGAGGAAATACTTATTACAGTTTTTACAATGGAAATTTGGATAAGGTTGCCTGGTGATTTTTCTTAAAGGTAAAGAGTTTAAAGACATTAGATTTTGATGGTATTAAATCTCACTTGACAGTCCAGAGAATATTTTATAGAATTAGTGCAGAAAAAAGCTGAGGGCAAAAAAAAACAAAACAAAAAACCCCATGAGTAAAATCATCAGGAAAAAGTTTGCACTAGCTATGATGTAAACAAAGTTCCCCTTCAAAACGCTGCCGAGCTTCTGGGCTTTCATGCAGACGTGTGCCCTCGGATGACGCCAACGCTAGCTTCATCTGAACCAACAAAATTCAGGCAGTTCAAAACATCAAGCAAACAAGCTTTTCAACTGAAATGAACTTCCAACTTTAATTGGGACAAACAGGGCAGCGGAAAATAATGACTTCTCTCCCAGGTTCACCCGAACTGTGGTTTCCAGTCAAAGTGAACATGTGTGTCCTTCTTATCCACATTTCCCGTCAAATCTTTCAGAACCATGAAAAGTGTCTGCTGCCAACGTAATCTTTGAGGGTATATCCTAGTTTGTTGTCAGATAGAGCGATGTTTGATCCCATGTAAATCAAGAGCTTCTGTTTTTGTTTTTTCTCCCTCAGCACAGTCCATAGTATAATGCTTACAAAAGAAAGATGTAAGATGCTGTTTGATAAAAGCTGAATAGGGAACCCCTGCTTCACAGATATCTTCTCCGGCACAGAACATTTAATATTTCTTAGAGATGTTTTCTGTTCTTGTTTGGCTCTTTAAAAGGTGCTATGTGTAATATTTCAGCTTTCCTGAAGCGTAACATGTCTAGTAAACATCAGCAAGGGTTGACGAATTGGACTGATTGTAAGAAAGTAAAATTCAGAGTAAGGGAGCTGGAGGTGTAACTACCCACCCTGACCACCTGGGGCCTGGTGGTTAGGAAGTCCAAGATCCAGGCACACAGGGGGGCTGTTCAGTCCCAGTTCACTCAGCTTGCCAGCCAGCCTGGTGGGAACTATGGTATTGAAAGCTGAACTATAGTCAATGAAAAGCAGTCTCATGTAGCCCCCCTTCTGGCTGTCAAGATGAGAGAGTGTGGTGTGCAGTACCTGGGAGACAGCGTCATCTGTGGATCTGTTTGGATGATAAGTAAACTGCAGCGGGTCCATGGAGCAGGGGAGGAAGGTGCAGATGTGGTCTTTTATCAGCCTTTCGAAGCATTTCATGACCACCGAGGTGAGGGCCACCGGTCAGTAGTCATTTAGTTATGTTGGAGAAGCATTCTTCGGCACACAATGTGTTCCCAGTTGCTTGATGTGATGTTGAATTTCTTCAGCCTGGTCTTGATATTGTCCTTGAAACATTTCTTTTGCCCGCTGGGAGCTTGCTGACTGTCCTTCAGCTGGGAGTACAGGATCTGTTTGGGGAGACGTGTTGGGCATGCAGATGACATGTCCTGCCCATCAGAGTTGGTGCTGCATTATTATGGCGGTGATGCTGGTCATGTTGGCTAGTTCCAGAACGCTGATGTTGGTGTGTCTGTTCTCCCAGCTGAACCTCAGGATCCTTCGTACGGATCTTTGGTGGTATTGTTCCAGGGCTCTAAGGTGCCTGCTATAGGTGGTCCATGACTCTGCTCCATACAGCAGGGTGGGGAGAACAACACACACACACACTCCCCATATTTCTGCTTCAGACAGACAGGAGTCAGGGCCAGCTGAGTCGTGTCTGGTGTTTGACATCCCGCTCACAGTCCTCAACCATCTAAGCAAAAATCGCAGCAAATGAAAGCGGGTTTGAATATAGGGAACATCAGCAAACGTGCTGCGTATCTGCTGCCTCTCTACTGAGTGTTATACATGTTATTCTGTCTTGATCTGATATGTTGTTGTTATTCACATCACCAAACAATAGAGGTCAGGATTCAAGTAGAATTACACGTGTCTCCTTCAAAGCCGTCGGTTTGTGCGCTGTGACATTTTCAGCTTTTCAGCCCCTTGATATGACCAAACAACAAGCATGGAAAAGCAGATTTCTTTCTGAATAACACTAAGATAATCGTAACAACAACATTGAAGTCATGCTTTCATGGGGGCAAAAGAAAACCTTTAATTTCAAGATTTACATACCTAGCAGGGGGTTTATTGAAAGAATTTTAACGGAAATGAATTTCATACACTGGAAAAAAAAAGTGTTTTCCTCTACAAAGATGCTTACGTTTGCCTCACACCAAGTCTTTGGTTGATTAAATTATTTTCTTCAAGGGGCTTCAGGGTAGGCAGACTGTTCTTGACGATCCAAACAGGCTGGCCTTATGAACGCTATGAGGAGTAGGGAAGACTACCCCAAGGTTAGTAATCCTATTCTCACACGCTTTACTGCATGCAACACACGCCCCAGATAAAGTCGTGGAAGTAGAAAAGTAGAGTTTAAAGACAGAAATCTGTTTTGCTGAACATCATTCAGGATTTATATTTAAAGAAAGGAAGGTAGACAGGCCTGTGTAACACACCCTGAATGTTACATCACAGAAGGTTGAATCGGTTCATCTGGACACGTTTATCGAGAGAGAAATGTCTCATCACTCACCTCTTCAGTCTCAACTGACTGCAGGTATCCCCACCCTTATAACAATGCAGTGGAAGAACGACTGAAACCAATGCAAATTGGCAATCATATGCAAATTGCCTTGAGCATTAACTAGTTTCAATGGCCATGTGTACTATTCACAGAGGATTTGGGAAAGTTCACAGCATTGTGAGATGGCCACAGATGTACTCTTAGCCGCCCATGGTTCAGGGAAAGTTAAGTGTCAGGAGGATTACCATGACTTCTACATCAAGGAAAACAAACAGAAACTAGCAAGAGGATGGCACAACACTGGACCTTGTCAGGCCAGGACTCTGCAGTCTACACCCATCTACTCTGCCGAGCCATCCTAGTCACTGCTCCGCCTCCTCTGCCGATCCGAGGAGGGCTGCAGAATATCACGTCTCCTCCGATACATGTGGAGCCGCCAGCTGCTTCTTTTCACCTGACGGTGAGGCATATCACTAGGGGGACGTAGTGCGTGGGAGGATCACGCTATTCCCCCAAGTTCCCCCTCTCCCCCTGAACAGGTGCCCCGACCAACCAGAGGAGGCGCTACTGCAGCAACCAGGACACATACCCACATCTGGCTCCCCACCTGAAGACATGGCCAACTGTGTCTGTAGGGATGCCCGACAAAGCTGGAGGTAACACGGGGATTTGATCCGGCGATCCCCGTGTTGGTAGGCAATGGAAGAGACTGCCACACTACCCAGACACCCCCAGTGGCAAATCTTTCAAGGATGAGGATGTGCACATCCTTGATAGGGAGGAATGCTGGTTTGAATGGGGAGTCAAAGAGGCCATCTATGTTAAGAGGGAATGACCATTCCTGAACCGAGGGGTGGGGGTAAGAGTACATCTGTCAACATCTTACAATGCTGTGATTGCAAATATTTCCCAATACTCTGTGAATAGTACACATGACCATTGTAACTCTAGTTAATGCTCACGGCAATTTGCATATGAAACTAATCGTTGGTTTCGGTCGTTATGCCACTGTATTGTTTATAAGGGTGGGGATACCTGCAGTCAGTTGAGACTGAAGAGGTCCCTTAGATGAGTGATGAAACGTGAAACGTTTCTGTCAATAAACGTTGTGGCCAGATGAACTGATTCAACTTTCTGTGATTTTCCTACTTGGACTTCTGAGCATGCACAAACACATTCTGATCATTAGTGCATGATACAAATGTGTAAAATGGCATCTATTTACCCAAAGCAGTGACGTGTACAACACACAATAATCACAAAAAAGACGTTTTATTATTATTATAATTTTTTTTGTAATAAATGCTCAGTGAATGCTTTGCTTTTATGGTTTTGAATTAGACTGGAGTCAATAGATCGAGCTGAGGAGGATTTCCACATACACATCCATGCTGTAAAACAATGTCTCGACTCCTGCCCTCTGCAGGCTCCATGACATGGTCTTTACAACTACTGACTCTTCATTTTCCATGTGTGGCAGAATATGCACTCTGCTTAATTAACTGAATTGCAAGGCCATCTTTCAGGACCATTACTTTTCTGCTTTTTTTTTTATTACAAGCTTCAGCAGATTAATTGGGTGAATCCCTCACTCCCTTTGGTTGGCATCAATCGCACTTGCTGAGATAAAAATTACTTTATCTTACAAACCCCAAAGATGTCTGATGTTACAACTGAAGGAGTGATTAAAAAGGTGCAGTATTGGTTCCAGTTTTTCCCCCCTGCGTTCTCTTGCCAGTCATACGTTTTGTTCATTTGAGGGTTTTTGATAAAAATACCTTTCATTTCATTTTTGATCATTTCAAGAATTACAAATTCTCTGATGATTCACAACAGATTTCTTTAACAAAAGCTGTGCAACACAAATGAGATACAGGCCTGGTTTTGGTGGAGCTATCTATCTATCTATCTATCTATCTATCTATCTATCTATCTATCTATCTATCTATCTATCTATCTATCTATCTATCTATCTATCTATCTATTGATCTGGCTCTGTCTGTCCGTCTGTCCTTTGTCTGTCTGTCTGTCTGTCTGTCTGTCTGTCTGTCTGTCTGTCTATCTATCTATCTATCTATCTATCTATCTATCTATCTATCTATCTATCTATCTATCTATCTATCTATCTATCTATCATCCTTCTATCTATCTATCACCCCTCTATCTAGCCATCCATCTGTCCTTCTATCTACCAACCTATCTATCTATTATTTCTGTCTGTCTGTTCATCCATCCTTCTATCTATCTATCTATCTATCTATCTATCTATCTATCTATCTATCTATCTATCTATCTATCTATCTATCTATCTATCTACCTACCTACCTACCTACCTACCTACCTACCTACCTACCTACCTATCTATCTCGCTCCGTCCGTCCGTCCGTCCGTCCATCCGATATTTGGCCAGTAAGAGGAATGTGTTGGCAGGTAGGCAGCTCCACTGGAACAACTGCAGGTGAGTGTGTTGTTCACGAACAGCTCAGAAGGAGTCATTAAGGATGGGGGGAGGGTTATTAACTTGCTTTGACTGCTCATGTTTTACCAGCCCACTTCTTTTAACTCTAGGCTATTGTAGCCCCAAACACTTTCACGAGCCCATTGCCCAGGAAATAGATGAGCTTTCTCACCTTGGTTCAACTATGATCGATTTACTTTTGTGATCACTTGTTTTCTTTTTGAAAGAGGTACATGGAGGCAATATAAGAACATGAGGCAAGAGCCTGGTTGAAATAAAGCCTCGCTTCCAGACAAAGTTTGGGAAACACCGTAGGCTAAACCCAGTAACTAAGAATTGACTGTAATATTATAGTAACTCTGTTACTATAGTATAGTATTATATCTATATATATCAGTAGCGGACCGTGCATTTCAGACCTAGGCCTTCAGTGAGACGTCACCTCCTCATAATTACCCAAAGACAGCCGTCATATCGCCATGCTACAATGTTTTAGATGCAAAAGTGGTAATCATCACACTCATCACCATCATCAAGTTATTTGACATTTTTCACTTTCACAACAGCGTCATCGTGTGGCGACATGGTGTGACGTACAGCCTTACTGGAAGTAATCCCGCGGGGCATATAAATATGTTATCAAGAAACTCAACAAACGCATCCCAGCCGGGCCGCTGGGCATAAAAACAATCAGACAATAAGCAAATCAACTAGCTGTACAAAACATACATTTTACTCACCAGTGTTGTCTATTTGAAGACAAAATCCATTCTCCTTTCTTTCTGGATGAAACGGTCGATCACACGGTCATAGAGCACTGCTTTGGCTTTTATATCCATCAGAATGTCCTTTTCAATGGCAATGGAGGCCAATGCTGTGAGTCGTGTGTGTCCCGTTGTATTCCTGGAATACGTTTTTATTCTTTTAAGTGCTGAAAATGCCCTTTCAACAGATGCCGTGGAAACCGGGACTGTCACAGCTAAACAAGTGAAATGCCGCACATACGTCTTCCCCGGTTGGGTCAGAGCCGCTAACGGTGGGGTTGGTCTGTCCATCTCCACAATCCTTTGCTTTTCCCCAAACGATCGTCTTGAAAATGGTGTGACTCATAAATCTGCCACCACATCATTCACGAGTTCTCCTTGAGACATTATTCTCATTCACGGTAGCTAGCTTAGCTAACTAAATCAAAAACACAAATGCTAGCTAACATTAGCTACCAACTACCGTGATGCGCTGCAGAACACAACCACAACTGTTTCAACCGCAGACCTAGGCGCTGCTCCTGATTGGCTGAACAATCGGTCACGTAGGCTGTATGCAGCGAAGGCCCTATGACGCTGGGCAAGCATAAAGGAATACGCCCATCCGCTACACATCAAAATCTGATTGGTTGAGTAATCTATCAATCCAGTTATCCAAAAGAATTGAATCGAGTGCAACTGGACTTGGTATATATCCGTGAAGACGTTTCGCCTGTCATCCAAGAGGCTTCATCAGTTTGTGCCTTTCTGACTAGACCAAGCTAGTCTGACTGGCTGGTGATGAAACTCAGATATTTATCCTCTTTGGAGTCGTTATCATAGCTATTGATGTCCATGGCTCTTTGTGTTCCGATGTTTAGCAACGCCCGTCGTTATCAGAGCTATTGATATGCGTGGCTGTTTGTGATCTGAGCGACGGTCGTTGGGGGTGTTAGTTTCGACTTCGTTAGTGCTCCATTCAGTGGTCATGAGACGTTGGAGCCGTTAGTGATCGACTGCTGTTCTTGGAGGCTAGGCTTCTTGAGTCTCTTGGGTAGAGATGAAAGGATGGCATTGTAAGTGGGAGATAGGTGGTGTTGCAGACCTCCTACTCTGTTGAGGGATGGTTTTTCCAGTTTCGCATAGATGGCTTCCTTCACCCCTCTTTCAAACCATCTATCTTCTCTGTCCAAAATGTGTACGTTGCTGTCCTCGAAGGAGTGTGTCATTTCCTTTAGGTGTAGATAGACTGCTGAGTCTTGTCCTGAGGAGTTTGGCCTTCTGTGTTGGGCCATCCGTTTGTGTAGCGGTTGTTTGGTTTCTCCTATGTACAGGTCAGTGCAATCCTCATTGCATTGTACAGCATACACCAGATAGTTTTTCTGGGTGTGTGGTACACGGTCTTTGGGATGAACCAGTCTTTGTGGGAGTGTGTTGCTGGGTTTGAAGTATACCGGGATGCGGTGTTTGTTAAAAATTCTCCTGAGTTTCTCGGAGACCCCAGAAACATACGGGATGACTATGTTATTCCTTTTGTTCCTTTTCTCCTCATCGCTCACCCGGTTGGTCTTTTTGAAACGTGTTGCAGTTTTCACTAAGGTCCAACTGGGTTAGCCGCAGGTTTTTAAAGCTCCCCTCAGGTGTGTGTGTTCTTCCCGTTGGGCCTGAGTGCTGCTGGGCACAATGTCAGCTCTGTGTTGCAGAGTTCTGATGACGCCCAGTTTGTGTTCCAGCGGCTGGTGTGAGTCGAAAAGTAGATATTGGTCTGTGTGTGTGGGTTTCCTGTGAACCCCAATGTGGAGGCTCCTGTCTTCCCCAGTATTAACGCCTAACTTATTTAGATAGCGGAGCCCTTCACTCGAGATGCCGAAGGCGCTGGCAGGAGGAGTCTTCTCACACGGTTACAACAGAAGGAAAAAGGTGATTGGATGATTTTTTTTTTTGGCCGAGAGACTGCAAGCAGAGCCTCCTGAATTCGTATGTGTAGTTGAAATCGAAATGTAATGCGATATTAACAGATTGATTAGAAGATTGTACTATATTTATGAAAGGGTTTTCCTTTTTCTGTGGAGTCTTAGGCCCTGACGGTTTGCCGCTAATATATATATATATATATATATATATATATATATATATATATATATATATATAGCTCCTCATTTGTTGAGCACTTTTATCAACACCATTGACGGTTTCCGAAAAAATCTCCCCGCTATAGTGATGGACTGTCCAGGGTGTCTCCCTGCCTGCTGCCCAATGACTGCTGGGATAGGCTCCAGCATCCCCACGACCCTGAGTAGCATAAGCAGTTTGGATAATGGATGGATAGACTATAGTAACTGAATAATTGACTTTTGGATGCTCATGCAAAAAAACTTGCACCCTTTTGACTACTTTTGGGGTATTGCATTTGTGTGTGTGTGTATGTGTGTGTGTGTCTGCGGCTACTCTTGCATACTACTAGGCCTGTCAGCCTTAAACGTCTTTGTGCACAGTTAGGACTGTGTGATCACGAAGCTCTGGTGGGTTGCAGTGATTCAAAACCTTTGAAAAACCTGCATCATTTCACAATTGAGTGCTAACTCCTCAGCTGGTTTTCCACCCAAGTCAGAGAACTGGATAAGGGGAGATACGCCTGGTGGAGATCTGCACTCTACAGAGTGCACTCTTCTAGGCATTCTTCTAGTTTTTTTCCTTTTTTTTTTTTTTTTAACAAGAGACCTGGAGTTAGAAGCTTTGAGCAGTCTCCAAAAGTTAGTGAGGGGATTTGTGCGATTTAATGTTCTTGGAAAGGCAGAGATCAACTGCCCCTGGTACATTTGATACCAGATTTTAAACTGCAGCCAGGGACACAATGTCTGTCCCGAGATCAGAAAGCGCTATCGCCCAAATATAGAGAATGTGGTCCTGTAAAGTTTGCAGGTGCATTTGAACAGCAGGGTTTCACTTTGAGAGGCCTACACAGTGATGAGTAAAACATGAGGCACTGTTGTACCGGCCTCTGGCAGTTCCACATGTAGAGGCTGCACACTGCAGATTGAGGAGGACAGAGAGAGAGAGAGCGACAGAGACTAACCCAGCTGCCATTGAAGGACTTGCTCACTAGAGATTATGCTTGGTCAGTCCAAGCTAAAAATGCAAAACGGGGGCGTCCAGGTAGTGTAGTGATCTATTTCATTGCCTACCAACATGGGGATCTCCGGTTCGAATCCCCATGTTACCTCCAGCTTAGTCGGGCGTCCCTCCAGACACAGTTGGCTGTGTCTGCGGGTGGGAAGCCGGATATGGGTATGTGTCTCGGTCGCTGCACTACCGCCTCCTCTGGTCGGTCGCCTGTTCGGGGGGGGGGGACTGGGGGGAATAGCGTGATCCTCCCACATGCTACCTCCCCCTGGTGAAACTCCTCACTGTGAGGTGAAAAGAAGCGGTTGGCGACTCCACATGTATTGGAGGAAGCATGTGGTAGTCTGCAGCCCTCCCTAGATAGGCAGAGGGGGTGGAGCAGCGACTGGGACGGCTCGGAAGAGGGGTAACTGGCCAGATACAATTGGGGAGAAAAAAAGGGGAGGGGGGGAATAAAGAAAAAATTCAAAATGTTAAGCAACCTCCAGCATTTATACCGTAGCAAAAGAACAGTTGGTAGCCGGATGCTTTCTGATGCAGGAATTGATCTGAGCTTTTCATATTGTCTGTCCCAATGGTTTGATGATCAAACTGCACATTTCTTTTGTCAAATGATGGCCGTTGAGTGACCAAGTATAACCTTATTCAGTGCACCAAAGGTGTCCAAGTTCTGATAAAAAAAAAATAAAAAAAATGCTGACAGCATTTTGTGTCAGCATTTCACATAATATTAATATAATCTAGTCAGAATTTTGGTTCAGCACATAAAATATGATGTTGCCATTTAAACAAATTGGATTTAGTTGATTAATGATATTCTGTCAGCTTGCGCTGATGCTCTCTGATGCCTGTAACCCACTTTCTTGACATCAGATACACGACAGGATTAATGACAGTAAACAGAGGGAGGTAGGGGGGAGGCTTGTATTAAGCTGTGAGTCAGTACTATCCAATTGAATACAGGGGTGTTTCAGGAATTTTGGACCCTGTGAAAAAACATCACATCATCAAACTGAATATTATTTTCCTAAAGTTCTATTTTCTTTGTTTTTTTTTTGAGGGCCCCTGCCAGCCAAGGGCCCTTGGAATAATCCAGACTCCCCCTGCCCCACTAAACAGTGACTGCACACACACTTACCACCTAGCGGATGAAGTCAATACTAATCGATTGCTAATGATTTTGTATGATTACCCTGGTCCAGATTACTCTTTTTTTTTATTTATAACTTTGTTTATTGAATTTTCCGCACAATCAACATTTACAAAATAATTGTCCTCATAAGTTGTACAGCATGAACACAAAACACATCCAACAATACACTAACACACCAGAATACAATGAGGAATAAAAACACACCCTCAAAGGAGAAAAAAAAAATCAAATCAAATCAAAACAAATTAACTAAAATAATAAAATAAATAAATAAATAAATAAATAAATACAAGTACACATATTCCAATGCACTTGTCCGCAGGCCAGCCAACCCAGCACAGTCCCTCACAGACATCATGTACACATACACCCTGCCTCCTTCATCACCGGAGCTTGCCACGCCCCCACCTCCATCCAACAAGGACATCAATAAAAAGGAAAAAATATGTATACACTACCGTTCAAAAGTTTGGGATCACCCAAACAATTTCGTGTTTTCCATGAAAAGTCACACTTATTCACCACCATATGTTGTGAAATGAATAGAAAATAGAGTCAAGACATTGACAAGGTTAGAAATAATGATTTGTATTTGAAATAAGATTTTTTTTACATCAAACTTTGCTTTCGTTAAAGAATCCTCCATTTGCAGCAATTACAGCATTGCAGACCTTTGGCATTCTAGCTGTTAATTTGTTGAGGTAATCTGGAGAAATTGCACCCCACGCTTCCAGAAGCAGCTCCCACAAGTTGGATTGGTTGGATGGGCACTTCTTTGAGCAGATTGAGTTTCTGGAGCATCACATTTGTGGGGTCAATTAAACGCTCAAAATGGCCAGAAAAAGAGAACTTTCATCTGAAACTCGACAGTCTATTCTTGCTCTTAGAAATGAAGGCTATTCCATGCGAGAAATTGCTAAGAAATTGAAGATTTCCTACACCGGTGTGTACTACTCCCTTCAGAGGACAGCACAAACAGGCTCTAACAGGTACTATTTAATGAAGATGCCAGTTGGGGACCTGTGAGGCATCTGTTTCTCAAACTAGAGACTCTAATGTACTTATCTTCTTGCTCAGTTGTGCAACGCGCCCTCCCACTTCTTTTTCTACTCTGGTTAGAGCCTGTTTGTGCTGTCCTCTGAAGGGAGTAGTACACACCGGTGTAGGAAATCTTCAATTTCTTAGCAATTTCTCGCATGGAATAGCCTTCATTTCTAAGAACAAGAATAGACTGTCGAGTTTCAGATGAAAGTTCTCTTTTTCTGGCCATTTTGAGCGTTTAATTGACCCCACAAATGTGATGCTCCAGAAACTCAATCTGCTCAAAGAAGTGCCCATCCAACCAATCCAACTTGTGGGAGCTGCTTCTGGAAGCGTGGGGTGCAATTTCTCCAGATTACCTCAACAAATTAACAGCTAGAATGCCAAAGGTCTGCAATGCTGTAATTGCTGCAAATGGAGGATTCTTTGACGAAAGCAAAGTTTGATGTAAAAAAAATCTTATTTCAAATACAAATCATTATTTCTAACCTTGTCAATGTCTTGACTCTATTTTCTATTCATTTCACAACATATGGTGGTGAATAAGTGTGACTTTTCATGGAAAACACAAAATTGTTTGGGTGATCCCAAACTTTTGAACGGTAGTGTATATATATACACACACATCACTCTGGAATAACAGGGAAATGAAGTCGCTTAACATAAGAAAAGAAGGGGGTCCACATTGCCCAGAATTTGTTTAGGGACCCTTTGAGTGTGTGCCTAATTTTTTCCAGCTTTATACAATTTAAAACAGACTTAATCCAAAGGGCATGAGAAGGGGGTACAGAGGATTTCCAACTAAGCAAAACCAATCGTCTCGGCAACAGGGTAACAAAGGCAATAAAATCCTTATTAATATTGGTCAGTTGCAATGTGGGCGAGGGCACCCCAAATAGCGCAATAAAAGGGTCTGGCTTGATCTGTGTGTCACATACTTCTGAAAGTGTGCTAAAAATATCTTTCCAAAAACCATCAAGAGATGAGCAATACCAAAACATGTGCACATGATTAGCAGGAGACTGGTTACACCTCACACAGTTAGGATTTATGTCTTTGTAAATTTTCGCTAGTCTCGCTTTGGTCCAATGAGCCCTATGAATGATTTTGCATTGAATGAGACCATGTCGGGCGCAGACCGAAGAGGTATGTACCCTTCCGAGTGCCCTCTCCCACAGCCCATCAGATATTCCCTCCCCCAGTTCCTCTTCCCATGAGGATTTAATGTCATTAAGTGAGGCAATTCTTAAAGAACAAATTTGTCTATAAATTATTGACAAGGTACCTTTCAGAGTGGGAAGCGGGGTAAGAAAGGTGTCAAACTGTGTTTCACCAGGAAGGGTGGGGAAATGAGGATCCAAATTGCGGACGTAACTCCAGATCTGTAAAAATCTAAAAAAATGATGGCTGGGAAGACCAAATTTAACTGCTAGTTGCTCAAACGTACTAAATGTATTGTCAATGTAGAGATCTTTAAACCTTTTTATACCAAGACTAGACCATATTGAGAAAGCACTATCAACCATAGATGGGGCAAAAGCAGGGTTCGAGGCCACCGGAGCAGAAAGAGAGGTTGTCTGAAACCCAAAATGGCGTCTAAATTGATTCCAGATCCTCAATGTTGTTTTGACACACACATTCTTGGTGAAAGAGGAATAAGGGCCTGTAATGGAGGAGTGAGCGAGGGAAGACAATGATGCCGGTACAGACGAAGCAGCTTCCATCTTTAACCAAATTGGGGACGGGGACATCTCTCCACCTCGCAACCAGAACTGAATGACCCTAAGATTAGCCGCCCAATAATAAAATCTAAAATCTGGTAGCGCCATACCTCCGTCTGACTTGGGTCTCTGCAAGAGCTGTTTTCGTATCCTAGGAGTCTTCTTATCCCATATGAAAGGTAGAATTAGGCCGTCTATTTTTTTGAAAAATGTGTTGGGAAGAAAAATCGGTAGGCACTGAAAGAGATATAAAAATTTAGGGAGTGTGTTCATTTTAACAGAGTTAATTCTCGCTACTAAAGAGAGGTGCATCACTGACCAGCGTTCAAAATCATCCTTAGTGCGGGTTAAAAGCGAGGAAAAGTTGGCCCGAAAAAGGTTTTCAAATCGACTCGTGACCTGTACACCAAGATAAGTGAAACAACGATGAGCAACTTTGAATGGCAAGGTATGTAATGGGAATTTTTCCACAGTCACATTAAGCGGCATCAATTCGCTTTTACTGAGATTCAGTTTATACCCTGATAAATGACCAAAGGATGTAATAGTAGCAAGGGCAGCAGGAACAGAAACAGAAAGATTAGATGTGTATAGCAATAAGTCATCTGCATATAAAGACACCTTGTGCTCATGTCCGTATCTAACTATACCTTTGATAAGAGGGTTGGAACGAAGTGCTATTGCAAGGGGTTCTATGGTGAGAGCAAACAATAAAGGGCTTAGAGGGCAACCCTGGCGTGTTGACCGTTGCAGAGGGAAACAGCCTGACTGAGTGTTATTAGTCCTGACAGAGGCTTGGGGGGACGCATACAGAAGTCTTACCCAAGTAGTGAATTTTGAACCAAAGCCGAATTTATTTAGTGTATAGAAAAGGTACTTCCACTCCACCCTGTCAAACGCCTTCTCCGCGTCCAGGGATATAATGGCCTCCGAGGTGTTGGTGTCAGAGGAATTGTACATGATATTAAATAGTCGCCTAAGATTGAAGAATGAATGTCTATTTCTAATAAATCCTGTTTGATCAGGAGAGATAATCGATGGGAGAACTGTTTCCAGGCGTGTTGCCAGAAGTTTGGCTAAAATCTTATAGTCAACATTTAACAGGCTAATTGGACGATATGATGCACATTCAAGAGGGTCTTTATTATTTTTAAGAATTAAACAGATAGTCGCTTGAGTGAGAGTCTGTGGAAGAATACCATTAACAAATGCTTCATTATACATTTCAATTAGAATAGGGGCTATTTTGGGGAAAAGCTTTTTATAAAACTCTGTCGAGTAACCGTCAGGCCCTGGGCTTCTCCCGGATTGAAGGGATTTGACAGCTCTAGACAGTTCTTCAACAGTGATTGGTTGTTCTAATTCTTTAACCAAATCCTGGTTGACTAAAGGTACATCAAGGGAGTGGAAGAAGTCATCAAATTCTGATAAATCAGCATCACTTTCAGAAGTATATAGAGACTGGTAGAAACTTCTGAACTCATCATTTATCTCCCTAGGGTCTAATGATATTCCGGATGATGTATGAATTTTGGGAATTTGATGTGATGATGAATCTTGACGCAACTTGTGTGCTAATAACTTACTGGCTTTGTCTCCCTGTTCATAGTAGGTGCTCCTAGACTTGACAAGCAGCTCAGTAACTTGATCTGTTAGCAAAGTGTCAAATTCTGCTTGCAAAGTTAAGCGCTCCTTATAAATATCTGGAGATGGTGAAACGGAATATGCGTTATCTAATTGGGCAATGCGGCGTGTTAGCATGGACAATTTATCTTTTTTAAGTTTGTTCTCATATGTGGTGTAGGAAATAATTTCACCTCTAAGATAAGCTTTCAAAGTTTCCCATAGGGTAGACGCAGAGATACCTGGGGTTCTATTTGTATCCATAAAAAAGTCAATTTGGGCCGAAGCAAAGTTAATAAAATTTTCGTTACTGAGTAATTGAGTGTTAAGCCGCCAAGGCGGTCTCTGATTATTAGCTGTTTGAAAGACTACTCCCATAGTGACAGGGGCATGGTCCGAAACCACAATTGGATTATATAAGCACGAAGATATGGAATGGAGAAGTCTATCATCTACAAGGAAGTAGTCTATGCGCGTAAAAGTGTGGTGTACCGAAGAGAAAAAAGAGTATGCCCTCCCAGATGGATTAAATGTTCTCCAAGGGTCTGAAACAGCGAAATCAGACATAAAGGTACGGACAACCCCAGCTGAGGTTGATAAAGTAGTAGATTTAGTGGAGGATCGATCCAAATGTGGGTCCAACCAGCAGTTAAAGTCACCGCCTATGATCAGCATATGGGAGGACATATCAGGGAGTGTGGAGAAAACCGATTTGAAAAAATCACCATTGTCCCAATTAGGACCATAAACATTAACAAGAACCACCTTCGTATCGAATAACCTACCACTGACAATTACATATCTACCATTGGGATCAGCTATCACATTAGAACATGTAAAAGGTACTGATTTGTGAAGTAAGATAGCCACCCCTCTTGACCTACTCTGAAATGAGGAATGGAACACTTGACTCACCCATCTGCACCTAAGTATTGAGTGTTGTGATACCTTGAGATGAGTTTCTTGGAGGAAGATAATGTGAGCTTTCAACTGATGGAGGTGGTGGAGAACCTTACTGCGTTTAACTGGGTTGTTAATGCCCCTACAATTCCAAGTGAGAAAATTAAAACCATTCCCTCCAGCAGGATGAGCTACGTCAGGCTGAGTCATGTCTTAAGAGAGAGAGGACATGTTAAGGACAAGGCATAATGCAAATTAAATATTTTGGCTGACCTCAATAGTGCAAATTCAAAAAACAAAAACAAGTGACAAAACACAAGAAAACAAAACACAAATACAGAAGGAAAAAAACCCTCCCACAAAATCCCTCTTGCCGAAGCATCTCCCCAACTGAGATGCAAGCAAACCCCTAAATACAAAAAACCTTTAGAGCAATGCATACCAACTTAGCTAGCTTACTCTTAGCTACCTGAGATTTGTGACCATTGAACTAGAATAAAGCAAATGTGCATAAGTCGGTCTCCAATAACATTAGGAGCCGAGGAAAACTAACTCAGTTAAGAGAGGTACAAAATCTATAAAGTGGCAAAATTGAACTTCAACCATGTAAACAACCAAATACTGGCAGTGCAGGCAGCTCAGATCAAAACAAAATGAAATGAGAATGACACAAATAGTAGGCAGTAATGTAAGTGGAATAAAATATATCTCCACATTATATCACCTTAATGTGAGTAGTCCGCTGTATACTCATCAACATGTATTGAAAATAAAAATAAAAAACCCACTACATTCAAGTGTCAACAGTGAGCACTGCAAGGCTAGCTTCACTCTCCAACATGTACTGAAAATAAAAAAAACAGCTGCGTTCAAATGTCAACAATGAGCACTGCAAGACTAACTTCACTAGCTAATCTGCCTACCTGCTAGCCCGCTAACTAGCCTGCTAACCAGACCAGCCAACTGATATTTTGAGCTACAGACCCGGCGGTGGCATGACAGCTTTTTTCACCCTGTTTTTGATGAAATCGGCCGCAACAGCCGGGTCCTCAAACCTGTGTGTGGAGCTGTCCGGCAGGGTCAGTCTCAGAACCGCAGGGTAGATGAGACCATAC
Source organism: Lampris incognitus (assembly GCF_029633865.1). Classification (NCBI taxonomy): domain Eukaryota; kingdom Metazoa; phylum Chordata; class Actinopteri; order Lampriformes; family Lampridae; genus Lampris; species Lampris incognitus. The sequence goes on from NC_079225.1 coordinate 33,457,300, forward strand.
TTCACGCCGGGACAGGCGCGCAGCTGGCGCTTCACATCTCCGAAGCTAGCCCGCTTCTTGGCCACAGCCGTGGTGTAGTCCGGAAATATCGAGACTCTTCTGCCCTTGTAGAGGAGAGGAGACGCATCTCCAGATCTCTTCAGCATGTCGTTCCGGACGTGAAAGAAATGCACCCTGATGACAAATGGTCGCGGAGGTTCACCCTCCCGGGGTCGGCTCCGCAGGGTGCGATGGGCCCGGTCTAGCAGCGGCTTCTCATCCAGGCCGAGCAGCTCCTGAAGCAGCCCGGCTACGAATTCTGTCGGTCGCGGGCCCTCCACTCCCTCCGGTATTCCCAGAAGACGGATGTTGTTCCTCCGCATTCTATCTTCCAGGTCCTCGCATCTGTTGTCCAGGTATGTCACCCTAGTTGTTAGTGAGCCGACGTTCGCCTCTAGCTCGGTAATCCGAGTGCTGTGATCTGTAGCACTGCGCTCCAGCTCCGATAAAACGACTCCATGTGCGTCGAGTTTATTCTGGATCCTCTCGATAGATCTTTTAAGCTCGTCTTTGACCAGTATCATCTCTGATCTGAGAGTGGTAGCTGAAGTGTCAATCTTACTGAAAATATCGGTTTTGAGGGGGCCCATCATGGATTGTAGCATTTCCGCGGTCAGTACTGTCATGCTGTCAGCACTAGCTGTAGCACCCGATGTTGGGAGCGGATCAGATTCAGGAGAGGGCGCAGGCTTATTGCGGCCTGCTCTTACAGACTCCGTTTTCGGTCGATTAGATGTCATTTCACCTTCAAAGTCCTCAAATATAGTGTGAATCGTTTAAAGGACTCTTTAGACGCTTGACCACCAAAGACATGCACGATTTAGCGAGATTAAATATATAAATTTGGTCACTAACTCAGGAGCAATAGAGAAACGTGTCCTACATCCTCGACGTCCCGGCCACGCCCCCGTCCAGATTACTCTTTACCCCCCCCCATAGATACCAGTTAGGATCATAGTATGTCATCATTAAGACGGCCGCAGAACATGGCTAATGATAGTGTCATGCTCTTCAGGCCGTTGTGGTGACCACTTAAATCATAAACATTCATTGTGTTAACAGGGAGCACAATTTGCTTCGCCAGCCTATTTTCCCTCCGGATTCCCACATTCCCCACGACATGCTGCTAACATGGAGGTGTAATGACCTACGTCGTCTGTCGCGGAAGTGTGGCTTCTCAAAAGCATTCACGTCCCGAGAGAAACACATTTACTGTAATTCCCTGTCCTCCCAAATGAGAGATGCTGAGCGTCACCTCGTTTCCATTATCAAATCCTCTCCGCTGACGCTCGGACTGGGGATGTACGCACAGCTTAATGCCAGTGTGCAGTCCAGTATGAATCCCATACCAAGGACAGGGAATATTCACACACTACAGAATGCTGCCCATACTTATTTTTCTGCACACACACACACACACACACACACACACACACACACACACACACACACACACACACACACACACACACACACACACAGACTTTGTCTCTCAGTCTTGTGCTCTGTCTGTAATTCTCTCTCTTTGGCTCTCTATCTCACACACACACACACACACACACACACACACACACACACACACACACACACACACACACACACACGTGTGAGAAAGAAAGGATGCATAAGGAGAAGACATTGACACTGATACTACCAATGAAAAGCTGTGGTTGACATAATGTCCAGCCACGCCAGCGCTAAAAAGCAGAACCTCAGACGTAAGAGGCCCGGCAATAAAAAGGAAAAGGGTCCGCTCACTTCTCTTCATGTCCCGTCACAGTGTCCCCGCAAGTTGAGCAAATGCGAACGGCATCCTTCACATTCTCTGAAGTATACCAACAACCCGAGAAAGAGAGGAGCTACCGCTCTAGGCACATTTTCCAGAAATTAAAAATTAAACAAGAATCACGATGTCGGATTTTCACCTCTGATCCTCTACCCCCCCCCCCTAAAATGCTGTTAGAGAAAGGAAAACAAAATTCTAAAGTTATTTTTACGCCGGGCCATTGAGAGGTGGAGAAAATACGCACATGAGCGAGAGACAGAGAGAGAGAGAGAGAGAGAGAGAGAGAGAGAGAGAGAGAGAGAGAGAGAGAGAGAGAGAGCGAGCGAGAGAGAGAGAGAGAGAGAGAGAGCGAGAGAGAGACGGCTCTTGCTTGAAAATGTATGTAAAACGGCACGATGTGTGTACAGACACAAAGAGAGATGTGTATTTCCTGGGTCTGAAGTAGTGGGAATAGCGGGGAAGCCGGAGGTGGCTGAATGTGAGAGATCAAAGTTCTCGTCAGGCTGGCAGGGAAGGGAAGCAGGAGCGGGTAGTTACAGAGACTCAGGATTTGTGTCCATCAAGCTAAGCCCCGGCCGCCTTTGTTCTTCATAAACCTCTGTAAACACAGCCGTTCCCCGGTCCCGGCGCACAACCGCAAGTGAGATTCACACTATATTCACAACATATGGTTTCATCCCTGCTGTCTCCCGCTCCGTGGAAGGAGAAGTGCTAAGCTTACGGGGGGGGGGGGGGGGGGGCTTGTCCCCAATAATCAAATCCTTATCTATGCAGGGTACGAGCCAATAGGGCTTCACGTTCCTCTGGCTCTGTTTGGCAATGAAGAATCTCAATGCAAGCAATTTCTTCTTCTTTTTGTTTTTGCTTTTGTTATCGGAGATATATCCCATTTTTTTCCCCATCCACTTTGTTCTGCCCTTCCTCAGCGATGGGAGACAGCCTGAAAACCAAGGACGCATTTGACCAAGTGCCAGCATGATATCATTGTATCAGAAGGATAAACCCCTCCAGATGACCCGTCTCGTTCTCAAGGGGGTCCTTAACACAAACACAGAAAACACAGCACATAAGGGGGGCGCCCAGGTAGCGAAGCGGTCTATTCCGTTGCCTACCAACACGCGGATCTCCGGGTCGAATCCCCATGTTACCTCCGGCTTGGTCGGGTTTCCCGACAGACACAATTGGCCGTGTCTGTGGGTGGGAAGCCAGATGTAGGTATGTGTCTCAGTCGTTTGCACTAGTGCCTCCTCTGGTCGGTCGCCTGTTTGGGGGGGAGGGGGAGCTGGGTGGAATAGCGTGATCCTCCCACGCACCACGTCCCCCCAGCGAAACTCATCACTACCAGGTGAGAAGAAGCGGCTGGCGACTCCACATGTATCAGCAGAGGCATGTGGTAGTCTGCAGCCCTCCCCGGATCGGCAGAGGGGGTGGAGCAGGGACCGGGATGGCTCAGAAGAGTGGCGTAATTGGCCGGGTACAATTGGGGAGAAAAAGGGGGGGGGGTATACAGTACATATAGTAAACAACACAAATACACTCGCACATACAGAGACAAAAGGCGTCTCAGGGCTCCCCCACCCACGGGTTCCCCTAAAATGCCAAAATACATACAGTAACTGTAGTACATACAGTATCTGCACCTACACATAACAAAGCTTCGCTGCCCCATCCCTCGCTGTCTCAACCTCCTCCTGGTCACTCCGTCTCTTTCCCCCGGCCCTGTTCTCTGCCTTACATCACCCCCCCACTCCCCACCCCAGTAACTATAAAAGCGCAGCAGATGTCCCACCCCAAATTCTGCACGACAGACCACGGGAGAGTTGACAGAAAAGAGTTGCATGCAGCTTCCCCCGCCTGAAAGCCTTTCCAAGTAGGAGGGAAAAGCAAGCTTTCCCAAAACTACACGGAGCGACTTCTGTAGCTGCTGAAGAGGACTCGGGGAAGAGTACAAGAACAGGAAACAGAGGAAAGGCATCACACGGCTGCGTCTCTGAGAATGAGCCTGTGAATTTGAAACACCTTTCTCTCGAGGCAACTCTTATTGCCATAAAATGACTGAACTACACTTTTTTTTTCCCTTTCAAAAAAAATAAGCACATATAAAAAGCATTGCCCAGGGGGCGAACAAACCATATACATTACTTCTTCTATGGTAGGCTCGGGGAGTCTAGGCTCACTGTGTGGGAAGGAGAAAATAATGTGAAAGAAAGAAAGAAAACACTCCACGGCCTGCTTGACTAAATGATGGTGTTAGGATTATTGGGCACCACCAGTTCAGTGAAGCAGAAAATGGGAATGTGCTTGTGAGGGCACACCAGTTATGTGAGCAGGAACCACAGACTTCCTGGGAGACAGGCAGGACAACCTCAGCAAAACACGCGGCATGTGCAAAAAAACAAAACAAAAACAAACCCATAATGCACCAAAGGGTCTAATTGCACCTAATTGGTATTCATCAGAACAATAAATGCAAGGCAACACTTTATTGAATCTCGGTTCCATAACAGTTTTAGGCCCTGTTGAACGGGTTGCGTTCAGTTAGGGGAAAATTAATCATATTCATTAAGAAGCTAACAGTAATGAATTTTAGTCCGCATTGTGCCCTGGCCTCGGTCTGGCATTGCTGTCTTTCTTCTTGTGTTACGCTCATATTTATACTCTTTTCGGCGCTCTTTATAACATATTTTCTGATGCTCAAATTGCTCTTGTGGAATCTAATTGGCCTCATTGACACAGCCTGCAGCTAAGAGAATATGGGTTTGTGTTGAGGAAGGGAATTGTTCACATTCATTGACCCTTTTATCTAGCCATCCTTTCATCCATTCATTATCTCAGACCTCTTCAGCTCGACGTTGAGCCACTAATGATTTTAACTAACAATCGCACAAGAAATAATACCTTAAAGGCTTGTTTTCGCATTCATCCATTTCCTGCTGGAAATTAAACGTAGAGGACTGAGAAGGTAGAGAGCAGAAATAAAGAAAGAGGGGAAAACACCTTCTGGGCGGTCTTGTGCATCACTAAGGATATTTGCATTTACAGTGGAGAAATTAGACTTGCAAATAACTTTATCAATCAACAAGTTAGTACTGTGCTGTGGACAAGGACATGTGTTAAAGGGATATTTCGCCAATTCCCAACCTTATATTTATGTATTAATTGTAGCGGTGGTGTGTCTTTAATGTACTTAACATGCCAATATTGTCTGTATCACCACAGCCCACTATAGCAAACTGGCTAACTTCCTATATCTAATGACGTCAGCGGATGGCAGAAGAACCACGAGACAGATTGGCTGAGATGTTTGTTTTCTAATCCCCGCTGTTGAGAAACTCTTTGCCCAATGCATACTGGTACAAGTAAACAGCTCTCTTGGCAGGAGAATGTTGACTTTTTTTTTCTGTCAAAATGAATTACACCAAAGTGGTTATAATTTTAGAAGAATAGATTGACCATCAGCGCTTACTGGACATGCAGATTATTAGCGGCGAAATTTCCCTTTAACAACCTGAAACATGGGATTCTTTATATGTTAACCATCCATCCATCCATTATCCAAACCGCTTATCCTGCTCTCAGGGTCACGGGGATGCTGGAGCCTATCCCAGCAGTCACTGGGCAGCAGGCGGGGATATGTTAACCATGGTGGTAAAATTCCGATTGCATTCCCACTTACCCACATTTTATAATATAATTAGAATAGAATACACTTTGTCATTTGTATGTACAGACAATGAAATGTGTTCTCTGCATTTAACCCATCCTACTGTATAGGAGCAATGGGCAGCTGCAGCACCCGGGGACCAACTCCAGTTCTTTCCATTGCCTTGCTCAGGGGCACAAACAGGAGTATTAACCCTAACATGCATGTCTTTTTGATGGTGGGAGGAAACCGGAGCACCCGGAGGACACCCACGCAGACACGGGGAGAACATGCAAACTCCACACAGAAAGGACCTGGGATGGCCTGGGGTTCGAACCCAGGACCTTCTTGCTGTGAGGCAACAGTGCTAACCACTGGGCCACCGTGCCGCAATAATCAATGCAATAATCTGATAACCATCAACATTGTACACCTCAATTTCCTCCGAACAGCCGAACAGTGCAAGCACACATACCAAATTAGCCTTTATTTAATGGAGAAGAATACTGGATTTCATCTTTAACAGTTGTTTAACCCATCTGGACCGTGGAGTCAGGTTACATAATAGTAACTGGCATCTTTACCATGGTTAGAGACACTCTCCACCACTTTAGACTGGGTAGGACGAACACTGGCGCAACGGCAAACACGTTCCTACTCAAACAGGAAACAGGATGGAAAACGTGATGATGGCGATGCCTCTGTTGGACAGCTAATCCAGCAATTCTACAACAGATATTAGTAGAACAGTGTTCCCATGTAGTTTGATGTAGTTTGCAATACATTATAATGCCTGTGTAAGTTTTGGTCTGAGGATGCCATTTTTACAAGGATGGGAACTATTTACTGCCGAGCTGACAGCAAACAAGCAAAAATGATCACTACACTTTTCTTTTTTTTTGTAGTTCTCACTGCCAGAGGAAGTGACAGATCAGGAAAATCATAGATTTCCGCTTTAATACAGCTGCGTGATTACATAAGCTGAGTCGGCTCATCTCCGCATAGGCAGGCCAATGACAATGCAATGCTGGGAGGCGTATTTGATTATAGTCAACCCCAAATCCCATTTTGAGGCAGAGAGACACACATCAAACCTCCACGCCGCTTTGGCTTTGACTCCAGATCTGTTTTAATATCACACAATGTGTGGATTTGGCGAGGCTGAGGCTCAGAAGAGCTGATCTCAGACCTGCGCTGCGGGCGGTGGCTCTGTAATGAATCACCGAGGGAAGGTGGTGATGAGGAGTTTCCTCAGCAAAAGGCTCCACTGAGGTTACGGGGCCGGGGAAATGGCTGGTAATCGAGAGGTACACCCAGAGGCAGTGTCATGCTCACTGGATTGCTCAATCTCCTCACATAATACTCTCATAACACCGCCCCGCCTCCCCGTTCACACACTCCACAACACAACACACCAGGGAGAGATGCTGGGGGGTCTGGGAAGAGGATTTAACAGGAATCTACAATTCAAGGTTGTTTTTTTTGCGACATTAAAAAAAAAACAAAAAATGTGTGAAGATACACATGTATGAGTGATCATGCCTGTTGATTTGCTAAAGTGTCCCAGTCAGTTAGATATCAGTTTCCTTAATTTTACTGAATTTTCTGCAAAACAGATGAAGTTATGAAGGAGGTGTGTACTAGTGTAGTATATTTTATATGTGATGCAATACTGGGTATCAAGGCTTGCCTAAATGCATAGCTGTTAACTACGGCAAAAAATGCTGTTATTTGTGCCAGGTGTGTCTGTATGTGCATTGATGAGGATGTAGTATGTATATGCAAAATGCTTGTGTCCTTTGAGCATGAAAGTACGTCTGTCTATTGGATTATCGCCACATAATATCACCACATCTGGAGCATGTGTTGTATTCCAAATACACCGGATATACTTTTTACATACAGTACCTCAGGGTAGACCCTGTGGACCCACCACAAGGGATGAGCATTGGGGTAGGGTGCAACGCAGGCCGGGCACCAGGCAAAGGCGGGGCGTGCCAACTTCCAGCATCGCAGACTGGTCCAGGAGGACCAATTGGGAGGAGACCCCGAGGTAGACTCAGAACTCGCTGGAGGGACTACATGTCCATTCTGGCCTGGGAACGCCTTGGGATCCCCAGGAGGAGCTGGAGGGTGTTGCTGGGGGGAGGGACCCCTGAAGTGCCCTACTTAGCTTGCTGGCACCGCGACCCGACCCTGGAGAAGCTGCTGATGATGAGAGTGAGATGAGAGACCTCAGGATGGGGTCAGCAACTTAAAGGAAGAGTCTCATCATCGAATCTTCACAGGCTTTTGTTCACAATTCTGTGTAACTACAATTATTCATTGTTTTTGAATGACCTTGCATCTGCTGAATGCCAAATTTATTGTTGTGCTGTTTTCATACATCTGAGTCCACTTGAGCTAGGCTTTGGGCTACTGCATTTCTCCTTGGGGAGCCTACAGTGGCTTTTAGACAGACCGTGAAACCGGGCACAATTGAGCAGTTTCAATCACACGCATGAGGACTTTTAAGAAACGGGATCAATCAATATCCACCCGTCGAAGTTAACTCGCAAAATTTACTTTAATCGAATTCGCCGCTCTCCCTAGACACTAAGTAACCACCTCCTTTGCTCATCAATGCTCAAATGCCAGCGAATTGACACCGCTCACTGCAGACAGAGTGGTCGGGCAGGGGGTAAGCCAATAAAGCGGAAGTCTGTCTTTTGTGTCTCGATTAAAAAAGAAAAATCCATCAACACGGGAGAGCCTACTGCAATCTTATAACGCAAAATGTTATTTTTAAACTGTCAATAACGAATTTGTGCTAATGCATCAAAACGAACTGAATGCTTTATTGACTGGATCATATCCACATGTGTCTCCTTTTTCGAGAGAGGATAATCCCCCCACTTTTCTGCAAGCATTTTACTGTAGAAAACACGGGGAATGTAGACGGGCAGGCAGCTGCGCAGAAAGAATTGTCATGGTGCAACGTGGACCGCGGTCAAATCACAGGTGCGGTGCAATAAATCCAGATAATAAATAACTAACAGCCCCACTAACAGTGATTGTTATGTGCAGACAAAACAGATGGGTGCAGTGTAAGAATCAAGCGTTAAAAACGTCTCTCTCAGATCTCTCTATTAGCAGTTCAAATTTCTGTATCTGTTATCCATGTTGGAAAAAAAGCCTGTCCACGTCCGCCATATTTAGCCTCCATTAATATGCGCCGCTTTTGTTGACCTTTTTGCATGTACTGCAGCTTATAAATAAAAATCTCTCATGTCGCTCTGTGCGTCGCACATCTGCTCAATCAATAAGCGGCCGGTGAAAAACAACAGAGCCCAGCACACGGGTCTCCTCTTTTTTATATTTATCTTTCCATGTCTTTTTCTTTCCTCATGTTTTTTTTTTCCTGTGCTACGCTATGTCTCGAAAAACAGATATGAGGTCGCTGCCAAAAAACAAAACGAGTTCCCAGCAGTAGGGCCTATATATCATTTTAAATAATTCACAAAAGGGAAGCTATAGCACACGCCCAGGCCCATATGCGCTCTATCTTGTTCACCGTGAAACTCCCAGGAGGCACGGCGTTGACCCGGGGCAGCCATCTTGGGAACATGTTCCAACAAGAGAACATTATTCCTCATCCTACAACCGCGAGGTTTTTTTTTATTTATTTTTTTATTAGGCACCAAAAGTGACAGCTAAATTGGATTTGGTGTTTTAGCAGTTCTTTATTTGCTAACAGACGTTCAAAGCTAGAAGCTATTTCCTAACATCAGCTAACCGGAAGAGTGTGGCTCTCTAGAGCACCTGAATCAAAACAACCCAAAGCTTTCCATCGACTGTTCTGTCAAGTACAAATGGATGACAATGATATTAAATGGCTCCAACAAATATTATGCCTCATATGTCACTTGTCATTGTATACTGTGTGTCTTCCCTCAGATATTACTGAGAAGCAGTGTTTCCAAATTTATATTTCGACTAGCGTAGATGAAATGGGTGCCGAGGGACAGTTTATCCCTAATAATGCTATCCTACCAGCCTGTTTAGGTGTATTTTTTAAAACTTTCAGACTTCCTGCTCCTGTTATCATGTGTGTAGATCATGGTCTATATACCCGATCAGTGTGTTAAGTTCGCCGTGTCTGTTAATGGGATGTTATAATGACTGTACAATGAGGGTGGAAGTATGATGAAGGTTCACAGAGACGGAAAGAGATCGAATTGATTCCGCGCTTGCATTATTGGAAATGTGAATGAAAATTCAAAGGGGGGGGAGAGAGAGAGAGAGAGAGAGAGAGAGAGAGAGAGAGAGAGAAAGAGCGAGAGAGAGAGAGAAAGAGAGAGAGAAAGAGAGAGGGGGGGGGGGAGAATTGCTCTCAACGTAGGGCATGAGGATGTCTGGTCATATGCAGTCTGCACTGAAAGCCCAAAGCTAATTCCAGTGTGAGAGACGTATTCGCCACGGTTCAAGGTGCACCCACAAACAAAATAACGATTTAAAAAGAGCAAGGAATGCAGAGAAGAATGGAGAAAAGGAAAGGAATTAGAGGGAGCGCTCAGGGAAGAACTTGCATTGGTGCCGTGATACTTTAAGGGGGGAGACGTTGCAGGGCATTGTTTAGGGTGCTGTGTCTATGGTGGAACAGTCATTTTTAATTCAGGTGCTCTCACTTATTTTATTAGCTGCGTAGCCTGTTGCTGAGTAAACACTTTTAAAATTGAAGGTGAGAGAGCTCCTCTGGTCTCCAGCATAAAAAAAAAAGGCATCAGCCACGTGAATGTGGAATAGTATATCATTCCCAAAAACACTACACAGCTTCCATCTCGGTGCACTTCGTGGCAAGCCAATTTGCTGTATGCAGTAAACCAATCTCAATGTGTTTTGATCATCCATCAAATTTATGATTTAGAAATTTTGCATATGTAGAAGGTTGAAGAGAAAATATATGGAGCATATTTGGTTGTTTATGGTAGTGCTTAAATTTGGCAGGTGGAATTATTTGACTGCGCACTTTAGCTTTGCGACGTGTTCCTTTTAAATACAAACAGATATTGGGTATGTTGGTCAGTCTCTTTTTCACGGGAGTAAAAGCCTACCACTTTGCTTCCATAGATTTTATGGAACGCAATCTGTCTTTGTTGCGGCCACACTACGAAGCCCAAACTCTGCTTAAATGACGGCATCCCTAATACATCAATTTGCCCAAGCCAAGCAACCAGGTGACCAACAATGGTGAGCAACAGCGGCGCTGCTCAGGCATATAAATGGTGCAGTTTGTGTTGAAGCCCAAGTATCAACAAGCTATTGTGGAGGCACGAGGAGTGGGGCTGGATTGGGGTGAACCATGTGCTGTGAAATCACTAAGAGGTTTGACTCCATTTCACATACGTCTCTCGGGTTGGTTTAACATGGCACGAGTCAATGAGTTTGGACAGATAAACCCATCACCATCTCCTGACCCACGCTGCGCTCGCATCATGGCTGCTCTTCGCCGTGTGACGTTGAGCCGGCGTTGCTTCGATGCACCCTGGAGACTTCAGGTGGTGCTGTTTGTGTTTCAAATGATGCTTCTGACCTCATTATTTATTGATAATTATGATGTGGTGCAAAGCACCCCTGTCTTTTTGGTGCACAACCAATACTGCTTTGTACTATTATTGACTTTTTCTGGAATTTACATTTGGTGTTGATAGCTCTTCATCTCCTTTTAGGGCCCAAGGAAATAGAAATCTACTTGGCCGCTTGTCATGTTGACCTATCGAAAACAGGCCCATGACCTTATTTTTGATGTCAGCAATGTATACGTCCCTTTCCCTAACAGCATGATACCTGGACTCCTGTATACATCATTGCCTGTCATACACCATAAACCAAAGATAGACTCTGGTCACCTTAAACTGCCTGATAACTCAATCCACCAAAGCCAAGGACTAGCTATCTATTTTTGCGGGGCTTTAAGCTTAGTTTCAGCTGACACATCAGTGAGCTGATGATCCATGGCAGTGATAGCTTTTGGCTGCTTTGACATCGGGGGCCAAGATTGTTTTGTGCCCGGGGGTGTGAGGGCTAGTCGGTCATCGGAGCCGGGGGGATTTATCACTGCACGCTGTGTATTGATTTACACCAAAGCACAGATCCTCTACCGCCGCCCATCTCCCCAAGCTGGTAGCTTCCGTGTGTGCCTCCTCTGACTGGTAGGGCCCATGGGGGCCTCTAATCCTTTTATTTGACACACAATACATCCTCCTGTTGTTGAGAATAGACCGCTGTCCTAATAAAAATTATATTGGTAAAGTTCTTCAGACCTTTATTAAATTTTGATTCTGCCACAGATGTGCTCATTGGTTTTGCTGCATTTGTTCGATTAAAATCACCTGTCATTTGATTACATCACACACCTTGTTGCTTAACATGGTGTTTGTGCGGTGATATTGTTGATTATATATACACATGGCAGTCCTGTTTGTAGCAGTGGTAGTGGTTAAGTTGCTACTCCAACTGTACTACCCAGTCATAGTACCTTCGAAGAAAAACAAACCCAGGAAGACACACAATCAGCTCGCTCTGACCCTGGAGTCATAAGCATCAATTAAAGACAGCCAATTTTATGTTTTTTATCGCCAAGTGTCAGATGTTGTGTGGCTAGTTTTCTGTCCATGACCCCCTCGGTGACCTGTTGTAAATAGCGTTCACGATGACACATCGCTCAAAGACAACACTATGTGTTGCTATTCAGAAGTCGGAGGCTGCACTGCATAACTGCGGCGGCTACAATTCAATGAATGCATTTGAGGAGGCGGGCAGATCGTACTGACACACAAGCTAAAAAAGCTCAGGTTACTAATTCCATCAAACAGGTCTCCTAAACAACTGACGTAAGATTGTGTTCAAATAACTCTCTTGTGCCTGCAGCACTGGATGGTAGATTGATTCATTTTTCGATTGTTGGAGACACAGGCGCAACGAGTCGGCGCCGGGCCCCAACGTAAGATGGTTAAAGCGGGCCCCGGCCTGCCCATCACAATCAGACGTAACATAACATCATGTCAGTAGCGAATGAAAGCAGTGAAAGCGAACAGCTTTAAAACAAACAGCAACAGCAAAATGCAAAGCACCGTTGACGCCTAAATAAAATGATTACTAGGAAGACAGACCGCCGTGCTATAGAAGAGGAGTCATAATAGCAAGGTCAAGATAGTGATAGACTAACCTACTTAACAAAATCTGGTGTTGGAGGCGCCGTAGCAGGTGAAAACAATCGGTGATGGCACACCAGCACATAGACAACATTATTAATGTCTGCACATAGGCCTTATAAACACAAAACACTCTTCGGGCTTTTTGTTGTGCGAAGTCTTGACACTTGGCCAGCTAGCTAACTCTTGTGTGTGGATTTTGCTACGCAGTGGTATGCTTGTCCATGATTACGTGCGGGCACTTTGCACATTTTTGAACATACCGTATACCGTAGACTCAGTGCTCGAGATCTTTGATACGATAGTGGTGAAATAAAGAGGGGCCCGTGCGTACGGTTGCTAAGCTGTTGCGGGCCCCAATGCAGCTGCTGCATTACCTGCATATGTGTTAGTTTCAGCTCCGGTTGGAGAGTGGTGCCGAAACAGTTTCTTGATAAACAAATTAGTCGATCGTCATAAAAATCAATGGATTACCAAGCAAAAATACTAAATATTTGCCGAGTGCAGCTTCAAAAATCCCAATATTCTTTCTCTGATTCATGTCATTATAACAATCACATTATAGCAACTACATTAACTGAAAATATTTGCTAATTCAACATGTAATTCTCATCAATGCTTCTCTTTGGTTTACATTCCGGTACTCATTTTCAATAATTATGTTTTCATCTTTATTTACATTCAACTTTTACAAGGCCTGTGCAACATCTGGTCAGGGACTACAGATGAAAACGTGCCCTGGCTAACTTTGGTGCATTTACTGCAATTTCTATGAATGTGAACTGTCACTGTCAAATAAACCAAATTAATTGACAAATAAATAAATGAGTGAATATTTTCAGGCTTTTTTTGTTTTTTTTGGCTGTCAGTTTTAAATGGCTATAAACAGTTTTAAGACATCGCTTTGGGATCTGGGAACTTAAAATGGGCATTTATCAGTACACATAACATTTTATAGACGGAATCATCCATCCATTAATCAAAACAATGATCAATAAATTAATCAATTATGAAAATAATTGCTAGCTGCAGCCCTATTGGAGAGAGAGTCACAGCTTGCACCATGTCATTAACAAACTGCTGTTCTGATAATGCAGCCGTGTGCTCTGAATCAGGCTGCAAATCTAAGTATTGACAGGACAAGAAGCTCCCAGCGGAAAACAGGCCTGACAGTCCCAGCATATATCCGCCAGCCTTCCGTCTACTGCCTGCCATGGACCAAAGCTTCGTTAAGTCACCTGTCAGATGAAATTACTCCAGTGTCAGTTGCCTGGCGAGGTGACAGCAGGGATCCTGGGCCACGTAGGCGCCGGGGCCCCATGGATAGCCGGCCGCGTCTTGTGGGAATGTCAGGGGACGAGAGCATGGGGATGCTTGCCGTTAGGTCTCACACAGACACTTATATAGATCCCCACTCGGGCCGTATTATGGGCATAATCCAGAATGACACTTTAAAGAGAATACAGCAGCTTCATTAGTGCGCTGACAATGCAGCCCTATTGGCCCGTTAATGGCCAGCTCTCACTGACTTGGCAGTGAGGAAAAGAACTTTAATCAATGTCTCACAGGTACTGCGGTTGCCAGGGATACCGCACCAAAGAGAGTCGACAAAGGGGCTAATGGTGTCCTGTTGAGGTAGCTGGCTGCCATCATAGGTTTTCATCTCCTGTGTTGTACTTTTGGGATTCTGCAAACTACAAGTGGAAATGCTAATTCGTATTTTGGAAATCTTACATAAAAGCGAGAGCAGCGATGCAACATCACTATTTGGTGAAGAACTCATATGGAAAATGCTCAAATCCATCATTCTATCCGCAAACGTCCTCAGCCCTGTAATTTTGCATATTCTTTTTTTCTTTTGATATCAACCTCGCTTTCTTTTCATGTAGGTAAAATCATTATTCGACACATTTAACAAGCGGATAGAGTCTTTATAACCTTCTTGAGGAGATTTGTTGCCACAGCCTGCACAATATAATACAAGTCTACCTCAAAACACACAGCATATATACATTTATATACACTACCGTTCAAAAGTTTGGGATCACCCAAACAATTTTGTGTTTTCCATGAAAAGTCACACTTATTCACCACCATATGTTGTGAAATGAATAGAAAATAGAGTCAAGACATTGACAAGGTTAGAAATAATGATTTGTATTTGAAATAAGATTTTTTTTACATCAAACTTTGCTTTCGTCAAAGAATCCTCCATTTGCAGCAATTACAGCATTGCAGACCTTTTGCATTCTAGCTGTTAATTTGTTGAGGTAATCTGGAGAAATTGCACCCCACGCTTCCAGAAGCAGCTCCCACAAGTTGGATTGGTTGGATGGGCACTTCTTTGAGCAGATTGAGTTTCTGGAGCATCACATTTGTGGGGTCAATTAAACGCTCAAAATGGCCAGAAAAAGAGAACTTTCATCTGAAACTCGACAGTCTATTCTTGTTCTTAGAAATGAAGGCTATTCCATGCGAGAAATTGCTAAGAAATTGAAGATTTCCTACACCGGTGTGTACTACTCCCTTCAGAGGACAGCACAAACAGGCTCTAACCAGAGTAGAAAAAGAAGTGGGAGGCCGCGTTGCACAACTGAGCAAGAAGATAAGTACATTAGAGTCTCTAGTTTGAGAAACAGACGCCTCACAGGTCCCCAACTGGCATCTTCATTAAATAGTACCTGTTAGAGCCTGTTTGTGCTGTCCTCTGAAGGGAGTAGTACACACCGGTGTAGGAAATCTTCAATTTCTTAGCAATTTCTCGCATGGAATAGCCTTCATTTCTAAGAACAAGAATAGACTGTCGAGTTTCAGATGAAAGTTCTCTTTTTCTGGCCATTTTGAGCGTTTAATTGACCCCACAAATGTGATGCTCCAGAAACTCAATCTGCTCAAAGAAGTGCCCATCCAACCAATCCAACTTGTGGGAGCTGCTTCTGGAAGCGTGGGGTGCAATTTCTCCAGATTACCTCAACAAATTAACAGCTAGAATGCCAAAGGTCTGCAATGCTGTAATTGCTGCAAATGGAGGATTACGAAAGCAAAGTTTGATGTAAAAAAAATCTTATTTCAAATACAAATCATTATTTCTAACCTTGTCAATGTCTTGACTCTATTTTCTATTCATTTCACAACATATGGTGGTGAATAAGTGTGACTTTTCATGGAAAACACAAAATTGTTTGGGTGATCCCAAACTTTTGAACGGTAGTGTACCCACAAATTGGTTCAAAGGTACAACTACATACTATAACCATGCATGATGTTATGTGGGATATGGGTAGACAGATATGGATGTATGTGCATATCCATGTAGGCATGTATGTATGTGCACAGAGCATGTATGATTCATGACATTTTGTCTCTGTAAAGTAAGAAATATGAAGTATGCATTACCAAAAAATACATATATTGCACAAGATTTAAAAAAAAAAGAAGAGGCAACTTCAGAGAAACAGCTATCAGTTGTATCTAATCTGGGATAGACATAATAAGGACGAATCCCCTGAAGGTGTGCAGGCAAAAAAAGGATGTAATGGTACGAGACGAGTCTGAAGTAAAAATTGCTTAACCTGATTTTACCACCAAAATCGACCCTCCCCCCTTTTGTAATCACACACTCGTTCCACAATGTGCAAAAGATGTGGAACTGTTGAGGTAAATTGCTTCCACAAGATGCCCCACAGACAGGGACACCTTGACATTTTTGAATTCTCTAGTATTACATTTTGCCATTTATTTGCTCTTCTACAGCATTTCGGCTTTCAATGGTGGGCTTGCTGTTTTTGATTAGATGAAAATCTAGTAGGGGGGGGGGGGAAATCCCCGCATGTACCCTGTTGAGAAAAAAGAGACTAAATACTTAAATCTAAATTGGTTTTCACTGATTTCACATGATAAATACTGGTTAGTGCCACCCGATATTAGCATTCATATTTCAGCACGTATTTTAAATGAAAAAAAAAAGAAAGAAAGAAAAAAGGCTGACAGTGTTCAAATATTAAGGCAACATATAAGGGACCATTTGGATAAAACGAGATTTGTGGCCGTTAAAGATTCAATTTAATCAGCCTCTAAAGGAGCTAGCTGAACCTTATGTCCTCATCAGGGCCTCTGCAAAGATGGAAATGAGATCTTATTAGATATTGATGATGTTGGCTATCCTGGGGCCAGAGGGAGAGAGGGAGAGGGGAGAGAGAGAGAGCGGGAGATTAAAGTAGGAGAGAAACACAGCAAGGAAGAACAGAGGAGAAAGGAAGGGCAGGTGAGGGAGAGGTAGCGGGGAGGAGGAGGGCAGACAGAGAAAGTGCTGGAGAACGAAAACAAGAGAGGGCAAGGAGGGAGAGAAGGGGAAAATTACAGAGTAAGACGGCGGCAAAGTATTTGAGTTAAAGCATCTTTTTCTTCCTCCCTTTTCTGCCCAATTGTACCCGTCCAATTACCCCACACTTCCGAGCCGTCCCGGTCACTGCTCCACCCCTTCTGCTGATCCGGGGAGGGCTGCAGACTACCACATGCTTCCTCCGATACATGTGGAGTCGCCAGCCGCTTCTTTTCACCTGACAGTGAGGAGTTTCACCAGAGGGTGTAGCGCGTGGGAGGATCATGCTATTCCCTCCAGTTCCCCCTCCCCCCTGAACAGGCACCCCGACCGACCAGAGGAGGCGCTAGAGCAGCGACTAGGACACATACCCACATCCAGCAACCCACCTGCAGACACGGCCAATTGTGTCTGTAGGGATGCCCGACCAAGCCGGAGGTAACACGGGGATTCGAACCGGGATCCCTGTGTCGGTAGGCAGTGGACTAGACTGCCACGCCACCGCCACGCCTGAGTTAAAGCATCTTTGATGGCCACACGCGGCTTCTTGTTAACATGCACCGAGGACGACCAGTCAGCTCAAAAATCATCAGTGTGAACTCAGCCGGCGTCATTGCAGCCCTTTGCATTAGTGCTTATTTCAGTATTTCAGCATGCTTATCTGAAATACCCCCCCTGCATTGCTGATGGCTCTCTGAAACCTCTCTCTCCCACAAAGCTAACCAACTCACTCCCTCTTTGCCCCCCCCCCAAAAAAAAAGAAAAAAAAGGGCCAAGGTTAGCAAATGGTGTCAGAGCAAATCAGTGATTGAAGTACTGTGCAACAGCGTGAGTTTTTCTTTTTTTTCTTTTTTGAGGGTAAGTTGAAGTTTAATTGACTTCACCTCTGGATGAACCATCAGCTTCTTCTTCTTTTTTTTTTTTTTTTAGCAGGGAGGCCACTGGAGAACAAGTGTGCAAGTAAGAGAGAGGAGCGAGAGAAGTCGAGCTATAATTTAAAGTGGCCGTCCACTTCCCATGTATTATGTACCCGGGGAGATAGATGTCAACGGGCCGACGCAGCTTTATCATTTAGTCAGCATCATTTGGACATTTCAAGGAGGCTGTAATGAAAGTAATCTATTCTACCGAATGGTAGATATTTACTTTTTATTGTACTCATTACTGTAAAGAAAGGGTAGGATGTGACATTATGGAATAACACTGTAATATAACTCAGCCCTGGCCCCCAGCTTCCTACTAATCACTGTAGCATCTAGCACCAATAAAGGAAAAAAGATTTAAAAGCAACGGGAGACACCCCCTCCCCCCCCAAAAAAAGAAATGTGACTGAACACCACTGGCAAAGGCCAGCAGACTAAAATAAAAAATGCCAACCTACCTGATTTAAGACAAAAGCAGCTCTTCAATCAAATTCTCTTTTGTGATGTTTATTTTTGTCTTCAGAATGTGTTTAGCTGCTATCTTGCCATGTCTGATGGTGTAATATGTTGCTTGTATGCCACTGTCAGGTTGCCAGCGTGCCCCTGCTGTGTCCTACCACTGGCATCAAGAGACCACATGACAGAGGCCGCCATGCCAGACCAGCTGGTAAGCAGCCAACACAGAAGCTTTGTATAGACGTCTAAGTGTGTTGCGCAGCCATGTGTGGGTGTGGTTGTGTATTATCAAGTCAGAGATCCAGTTGTGTTTATGTGTTTGTTGGCGAGAAAGTGAGAAAAAGGCGGATAAAGATGTGACGGTACAAGCTTGTTGTGTGTGTTTGTGTGCTGCTGGATGAGCAGTATCCCCTGCCGGTTGAGGGGATGTGAATATGGCAGCATCTGCTTTCTGGCTCTGGTCTCATCAGCGCGCGTGCACACACACACACACACACACACACACACACACCTTCAGCACTTTATTATAATTCTTAATGAGGAAAATATTAATTTGGGCTCACGAGGAAGGCATTGCTGTTTCCAGCCAAGGATGTCTCTTAAAAATGTATCAACGCTCATTAAATTGTGCCTAATGGACTTGGAAGACATTTGTAACCTCACCATTTAGCCGGGGCTCGGTAGAAATGGTCATCATCGATACAAATTTAGTCATACCGAACAGAGCTCTCTCTCCTTCCCTCCCGCTGGGTCCATCTCTCTCTCTCTCCCTCCCTCCCTTTCTCTGGGTCCATCGCTCTCTCTCCCTCTCTCTGTGCCCATTTCTCTCTCCCTGCCTCTCTCTCTCTCTCCCTCTCTGTGTCCATCTCTCTCTCTCTCTCTGTGCCCATCTCTCTCTCCCTCCCTCTCTTTATGCTCACCTCTCTCCCCTTCCTCTCCCTCTCTGTCTCTTTATCTCTCATCTCTCTCTCCCCGTGTCCATCTCTCTCTCTCCCTCTCTGTCTCTTTCTATCTCTCACCTCTCTCTCACTCACACGCACGCACGCACACACACACACACACACACACACACACACACACACTTCTAGCCATCTATCTTTATACAATATCCCATCCACAGCACAACAGAGGAGCATGGAAGCAGGTTTCTGAGCAGGCTAACTGGAAACGAGCCTTGTATCTATTGTCCCAAACATGTAACTATTGTCCCAAACATGTAACTATTGTCCCAAACATGTAACTATTGTCCCAAACATGTAACTATTGTCCCAAACATGTTCTACTATCCTAAACATGTTCTATTGTCCCAAACATGTTCTGTTGTCCTAAACATGTTCTGTTGTCCCAAACATGTAACTATTGTCCCAAACATGTAACTATTGTCCCAAACATGTTCTATTGTCCCAAACATGTAACTATTGTCCCAAACATGTTCCATTGTCCCAAACATGTAACTATTGTCCCAAACATGTTCTATTGTCCCAAACATGTTCTGTTGTCCCAAACATGTAACTATTGTCCCAAACATGTTCTATTGTCCCAAACATGTAACTATTGTCCCAAACATGTTCCATTGTCCCAAACATGTAACTATTGTCCCAAACATGTTCTACTATCCTAAACATGTTCTATTGTCCCAAACATGTTCTGTTGTCCTAAACATGTAACTATTGTCCCAAACATGTAACTATTGTCCCAAACATGTTCTGTTGTCCCAAACATGTTCTATTGTCCCAAACATGTTCTAATGTTCCAAACATGTAACTATTGTCCCAAACATGTAACTATTGTTCCAAACATGTTCTAATGTTCCAAACATGTAACTATTGTCCCAAACATGTTCTATTGTCCCAAACATGTTCTATTATCCTAAACATGTTCTATTGTCCCAAACATGTTCTATTATCCTAAACATGTTCTATTGTCCCAAACATGTAACTATTGTCCCAAACATGTAACTATTGTCCCAAACATGTTCTATTATCCTAAACATGTTCTATTATCCCAAACATGTAACTATTGTCCCAAACATGTAACTATTGTCCCAAACATGTAACTATTGTCCCAAACATGTTCTATTATCCTAAACATGTTCTATTGTCCCAAACATGTTCTATTATCCTAAACATGTTCTATTGTCCCAAACATGTAACTATTGTCCCAAACATGTTCTATTATCCTAAACGTGTTCTATTATCCCAAACATGTAACTATTGTCCCAAACATGTAACTATTGTCCCAAACATGTTCTATTGTCCCAAACATGTAACTATTGTCCCAAACATGTTCTATTGTCCCAAACATGTTCTGTTGTCCCAAACATGTAACTATTGTCCCAAACATGTACCTATTGTTCCAAACATGTTCTAATGTCCCAAACATGTAACTATTGTCCCAAACATGTAACTATTGTCCCAAACATGTTCTATTGTCCCAAACATGTAACTATTGTCCCAAACATGTTCTATTGTCCCAAACATGTAACTATTGTCCCAAACATGTTCTATTGTCACAAACATGTTCTGTTGTCCCAAACATGTAACTATTGTCCCAAACATGTAACTATTGTCCCAAACATGTTCTATTGTCACAAACATGTTCTGTTGTCCCAAACATGTAACTATTGTCCCAAACATGTAACTATTGTCCCAAACATGTTCTATTGTCCCAAACATGTAACTATTGTCCCAAACATGTTCTATTGTCACAAACATGTTCTGTTGTCCCAAACATGTAACTATTGTCCCAAACATGTACCTATTGTTCCAAACATGTTCTAACGTCCCAAACATGTAACTATTGTCCCAAACATGTAACTATTGTCCCAAACATGTTCTATTGTCCCAAACATGTAACTATTGTCCCAAACATGTTCTATTGTCCCAAACATGTAACTATTGTCCCAAACATGTTCCATTGTCCCAAACATGTAACTATTGTCCCAAACATGTTCTATTGTCCCAAACATGTTCTGTTGTCCCAAACATGTAACTATTGTCCCAAACATGTTCTATTGTCCCAAACATGTAACTATTGTCCCAAACATGTTCCATTGTCCCAAACATGTAACTATTGTCCCAAACATGTTCTACTATCCTAAACATGTTCTATTGTCCCAAACATGTTCTGTTGTCCTAAACATGTAACTATTGTCCCAAACATGTAACTATTGTCCCAAACATGTTCTGTTGTCCCAAACATGTAACTATTGTTCCAAACATGTTCTAATGTTCCAAACATGTAACTATTGTCCCAAACATGTTCTATTGTCCCAAACATGTTCTATTATCCTAAACATGTTCTATTGTCCCAAACATGTTCTATTATCCTAAACATGTTCTATTGTCCCAAACATGTAACTATTGTCCCAAACATGTAACTATTGTCCCAAACATGTTCTATTATCCTAAACATGTTCTATTATCCCAAACATGTAACTATTGTCCCAAACATGTAACTATTGTCCCAAACATGTAACTATTGTCCCAAACATGTTCTATTATCCTAAACATGTTCTATTGTCCCAAACATGTTCTATTATCCTAAACATGTTCTATTGTCCCAAACATGTAACTATTGTCCCAAACATGTTCTATTATCCTAAACGTGTTCTATTATCCCAAACATGTAACTATTGTCCCAAACATGTAACTATTGTCCCAAACATGTTCTATTGTCCCAAACATGTAACTATTGTCCCAAACATGTTCTATTGTCCCAAACATGTTCTGTTGTCCCAAACATGTAACTATTGTCCCAAACATGTACCTATTGTTCCAAACATGTTCTAATGTCCCAAACATGTAACTATTGTCCCAAACATGTAACTATTGTCCCAAACATGTTCTATTGTCCCAAACATGTAACTATTGTCCCAAACATGTTCTATTGTCCCAAACATGTAACTATTGTCCCAAACATGTTCTATTGTCACAAACATGTTCTGTTGTCCCAAACATGTAACTATTGTCCCAAACATGTAACTATTGTCCCAAACATGTTCTATTGTCACAAACATGTTCTGTTGTCCCAAACATGTAACTATTGTCCCAAACATGTAACTATTGTCCCAAACATGTTCTATTGTCCCAAACATGTAACTATTGTCCCAAACATGTTCTATTGTCACAAACATGTTCTGTTGTCCCAAACATGTAACTATTGTCCCAAACATGTACCTATTGTTCCAAACATGTTCTAACGTCCCAAACATGTAACTATTGTCCCAAACATGTAACTATTGTCCCAAACATGTTCTATTGTCCCAAACATGTAACTATTGTCCCAAACATGTTCTGTTGTCCCAAACATGTAACTATTGTCCCAAACATGTAACTATTGTCCCAAACATGTTTTATTGTCCCAAATATGTTCTGTTGTCCCAAACATGTAACTACTGTCCCAAACATGTTCTATTGTCCCAAACATGTAACTATTGTCCCAAACATGTAACTATTGTCCCAAACATGTAACTATTGTCCCAAACATGTTCTATTGTCCCAAACATGTAACTATTGTCCCAAACATGTTCTATTGTCCCAAACATGTAACTATTGTCCCAAACATGTTCTATTGTCACAAACATGTTCTGTTGTCCCAAACATGTAACTATTGTCCCAAACATGTAACTATTGTCCCAAACATGTTCTATTGTCACAAACATGTTCTGTTGTCCCAAACATGTAACTATTGTCCCAAACATGTAACTATTGTCCCAAACATGTTCTATTGTCCCAAACATGTAACTATTGTCCCAAACATGTTCTATTGTCACAAACATGTTCTGTTGTCCCAAACATGTAACTATTGTCCCAAACATGTACCTATTGTTCCAAACATGTTCTAACGTCCCAAACATGTAACTATTGTCCCAAACATGTAACTATTGTCCCAAACATGTTCTATTGTCCCAAACATGTAACTATTGTCCCAAACATGTTCTATTGTCCCAAACATGTAACTATTGTCCCAAACATGTTCTATTGTCACAAACATGTTCTGTTGTCCCAAACATGTAACTATTGTCCCAAACATGTAACTATTGTCCCAAACATGTTCTATTGTCACAAACATGTTCTGTTGTCCCAAACATGTAACTATTGTCCCAAACATGTAACTATTGTCCCAAACATGTTCTATTGTCCCAAACATGTAACTATTGTCCCAAACATGTTCTGTTGTCCCAAACATGTAACTATTGTCCCAAACATGTAACTATTGTCCCAAACATGTTTTATTGTCCCAAATATGTTCTGTTGTCCCAAACATGTAACTACTGTCCCAAACATGTTCTATTGTCCCAAACATGTAACTATTGTCCCAAACATGTTCTATTGTCCCAAACATGTTCTGTTGTCCCAAACATGTATCTATTGTCCCAAACATGTTCTATTATCTCAAACATGTTCTGTTGTCCCAAACATGTAACTATTGTCCCAAACATGTAATATTGCCCCAAACATGTTCTATTGTCCCAAACATGTTCCATTTTTAGTGTGTCATGGAGGCAAGTTCTGCATGTTATGTTAACTGTTTTGTTTTCAAACTGACAATCACACCAGTGCAAACAAAATATTGACCGAGTTTCATGAGCTCGCGAGTGATAAAATGCACTCAGCAGATTAAATGATCCTGTAAATTCTGATTTCAGGTTGATAACACCTAATAAAATGCCAAAACAAATTGAAGCAATGACCGGCCTAATTACGCAAAACTACAGTTATCTACTTCTCCATCTGGTCCTCTGGCCTACTGTGCCAGGAGCTGGCCTGAGCACCGCCAGACCAAGTTAAGCTTGTCAAAGCAGATCACCTGAATCCAATTTGTGCTGCTCTCACAAACATACCTGACTTTGCCGTGACCTGAGGTTCTGCTTTCAGACATTTTATAAAATGTTATGCATGGTGTCCCTGGTTGGTAGTGTATGCAGCATTAATGCATGTGTGCGGTCAGCATTCCTTAACAGTTCAGAAGTTGCAATAACATGGCACCAGTAGTGGATCCTGGAGAATGTGGACAGGCTACAACCTGTCATTAGTGACTCTGGGCAGGACATAGTGCTATGGGTATTTGTGTCCACGGCAGACACAGATTTATATTGTTCAGCAGGCCAATGAACTGATGGCCCATCACAGAGGTTCTGGTCTGATAGGACTGCCTGTCTGTTTCCAGGAAGAAGCACAGCCAAAAACTCTACTTGCTGCATCCACTGATTCGAATTCCTGCAGCCCAAAGCTGGACTAACCCCGTAAATCTTGATCTACCTCTGCCTAACCCTCTTGCCCTACTAATGTGTAATGCTTGACACATGACTTGATAATAAAGCTACCACTTGCTCCTCCAATATGGGACAACCACAGCTGCCAAGACGGACAAATTAAGAGTACACAACACATTTACTGAATAATCCTGCAAGAGGAGAACATGAATGTTGCACTTTATTTTTTAAACTATGGCTCACACAGGGTGTCTGGGTAGCACAGCCGTCTATTCCATTGCCTACCAACATGGGGATCGTCGGTTTGAATCCCCATGTTACCTCCGGCTTGGTCGGGCATCCCTACAGACACAATTAGCCGTGTCTGCGGGTGGGAAGCCGGATGTGGGTACATATCCTGGTCGCTGCACTAGCGCCTCCTCTGGTCGGTCGGGGCATCTGTTCGGGGGGGAGGGGGAACTGGGGGGAATAGCGTGATCATCCCACGCGCTATGTCCCCCTGGCGAAACTCCTCACTGTCGGGTGAAAAGAAGCAACTGGCGAGTCCACATGTATTGGAGGAGGCATGTGGTAGTCTGCAGCCCTCCCCGGATCGGCAGAGGGGGGACAGCTTGGAAGAGGGAGCTAATTGTCCGGATACAATTGGGGAGAAAAAGGGGGGAAAAAATGATGGCTCACACACACACACAGGAGAGCCTGCAGCTCAGGGCAACCTCTCTCACACTCTGTAAGAGTCGGTGTTGTTACTCAGTCAGTCAGTCAGTGACGCTGTTCAAACAATCAGTCACCCTGTCCAAACATGTTAATCCACCAACGTCTTCCGTATTCCATATTCTCATGGACCTCGGCCACTGCCAGTCTCTCACTTCACGTCTTTGTCTTTTGAAGACACACACACACACACACACACACACACACACACACACACACACACATATGTGCATGTAACAGTAGCACGAAGCTTTAGCACAGAAACAGAAGAAGGCTCCAAAACAAATCTGGGCCTTTTTAGCATATTCACATATTGGAAATGCTACTGTTAGTACAATAGCCTCCCAATTTGGGGGAAAAATGTCTCGATACTAAAATTAGAAATCAACAAGGTCGACAGAGGACTACAGTACCCCATGTGCATACAGGAAGAGATTTGTGGGGGGGGGGGCAGGCATAGAGATTTCTTATGCATGCATAAGCTCGCGAGGGAAAGCACAGCCAGGTGTAAGTCCCTTGACTTGGTTGTAAAAGGGAAGGTTTCTACTCATATACTGCTGAATGATACTTTAATTCTTATTTTAAGGATTGCTCTGTATAGGTAATCAATAACATATCAGATCAAATATTGATTGTTTGGGCATGTTATATGAGCTGGAGTTTAAGAGAACGTGCATAAGATGAAGACGAATAGGTTCAATTATTGTCCACGTGTAAAACACTGCATGCACCTGTAAACCCCTTGAGGATGAGTAATAGTTGCCTCTGTAAAAAATATACAACCATATTCCAACGTTGCTGTTAAAACATCATCTCATTTTAAAGATTGATTTTCAAAAATAAGAATTTATTTTGTCATTGTTGACTTCAATCTCATTTTAGGATGGCTTTAAAATGGCTATATAGATGGAGCCATGCAGAAGTTTGCATGCTAGCTAGCATGAGAGCATCCTGGCAGGGTGCATCACCGCCTGGTACAGGAACTGCACCTCTCAAGACCAAAAAGCCTTACAAAGAGTGGTATGGTCAAATGAGCGTAGCACGGGGACCACACTCACCCCCCCCCCACACACACACACACACACACAGCCACAAGACTTATACACCAGGTGGTGCAGAACCGGGGCTAGAAGGATTATTATAGATTCCCATCGTCCCAATAACGAGCTGTTTCAGCCGCTGTGGTCGGGCAGATGCTTCCACATCCATAAGGCCAACACAGAGAGCTTCAGGCAGAGTTTCTTTCCTCAGGTCATAAGGGTGCTTAACACCAAATTACAACAAGAACAAAGAACATTAAAAAAAAAAGGCGGCATCGTGGCCCTGTGGTTAGCACTGTCGCCTCACAGCAAGAAGGTCTAGGGTTCGAACCCCAGGGCTGTCCAACTTTGGTGGTCATCCCAGGTCGTCCTCTGTGTGCAGTTTGCATGTTCTCCCCATGTCTGCGGTGGGTTTCCTCCAGGTGCTCCGGTTTTCCCCACAGTCAGAAAGACATGCATGTTAGGGTTAGTACTCCTGTCTGTGCCCTTGACCGAGGCATGGCAAGACGAACTAGAGTTGGTCCCCGGGTGCTGCACAGTGGCTGCCCACTGCTCCTAGCAACACAGCTAGGATGGGTTAAATGCAGAGAGGAATTTCCCCACGGGGATTAATATAGTAATATAGTATACCAAGAACTGTAATCACAGACACTTTGCCACTGTCACGTTCCTCCATACAGACTTTTGCACAATGTATTCTAAGGTTATTTGTGTGTGTGTGTGTGTGTGTGTGTGTGTGTGTGTGTGTGTGTGTGTGTGTGTGTGTGTGTGTGTGTGTGTGTGTATATAACGTTTTTTTCCAAAACCGTCAATGGTGTTGTAAGCGCTCAACTACTGAGGAGCAGAATATCCATGTTGAAATATATATAGTGGGTTTTTTTTCCCCGGAAACCATCAATGATGTAGATAAAAGTGCTTAACTAATGAGGAGCAGAATATCAATGTTGATATATATACTAATGTGTGTAATATATATATATATATATATATATATATATATATACTATATAGAGCGTTTTTTTTTTCTTCCGGAAACCATCAATGGTGTAGATAAAAGTGCTTAACAAATGAGGAGCGGAATATTAAGATACAGTGCATCCGGAAAGTATTCACACCCCTTCACTTTCCCCACATTTTGTTATGTTACAGCCTTATTCCAAAATGGATTAAATTCCTTTTTTTTTCTCATCAATCTACACACAATACCCCATAATGACAAAGTGAAAAAGGTTTAGTAGAAATTTTTGCAAATTTATTAAAAATAAAAAACTGAAATATTGCATGTACATACACTCACCGGCCACTTTATTAGGCACACCTGTCCAACTGCTCGTTAACGCAAATTTCTAATCAGCCAACCACATGGCAGCAACTCAATGCATTTAGGCATGTAGACATGGTCAAGACGATCTGCTGCAGTTCAAACCGAGCATCAGAATGGGGAAGAAAGGTGATTTAAGTGACTCTGACCGTGGCATGGTTGTTGGTGCCAGACGGGCTGGTCTGAGTATTTCAGAAACTGCTGATCTACTGGGATTTTCACGCACAACCATCTCTAGGGTTTACAGAGAATGGTCCGAAAAAGAGAAAATATCCAGTGAGCGGCTGTTCTGTGGGCGAAAATGCCTTGTTGATGCCAGAGGTCAGAGGAGAATGGCCAGACTGGTTCGAGCTGATAGAAAGGCAACAGTAACTCAAATAACCACTCATTACAACCGAGGTATGCAGAAGAGCATCTCTGAACGCACAACATGTCGAACCTTGAGGCAGATGGGCTACAGCAGCAGAAGACCACACCGGGTGCCACTCCTGTCAGCTAAGAACAGGAAAGTGAGGCTACAATTCGCACAGGCTCACCAAAATTGGACAATAGAAGATTGGAAAAACGTTGCCTGGTCTGATGAGTCTCAATTTCTGCTGCGACATTCGGATGGTAGGGTCAGAATTTGGCGTCAACAACATGAAAGCATGGATCCATCCTGCCTTGTATCAACGGTTCAGGCTGGTGGTGGTGGTGTAATGGTGTGGGGGATATTTTCTTGGCACACTTTGGGGCCCTTAATACCAATTGAGAATCGTGTCAACGCCACAGTCTACCTGAGTATTGTTGCTGACCATGTCCATCCCTTTATGACCACAGTGTTCCCATCTTCTGATGGCTACTTCCAGCAGGATAACGCGCCATGTCATAAAGCTCGAATCATCTCAGACTGGTTTCTTGAACATGACAATGAGTTCACTGTACTCAAATGGCCTCCACAGTCACCAGATCTCAATCCAATAGAGCACCTTTGGGATGTGCCGGACCGGGAGATTCGCATCATGGATGTGCAGCCGACAAATCTGCAGCAACTGCGTGATGCT
This sequence comes from Lampris incognitus, assembly GCF_029633865.1. Lineage (NCBI taxonomy): Eukaryota > Metazoa > Chordata > Actinopteri > Lampriformes > Lampridae > Lampris > Lampris incognitus. The sequence continues at coordinate 33,485,993 of NC_079225.1, forward strand.
ATCATGTCAATATGGACCAAACTCTCTGAGGAATGTTTCCAGTACCTTGTTGAATCTATGCCACGAAGGATTAAGGCAGTTCTGAAGGCAAAAGGGGGTCCAACCCGGTACTAGCAAGGTGTACCTAATAAAGTGGCCAGTGAGTGTAAGTATTCACACCCTTTGCTATGACACTCAAAATTGAGCTCACTTTCATCCTGTTTCCACTGATCATCTTTGAGCTGTTTCTACATCTTGATTGGAGTCCACCTTTAGTAAATTCAATGGATTGGACATGATTTGGAAAGGCACACACCTGTCTATATAAGGTCCCACTGTTGACAGTGCATGTCAGAGCAGAAACCAAGCCATGAAGTCAAAGGAATTGTCTGTGGACCTACGAGACAGGATTGTATCGAGGCAAAGATCTGGGGAAGGGTTCAATTTTTTTTTTACAGCTTTGAAGGTCCCGAAGAGCACAGTGGTCTCCATCATTCGTAAATGGAAGAAGTTTGGATCCACCAGGACTCCTCCTAGAGCTGGCCGCCCAGCCAAACTGAGCAATCGGGGGAGAAGGGCCTTGGTCAAGGAGGTGACCAAGAACCCGATGGTCACTCTGACAGAGCTCCAGCGTTCCTCTGTGGAGATGGGAGAACCTTCCAGAAGGACAACCATCTCTGCAGCACTCCACCAATCAGGCCTTTATGGTAGAGTGGCCAGACGGAAGCCTCTGCTCAGTAAAAGGCACATGACAGCCCGCTTGGAGTTTGGCAGAAAGCACCTAAAGGACTCTCAGACCATGAGAAACAAGATTCTCTGGTCAGATGAAACCAAGATTGAACTCTTTAGCCTGAATGCCAAATGTCACGAAACCAGGCACCTCTCATCACCTTGCTAATACCATCCCTACAGTGAAGCATGGTGGTGGCAGCATCATGCTGTGGGGATGTTTTTCAGCGGCAGGAACTGGGAGACTAGTCAGGATCGAGGGAAAGATGAATGGAGCAAAGTACAGAGAGATTCTAGATGAAAACCTGCTACAGAGCGCTCAGGACCTCAGACTGGGGCGAAGGTTTACCTTTCAACATGACAACGACCCTAAGCACACAGCCAAGACAATGAAGGAGTGGCTTCGGGACAAGTCTGTGAATGTCCTTGAGTGGCCCAGCCAGAGCCCAGACTTGAACCCCATTGAACATCTCTGGAAAGACCTGAAAATAGCTGTGCAGCGACGCTCCCCATCTAACCTTACAGAGCTCGAGAGGATCTGCAGAGAAGAATGGGAGAAATACCCCAAATATAGGTGTGCCAAGCTTGTAGCTTCATACCCAAGAAGCCTTGAGGCTGTAATCGCTGCCAAGGGTGCCTCAACCAAGAACTGAGTAAAGGGTGTGAATACTTATGTATACATGCAATATTTCAGTTTTTTATTTTTAATACATTTGCAAAAATTTCTACAAAACCTTTTTCGCTTTGTCATTATGGGGTATTGTGTGAAGATTGGTGAGAAAAAAAAGAAATTTAATCCATTTTGGAATAAGGCTGTAACATAACAAAATGTGGGGAAAGTGAACGGGTGTGAATACTTCCCGGATGCACTGTAGATGTAGGAAAATCATCAGCTGTCAGCTGATTGACAGCTGATGATTGCTTATGGCATGAAACAGGCTTGTACTGCCTCATAAAGAATTTATTTGAATCATTGGATTATATATATATATATATATATATATATATATATATATATATATATATATATATATATACACTACCGTTCAAAAGTTTGGGATCACCCAAACAATTTTGTGTTTTCCATGAAAAGCCACACTTATTCACCACCATATGTTGTGAAATGAATAGAAAATAGAGTCAAGACATTGACAAGGTTAGAAATAATGATTTGTATTTGAAATAAGATTTTTTTTACATCAAACTTTGCTTTCGTCAAAGAATCCTCCATTTGCAGCAATTACAGCATTGCAGACCTTTGGCATTCTAGCTGTTAATTTGTTGAGGTAATCTGGAGAAATTGCACCCCACGCTTCCAGAAGCAGCTCCCACAAGTTGGATTGGTTGGATGGGCACTTCTTTGAGCAGATTGAGTTTCTGGAGCATCACATTTGTGGGGTCAATTAAACGCTCAAAATGGCCAGAAAAAGAGAACTTTCATCTGAAACTCGACAGTCTATTCTTGTTCTTAGAAATGAAGGCTATTCCATGCAAGAAATTGCTAAGAAATTGAAGATTTCCTACACCGGTGTGTACTACTCCCTTCAGAGGACAGCACAAACAGGCTCTAACCAGAGTAGAAAAAGAAGTGGGAGGCCGCGTTGCACAACTGAGCAAGAAGATAAGTACATTAGAGTCTCTAGTTTGAGAAACAGACGCCTCACAGGTCCCCAACTGGCATCTTCATTAAATAGTACCCGCAAAACACCAGTGTCAACATCTACAGTGAAGAGGCGGCTGCGGGATTCTGGGCTTCAGGGCAGAGTGGCAAAGAAAAAGCCATATCTGAGACTGACCGATAAAAGAAAAAGATTAAGATGGGCAAAAGAACACAGACATTGGACAGAGGAAGACTGGAAAAAAGTGTTGTGGACGGATGAATCCAAGTTTGAGGTGTTTGGATCACAAAGAAGAACGTTTGTGAGACGCAGAACAAATGAAAAGATGCTGGAAGAATGCCTGACGCCATCTGTTAAGCATGGTGGAGGTAATGTGATGGTCTGGGGTTGCTTTGGTGCTGGTAAGGTGGGAGATTTGTACAGGGTAAAAGGGATTCTGAATAAGGAAGGCTATCACTCCATTTTGCAACGCCATGCCATACCCAGTGGACAGCGCTTGATTGGAGCCAATTACATCCTACAACAGGACAATGACCCTAAACACACCTCCAAATTGTGCAAGAACTATTTAGAGCAGAAGCAGGCAGCTGGTATTCTATCGGTAATGGAGTGGCCAGCGCAGTCACCAGATCTGAACCCCATTGAGCTGTTGTGGGAGCAGCTTGACCGTATGGTACGCAAGAAGTGCCCATCCAACCAATCCAACTTGTGGGAGCTGCTTCTGGAAGCGTGGGGTGCAATTTCTCCAGATTACCTCAACAAATTAACAGCTAGAATGCCAAAGGTCTGCAATGCTGTAATTGCTGCAAATGGAGGATTCTTTGACGAAAGCAAAGTTTGATGTAAAAAAAATCTTATTTCAAATACAAATCATTATTTCTAACCTTGTCAATGTCTTGACTCTATTTTCTATTCATTTCACAACATATGGTGGTGAATAAGTGTGACTTTTCATGGAAAACACAAAATTGTTTGGGTGATCCCAAACTTTTGAACGGTAGTGTATATATATATATATATATATATATATATATATATATATATATATATATATATATATATATATATATATAAAGGCAGTTTACTACTCATTGCACTTGTACGTGAAGTAACAAATAAACCTTTTGAACTCATGTCACCTATTTGCTTCACCCCCTAAAATGAATTGTTTGGAAAAGTCTCGGTTCGGCTGCCTTTCCAGGAAGCATACATGACAACGAAAGGTCTGGTGTCTACATACGTAGATGATTGTGTTTTTACAGTATACCAGCCGTATAATGTTCAAAGTGTGAATTTTTCTGTCATAACAATCCAGAATAGATACAAAATAAATGCATAAAGGAAACCTTTGTTGTCGCTCATAATGACGCACATCTGTAACTTTGACCAGACACCCGCCCACAAATCTATGACCACTTATGAGAATCATAGATTGTATGGGATTATAATCTCAAACGAGGCAACACTGCAGCCTCTCTGTCACGTCGAGCTGCCATGCATAACTTCACTACGCTTCAAGTGTCTTTGTTTCAAAATCTATTGTTGTTCATTGACGTTCTGTAAAAGGTTTGCCTTTTCTTAAAAGCAGTGGCGTTTTCTCCTGGAGGCCAGGGGAAACCAGGCTTCCCCTGTTTTTCCAGACTGTAGTTGTCATTTTAATGAAAACACTTCATTTAACAGTTTCGGCAATTCTTCTGTGATGTTGCTGCAATCTCTTCCCCATTTCTCAGTGAGTATTTTACAATGAGTGAGACAGCCCCCCCGACCCCCAAAATGTTAACGTGTGGTGAAATACTGTATTGCACTCCGACTGTGGACATAGTCAAATCTGCGGGTGGCCAGGCTGGAGTTGGCTTCCCTTGGTGAAAAAAACTGAAGTATTAACCAATCAGATGAGACTACCGTCATGCCATGCCAAACTGCGAATAGTCAGGATGGATTGGACCTATGCCAATTAAACGTTAGCCACGCCATTGAAATGCAAAAAAAAATAAAAAAATAAAATTTAAGCATTAGCTATTTGTTTGTATTGACATCACTGTTAGCAAGTAGCGGCATGCAGTTATGGAGGGTGGAAATTTTGAGTTTTTAGTATAAAAAAAAAACAACTTCACTAAACCACCGCTGCAGCAGCAACCTAAAATGTAGACTGACAGCAGGCCAACGCCAAAACTAGAGCTGCATACGGAGAGGAAAAAATAAGGTGAGTGACATGCACACCCCCTTCTCTCTCTGTGGCTTTACCGATGACAGAACTGCCCATGTAGCTGTGTGCAAATTTTTGATGTGGTTATATTGCGTAGATGTATTGTGTCTTGCTTGACTGGATTTAGCTGCATGTGTCAGTCAGTCCACTGTAGAGGTTGTTATACTGCAGTTGTTCACACACAGACAATAAGCACCACAGACAGCACCCACAGAGCCAGGTTACCTGTTTAGATGAGATGGTGATTGTTTACTGCCTCTGCAGGGCTGGTACTTACTTGGTTGTTAGTCTTTTAGGTCATGTTGTATAATGAACATTTGGCTTAGTTTTAAAGGATAAGCACGGAAAATATTTGTGCATGTCAAGCACCTACAACAGGGTTTATAAGTCATGTTCATTCATTCCTTCATTCTTTCATTATCCAAACCGATTATCCTGCTCTCAGGGTCGTGGGGATGCTGGAGTCTATCCCAGCAGTCATTGGGCAGCAGGCGGGGAGACACCCTGGACAGGCCACCAGGCCATCACAGGGCTCACTCACACACACACACACACACACACACACACACACACACACACACACACACACACACACACACACACACACACATATACACTTAGAGAGAATTTAGTACGGCCAATTCACCTGACCTACATGTCTTTGGACTGTGGGAGGAAACCGGAGCACCCGGAGGAAACCCACGGGGAGAACATGCAAACTCCACACAGAGGACGACCCGGGGCAACCCACAAGGTTGGACTACCACGGGGCTCGAACCCAGGACCTTCTTGCTGTGAGGCAACCATGCTAACCGCTGCGCCACCGTGCTGCCAAGTCATATGTTGTAAGTCATGTGTTTGATACATGTAAGCCTACTGATACTTTATAACGTGTACGTAAAACTTCAAACATCATCTGGTTGAGTTTGTGAATGAATACTTCTTAAATAGATCTGAGCATCTGAGTTACTGGGCAATATCGTATGGGCGGCGGGGGGGGGGGGGGGCAGCGGTTAGCACTGTCGCCTCCCGGCAAGAAGGTCCTGGATTTGAACCCCAGGCCGTCCCAGGTCCTTTCTGTGTGGAGTTTACATGTTCTCCCCGTGTCTGCGTGGGTTTCCTCCGGGTGCCCCGGTTTCCTCCCACCATCAAAAAGACATGCATGTTTGGGTTAATACTCCTGTCTGTGCCCCTGACCAAGACAATGGAAAGAAGAACTGGAGTTGGTCCCCAGGTGCTGCAGCTGCCCACTGCTCCTATACAATAGGATGGGTTAAATGCAGAGAACACATGTCATTGTAAGAATACAGTGACAAAATAAAGTGGCTTTCTCCTTTCTTCTTCAACTAGCTGTGTGCAAGTCCTGCATCTGTATGATACAATTCAGTGTAAAATGATACCGGGTGCTGTAATAGCTCATCAGGGTACATTACGTTGGCTGTTAAAGCGACAACGTACTCCTATCAGTTGAGGACCCCCCCCCCCCAAAAAAGGGGACACAGATTAGAGGTCTTGTCTCACTTGGCTTCCTCAAAAGACCTCCCCACACCACGCCACTGCTCGAAAGGAGCAGTTGTGGGCCTTGCCGAGGAAGACAACATTCATTACCTGAAGTACGTATGTGTGTGTATTTGTGTGTGTGTTTGTGTTCATGTGTGTGTCAGTGTGCACAATTACATGTGTGTGCAGAGAGATATGTTTCAGCTTACACGTGTTTGTGTTGATGTACAGATGTGGAATGCTGCATTATCGCCACACCGGGAGGCATTCATGCGATGGGCTTTGCAGTGAATCTGACACGAAACACCTCGCTTTACACAACACTGATTATTAACCAGCGACACGTAGTCAATAATTATGGACGCGAGGCAGTCGGAGACATTGGACGGGGGTGGATTTGCATTGCACGCTGTGATCACTGAGGTCTCGGTGTACGCGGTTTCACTTTGAGGCTGCTCTCCCCGGCGGTGTGTGGGAGGGAGTCGGAGCAGAGGATGGATGGAGGAGAGAGGATAAAGGATAGCGGCAAGTGATAAAAACCGCTCAACCTCCTGGCTCATAATGTAAATGTGTGGACTTGGCTCTTTGTTCATTGGACCAAGGGCATTTCAGCACTAAGGAAGACGTAGATGTCACCCCCCCCCACAACCCCCCTCCCCATCCTTACACACATGCAAAGCAAAGCCTTGATGACCAGATTGTGTGAAAGAAAGACAAAGAAATAGGTAAGTAAGAAAGAAAGGAAGGGATGGGAGGGAGAGTGAGTGAGTGAGTGAGGAAAACGGGGAACCGATGAACGGAATCTATATTTGTCAGTAAAGAACAGCGAGGAGACTGGCTTTATGACCTTGTGGGTATAAACTAATTTGGCTGTGGTCTGCCTTTCCGCGGAAAGTGCCACCTAAATAAATCCCCGGGGGGACATCTCAAGAGGCTGTCAGCAGGCCTTACAGTATCTGCTAGTCTTATTAACTTTACAGAGAGAGGAGGCTTATCATGGGTAGTCAGTCATACCCCCTCTCAGGTGCTATTAAAAAGTAATTGAGAGGGCTATGCTGCTGACATATCCCAAATGACTACCAAATATGTAAAGCAGGAGATTATGAGGTCTTTAAAAAAAAGGGTGCTGCTCTTTAATTAGCCATCAGTGGAAGGTAAGGGACCGTGTTATGTTTATTGGCAGCGGTAGAAATGTCTGCAATAAAAATACCAACAATCCTCCTTGGGGCAAAACTTTTTTTTGTGACCCTCCCTGGAGTGATGGAAGGTCATATATGACTCTTTGGCTGCGACCAAATTGTCAATCTTCCATGATGTCAATTGCATAATGCTGACTCTTCCTGAATATGGTGGTCTAAAACATTAAGTCTGCTATCTCCTCTTTCAACCATCTGCTCAGGGGCAAGGTAGCCACCAACAGCATCACGGCTGAGGTGATCACACACACACAAATTGTTGTTGTACCATAATCCTTACACATCGTCATGTATCGTCAGCGTGCTTCTTACAGCTCCACCTTTAATTCTGTACAAATGCCAACTGTGTGTATCCCAGCCATAACCAATCAAATGTGATTAGGGTACCATGACATGAGCATTGATTCATCGCGAACACTGTTGAATATGAAAATTAATGCGGCCTTGTAAATATATGCTTGCCGCTTGTCCAAATCTTCCAGCGTCAAGAAAAAAATTAGCCATCAATTGGTTGAGGTAGTTAATGAAAGATTTTGTTTACTCAAATATTTTCCGCGATGCCAAGGAATATTTTATTTTTCTGTGGAAACGTGTGTCTTACGACTGTTCAGTGATTTCAGATGACGGCACCATGATACGGCAACATGGTGCCTCTCTGCCTTTATCCTTGTCTACAACCTGCAAGTGTGCAGTATTATTTTCTTTCATTCTTGAACATTCATACATCCATTTTATGTTTGCATGGTTGTGAGGCATTCCAATACCACGTGTGATTCATATTTTGTCATGTAAATTGTATTTCTCTGGGACCACTATGAAGGACTGAGAAAGCTTGGGCTATTAGAGGTCGGGAAAGCTCATTGAGATACAGCAGAAATCAGACACTGAAAAGATGTGGGGGCATGCCACTGGTCACTATCAGAGTTTACCACACTGGGTGTCAAATAATCACAAGCAACGCACAGTTCGGTACACTGTGAGAAATACCACTATTTATTCCTGGTGCTCGTGACTCCTAATCACCTTTCTCACAGCAGATCTGTTAACATGGCGCAGATCAACCGGTGCAACAAAGGAAAGGATGGGGGGATGCATGGGGGGGGCAGTATGTACTGTGCAGAAATGAAACCAATGAGTGTGAAATGCAAAGGAGGCAATGACCAATCAATCATGCCATTACTTCAGCTTGTCAGGGTAAAAAGTTTCTTGATTTGCCATCATTCCCGTGTGTAGAGGTTTGAAAGAGGGAGGTTTTTCATTTACATTTCACTCAAAAAAAGAGAAGATGAAAGACCTGATCTTTCATCTCAGGTTGAACTGAATCATCAAAGAAGGGGTTTGATAGCAGGACATCCCCCCCCCTCTCTTTCTCCCTACCCCACCCCCTCCCTTCCCCTCTATCAGCTTTCAGTCTGTTTTTTCTTCTTCTTCATTGCCCTTTCTCTTTTGTGTTGCCATGTAGCTTTTGCTGTAAATGAAAGCAGAAAAAAAAAGAAAGAAAGAAAAAAAAAAGCCACAGATGGACCCAAAGGCTCCGGGTCATAACAAATATAGAGCTGACATTTTGCCCTGATGGACATCAACAGCTCTGGCAAAGGCTGACACCTTTATAGTTGTATATATCTAGTGAGCTTAGTCAAAAGTGACGGCTAGTCCACACTGTAGTCGAATCGGAAAATGTGCAGAAAAACAATCATATTGAATTCCATCGATACCTTTTCTGATGTCATTTCCAATATATTTGGAAAGTTGGCCATAATATTTGATGTCCACACTCAAAAAACTGTTTTTTTTTGTCTATGCTCAACTGCAGGCCGTCATTGCCATCACAGTCGATACTCCTACAATTACAAGTCATCACAGAGTCTTCCTCTGCAGATACAACTATTTTCAAAAATAGTCAGATAGCTGGTCTTGAGTTGGTGCAAAATATTCTCATGGAAATGAGAACGAGTACACTCAATATAATTCAGAAACATTGCTCAGAGTGGAGATAAAGAGCACATGTGGACCTTTCATGACAAACCATAGGAAATTGTGATGAGAATAAGTTTGTAGGGGAGTCGTTCAAGACAATCCAAACGAAGGAAGGCAAAATTAAGAGACGTTTAACACGACCGCTTTTCTTAAATGTTTGGATAAATGAAAGAGTGTTGATATGAACAGAAATGTCTTTTGAAATCGTTGATGTCTGGGTTTATAAAGCTGGTGGGCTACTGAAAAACATCGCCACCTATATTCTCCGGCTGCTTTTGAATACTGTGCAGGTCAGCATGTCAATTATGGCCTTGGTCCACCTCATTACTGAAAAAAATTCCGGACAACATCAGGTTGACAAGTACTGAGAGGAGGCCAAGATTCGATACACTATATGTACAAAAGTATCGGGACACACCTCTTCATCATTGAATTCAGGCGTTTCATTTAGAACCATTGCCACAAGTGTATAAAATCAAGCAGCTAGCCATGCAGTCTGCATTTACAAACATTTGTGAAAGAATGGGTCATACTGAAGAGCTCAGTGAATTCAAACATGGTACTGTCATAGGATGCCACCTTTGCAACAAGTCAGTTCATGAAATGTCTTCCCTGCTAGATATTCCACGGTCAACTGTAAGTGGTATTACTGAAAAGTGGAAGCGTTTAGGAACGACAACAACTCAGCCACGAAGTGGCAGACCACGTAAAGTCACACAGTGGGGTCAACGAGTGCTGAGGCGCATAGTGCGTAAAAGTCCCCAACGCTCTGTTGACTCAATAGCTGCAGAGTTCCAAACGTCCTCTGGCATTAACATCAACACAAAAACTGTGCGCCGGGAGCTTCATGGAATGGGTTTCCATGGCCGAGCAGCTGCATGCAAGCCTTACATCACCAAGCACAATGCCAAGCGTCGGATGGAGTGGTGTAAAGCACACTGCCTCTGGACCCTGGAGCAGTGGAAACGTGTTCTGTGGAGTGACCAATCATGCTTTTCTGTCTGGCAGTCTGATGGACGAGTCTGGGTGTTCTGTTACGGTAGTTTAGTGAATGGTATTTTTCTAAGTCTCTTCTAATGGTATTTCTCTAAGTCAACTGTTTTCTGCGACAGGTAGTGGTTCCTTTAAGAAACACAGGAAGTTAGCCTCCCATGTGACTTTAGTCAGGAAATGAAGACGCATTGCAAAAGTACGGCTATTTTTTTTTAGCATAACTTTTCCATCAGCAAACATCTGCACACATCTTATGCCATTCGTAGTATCATTGGTATGTAATTCGATATTTATCATTATCTACAATTGTAATTCATTATTTGGTATAAAATAAAGGTTTTGCGTATTTTGATGTAAAAAGGCTACCAAGCTATTTTCGGTCGATTCCATGTACAACCAATGCTATGTTTATGGTCACTAGGAGTTATAGTAAAACACAATGATTGACACCGTATTAAAATAAGACTGTTACGGGTCATTTGATTTATAATTTATTAAATATGCAATGTAAACATGTAAGAGTTGAAAAGGGGTAATTGCTTCATATGAAACATTTAGAAATGTCATATGAAACATTTCTAAAGAGCTACTTATCACTGTATGATTCACATTGTCCAATAATGCCATGCAAACATAAACATAGCTATAGTAAAAAACCTTGGATTACAAAGGGCCTACAAAATGCATGCAAAAATAAAAATAAACTTTACAGAGACCTCATAAAATTTAGAACAAAGACAGCTGAAAATCAACATAAGATTTACAAAAATAAGTCGACAATGATATTGAGACAAGCCAAGAAAGAATATTATAATAAATGTGAAAAGAAAATCAAAATAACATTAAAGGTACTTGGAGAATATTAAACAATGAAATCGGAAATAATCGGTGTCTACAGAGCTGCCCAATCATTTCATCAATGCCAATAATGTTATAAAAACATGAATGAAGTGGCAAATGAATTTAATTTGGGCCTAATCTTGCAAATTTCATTAAAAAACATAATGATGGGCAAGTAGAAGGTGGCCAGAATGGGGGAAGTAAAGTGGTTCAGTCTATATGTTTCGAGGAGAGGTGAGTGAAAATGGAGTTAGATCCATTGTAGCAAAATCCAAAAACAAGACATCAGCTGACACTGATGGGATCGACATGATTATAATGAAAAAGACTATTAGTCCATGGGCCAGAGCCCAAAATTTCCTATTTCGGTACACTCAAGGTGGCAAAACTTACTTATAATTTTTGAAAGGATCCATGTCTGTAGATGATATTTTGGTATGATAACCATTCCTGAGTGGCAGCTGTATCACAGTTATCAGCTCATGAAGTTAACCACCCGCTAAACTAAATTGCATTTTAGACGCTGGTGCATATCCTGGTTTAGCCTCATGGTCAGGACATTTTTCAATGTTCTATAATATTGTCTTTGGTATCATTTTAAAGGGGACCTTCTTAGCTTTCATTCAAGCCCTGTTGTGGATATTTCTCACAAATATAGAGGTCACTTGAGCTCTTCAACCCGTCAATAACACACATCTTTCTGCAATTTTCGCCTAAACTATAGACTTTCTTTTAGCCCTGTGGCATCTAGGAATATCAGGGACACAAAACACAAAAACTGGAATACTCACAGGACTGTAAAGATTCAGGAAATGTATAATATACCCATACTATTTCATTGTGTGAGGTGATTGTGAACCTTAAATTAGAAGGGCATTATTACTAAGAAACTAACTAGACCAAAGCCAGTTAGTCCATGGGTCAGACCAGATATCGATATCACCCAAGGTGACACAACTTCACTGGTGCCATTTTATTTGGTACACTAACAGAAGTAAAATAATACATGATAACCTTTCCAAATGAGCAGCTATTTCATTTTTCTTTCAGGAAACCTGTTTCTGTGCCTCTCACGATTGTGTATTTGCCCAGATTTTTACAAATATAGCATTTCAACACCCCTGGTACTGATTAGCCTAGCTTAAACTCTGGGACAGTTCTTAGTTGGCCAACAACCAAGGATAACCAGTACTGTGTACTTCCATTCATTGTGCTAAGCTAGGCTAATGTGCAGCCAGATAGCTTTCTACTAAACACATATAGAGGAAACTGGTATCTATCTTCTTGTCTCACTCTGGAGAAGATTGTAAGCTAATTTCCCATAATGTTAGCATGTTCTTTTAATGTATATGTTAATATGATTAGTTAAAGTGGCTACGAGGAACTTTCATCTTGTGTTGATTTTAGCGGCCTCATGTGGACAAAATACAGCTGTTGCATAGCAACTAGGTAATGTATCTATTTGTGGCTATGTAAGATAAATAATGGTAATATGACGCTGGTGAAGCAAAGTAAACTTTGTTTTAGTAGTGTTCATACACCTAAGTTACATGTATTTGTTTGTATGTGGCAGGTGAAAACTGACTGAATATGGCCACTGGTGAACAAGCAAGTTTTTACCCAATACCAAAGCGCCCACGGGTGGAGTGCATTATCCACTGTTCTGATGATACAGATAAGCTGGTTTCACTACAAAGTGTCGACTCATGGAGAACTCTGCTCAGGGCAGCTCAGATACGAAATCATGCACCAGTTTTGAAACTGGCAAAAGACATTCCTGAGGGACAGATTCCAGCAATCTACTACCACAGAAAGTGTCGCAGTATCTTCACTATGAAGCAAATTCTTGATGGCCTCCTTGCAAAAGAAAAGAAAAGTTGTGTCTCTGCTGAAGAGAAACAATCTAAGAGAGTAGCTCGACATGATCCAAGTACATCTAGGACTTATGATGCAGAGTGCATATTTTGTCAGAAAAACAGCAAATATTCCAAGAGACAGAATACGAGAGAAGTACTGGTGCAGTGTCGAGAACTGCGAGCTGATGCAAAGATCAGGAGTGCAGCCACAAAGAAAAGGGACAGCAGAATCCTTGCCATTGTGAGTAGAGACCTTGTAGCAGCTGAAGGGCACTACCACAGGTCATGCTATAGACTTTACACCAAAGAAGAGGTTTCCAAAGGAGAGGTTGCCAGCAATGAAGATGATGATGCTGCAGCCCAGTATGAAGCTGCTGTGAATAAGGCATACAATGAGCTGTTCCTCTTCATCAGGATGGAGCTTTTTGGCAATCCTCAAGTGATGACAATGACTGATCTCTCTTCTAGACTGGTAGCTTCAATGAACTCCCAAGGCATTGCCCAAGTCAAGGAATCAACCAAGAAGCACATAAGGCGAAACCTGGAGAGTGAGTTTGCTGGAGCCTTGCAGATATTCCCTGATGAGAAAGGAAAATTCCTCCTCTATCCCGATAAGTTGTCCATGAGGGAACTTGCCAAAGAAAATCAGTCTCTCAAAAGGGAGCTGCAGACCCTGAAAAGTGTCAGTGCACAAGATGTTATAGCCAAAGCAGCCATCAAATTGAGAGCAGACATTAAAAGTCAAGATGTTCCTCAAACCTGGCCGCCTGAAGTCAAACCAGAAGCAGAATGTCCTACCATTTCAGAGTCGCTCATTATCTTCCTGTACTCTCTACTCACAGGCTCAAATGATCCTGATCATGCATCCCAGAGAGTGCAGTGCCTTCTGCAGTCATTTGGCCATGACATAGTATATGCACTGACATGTGGAAATACCAAGCCTTCCAAGCACATTGTTCTGCCATTCAGTGTCAAATCGTTGACAGGAAATGTAGAGTTGATAAACATCCTCAACCGACTTGGTCACAGTGTGTCCTATTCACAGATGGAAGAGATCAACACTGCCCTGTGTCTCCAGAAACTCTCATCATCAGGGAGTGGCATTGCCCTTCCAGCTAACATCCATCCTGGCATATTCACAACTTTAGCCTGGGACAATATCGACCGTCTTGAGGAACTGTCAGTGGTGAGGGAACATCTCACAGAGTCAATGGGATTGCTGTGCAAGCAAAGCCAGTCAACCCACTTCCTGTCCAACCCATGCCCACTGTTCCCAAAACAAAGAAGAGAAGCATTGATGGACCCCCACCAATGTTACCAACTTACAATGCTGGACAACGGGTAGGGCCACCGCAAAGCAAAAAGTCAGATGCCGATACTGCAGCCAATACTAAGCTTGCCAGAGAGAAAAACCTTCTTTGGGTCCTAGCACTTATGTCACAACAAGAAGAACAGTCAGTCAGCAGCTGGACAGGCTTCAACATCCTGACTCGAGGAGAGATGACGGTCATCCCCGACAATATAGGCTATCTGCCTACCATCAATGCTCCAGCGACACAAATGTCTACTGTCAACGAGGTGCTTAACCAGTCACTGAGCATCATGCAGTGCTTAGGCCTGAGGAAGATTGTCTGTGTCTTTGACCAAGCCCTGTATGCGAAGGCTGTCGAGATCACATGGAAACACCATGACAAGTTCCATGATATCATCGTTAGGCTTGGGGTATTCCACACCATCTGCACACTGCTGGCAATAATAGGAAAGCGTTTCCAAGATGCTGGACTCAAAGACCTCTGCATTGAGTCTGGCATGATTGCAGAAGGCTCAATTGCTGGTGTTATGGATGGCCGCAAGTACAACAGGGCAGTGCGACTACACAAGCTCCTGTATGAGGCTCTCATGCGACTGACCTTGAATGGTTTCCTGTCCTGGTTGGAAGAAACTCACAGGAATGACATGGTTCACCTGAATGAGACACTGAAGACCATTGACAGCCTTGGGAAAGAAGTCTCACAACAGGCTTTGAAGGAGGTCCTCGAGAACAGCTCTTGTACATGCATCATGGATCTATTTGAAGTCTACCGTGAGTTCCTTAGAGGTGGAAACGGCAGCCTCTCGAACTTCTGGATGTCCTATTTGGACATGGTTGAAATCTTGTTGGGGCTCATCCGAGCATCCAGAGAGGGAGACTGGATGCTACACTTGGCTAGCATTCGAGCAATGATCCCATGATGCTTTGCTTATGACAGGATGAATTATGCACGCTACCTCCCCTACTACTACGCCCAGATGTCTGAGCTGCCCATCACACACCCAGATGTGTACACAGAATTCATGGAAGGAGGCTTCTCAGTCCAACTGGGCTCCACCAATCCCTTTGGCCGAATCCCTGTTGACCAAGCTATAGAAGAAACGGTGAACAAAGACACCCAAACAGCTGGAGGGACAAAGGGATTCAGCTTGAAGCCAGGAGCTGTGACCAAATATTATCTCACTGCTGAGTATAGAAGCATGTACCTCAGACAGCTGAGAGACCTGACAGGTCAAGGCAGGTGCAAATGGTCTCATCCAGATCTACAGAGTCCAAGGATCAAGAGAGATGAAGCAGATGTCCAGTCTCTCATGGACCTTATGGAGAATAACTGGCTCAATCCTATGTCCCCTGATGAGATTGATTTGGTTAGCCTCGCCACTGGCAACATGGCTCCACCTGATGTGACCATAGATCTCTTGAGAGCTCTTGAGAAAGGAGAAGAGGCCTACCAAGCATTCCAGCAAACAAGGTTAGATGCAGACCCACCACCTGTGAAATTCCACGACAAGATGACCAAGCAAAGTCTGAAAACATTCTCCAATGTCAGCACAAAACAAGCTCATGGAAAGAAAGCACAGGATGTGGTTCTGAAGGCAGATAGAAACTTTTTCAGTCACATGATCCTGGTGGCAGAAAGCAGGAAGGTGAATCTGAAGGATGTCCTTGCCTACCCATTGGGCCCACTACCATGGGCACTGGCAAATGCTGATGGGTCCTTACGAAAAACAAACAAGGCTGCACTTGCCAGAGAGCTTGAAAAGAATGTATCTCCTGCAGAAGACATCCCAATCCCATCTACTTCCATCATTGATGGGATGAGCCTGGTCCAAAAAATGAATGGCAACAACAAAACCTTTGCACAGGTGGCAGAGTCAGCCTTGACCCAGGTCCTCCATGAGGGAGCACAGAGTGGGAGGATTGATGTTGTTTTTGATGTCTATCACCAGACTTCGATCAAAGATGCTGAACGACTGAACCGGGGTGGAGACATCACTCTCCAGTACAAGAATCTTGCAGGGGGACACCACGTCCAGCAGTGGAGAAAATTTCTGTGCAGTTCCTCCAACAAGACCAGTCTCATCAAGTTTCTGGTGGAAGAGTGGAAACTCCCACGATACAGAGCTATGCACTCCACACATGAAGAAGCAGACACCCGTCCGCTCCTGCATGCATTGCATGCAGCAAATGCGGGCTCAAAGTCAGTTATCATCACAGCTGAGGACACTGATGTCATGGTGCTTTGTCTTGGCTTCCAGAAGGACATCACCTGTCCCATCTACCAGAAGTGTGGGACTCAGAACCGCACACGGTTTGTCGACATCACCAAACTGGCAAGTTCACTTGGAGACAGCATCTGTGACAGCCTAATTGGCTTACATGCCTTCACAGGCTGCGACACTGTCAGTGCATTCGCTGGTCGAGGGAAGCTGAATGCCCTGAAGATAGTGAGAAAGCACACTTCCTGCCAAGAGACTTTTAGTCAACTGGGACAGACATGGAATGTGAGTGATGAGCTGTTCCAGAAAATTGAGCAGTTCACCTGTCGGATGTATGTTGCTAATAGCAGCACTGCTGAGGTGAACAAACTGCGTTACCAGCTCTTCTGCACCAAAAGGGGAGAGGTTGAGTCCAGCCAGCTGCCACCATGTAGAGACTGTCTCTTTATGCATGTTCAACGAGCCAACTATCAGGCAGCAATATGGAAGTGCTGTCTGCAGGCTAACCCTGTGGTGCCAAGCCCTACTGAGTATGGATGGACAGACGATGAAGGCAAGCTGGCCATTTACTGGATGCGCTCCCCACCTGCACCAGATGTGGTCTTGGAAATGCTAACATGCAAGTGTGTGCATTCATGCAAAATGCCAAGCTGCATGTGCCTGTCAAATGGACTTCCATGCACAGACATGTGCAGGTTACAGACCTGCAGTAACCAAAAACAGCAGGATGGTCCAGAACTGGACTTTGAACTTGGGGAGTCAGATGATGAGAGAAACGAGCAGTTTGATGAATGACAGTGTGATGATTCTGATGGTATTACTGTGGTAGTAGTCTATTGATGCACAGGATGTTGATTCTGGACTTGGTTACCCAGAGCTTGATAACAATAATGTAACCATATTCACATATACCCATTACCCTACCCATTACCATTACATATACCCACTAATGATATGGGATTACATGTATCATTGACTAAGTATATGTAAATGTCAATGTCTTTTAAAATATTAAAATAGTTCATTACCTCACTATGGTATTCCTTTTTATCATGTATTTTGATTGTGTATTTAAACAAATGTATAGAGACCAGTTTGTGACCTAACTGGCTTTGGTCTAGTTCTCATTTAAGGCTCACAATCACCTCACACAATGAAATAGTATGGGTATATTATACATTTTCTGAATCTTTACAGTCCTGTGAGTATTCCAGTTTTTGTGTTTTGTGTCCCTGATATTCCTAGATGCCACAGGGCTAAAAGAAAGTATATAGTTTAGGCGAAAATTGCAGAAAGATGTGTGTTATTGACGGGTTGAAGAGCTCAAGTGACCTCTATATTTGTGAGAAATATCCACAACAGGGCTTGAATGAAAGCTAAGAAGGTCCCCTTTAAAATGATACCAAAGACAATATTATAGAACATTGAAAAATGTCCTGACCATGAGGCTAAACCAGGATATGCACCAGCGTCTAAAATGCAATTTAGTTTAGCGGGTGGTTAACTTCATGAGCTGATAACTGTGATACAGCTGCCACTCAGGAATGGTTATCATACCAAAATATCATCTACAGACATGGATCCTTTCAAAAATTTTTTTGCACAGGTATTTTTCCAGACAGAATGAAAACAGCAAAGGTTATTCCACTTTTTAAAACGGGAGATAAACACAGCTTTACTAACCGTAGACCAGTGTCTTTGCTTTCACAATTCTCCAAGGTGCTTGAAAACTGTTCGTACAAAAATTAGATGCTTTTCTTGAAAAGAATAAATTGCTGAGTGAGAGTCAGTATGGCTTTCAGACAAATCGATCTACATCTTTAGCATTAATGAAAATAACGGAAGAGATTACAACAGCAATAGAATGTGAGAAATACACAATAGTGTATTTATTGATTTAAAAAAAGCATTCGACACAATAGATCATAACATATTAATTTCTAAATTACATACATATGGTGTGAGAGGAGTAGTTTTAAATCAGTTAAGTGGTTATTTAGATAAAAGAAAACAATTTGTACAGTTTGCTGGCAATACATCAGAGTGCATGAAGACTGAAAGTGGAGTCCCACAAGGCACGGTGTTGGGGCCGAAACTTTTCACTTTATCTATCAATGACATATGTGACATGTCAGAGATATTGTAGTTTGTTTTGTTTGCAGATGACACTATTTTTTTTTTAGTTCAGGAGATGATTTAAAAGTTTAGCAGAAAGCATTGTAAATGAAACGGTCAAATTGAAAAGATGGTTTGATGAAAATAAGTTATCATTAAATTTGAACAAAACTAAGTTTATGGTTTTTACTAAACAGAAAAGGGATGAAAATGTTTTACTGTCTATAGATGGAGTTGATATTGAAAGAGTATCTGAGTTTAGATTTTTGGGTGTAATAATGGATGACAAACTGACATGGAAAGCTCATGTAAAAACAAAGGTGTCTAAGAATGTTTCTGTTTTGAACAAAGCAAAGTATGTGTTATATTACAAAGTAATGCGAATTCTGTACTGTTCACTTATTTTGCCATATTTTGGTTACTGTGTGGAAGTGTGGGGCAACACGTACATGAGCAACATAAAGCCATTGGTTATATTACAGAAAAGAGCAGGAAGAATTATCCATAAAGTGGATCCAAGAGAACACACCAACGGACTGTTTATTAAGTCAGGATTAATGAAACTTAAAGATTTAGTTGAGTTACAGACACTGTTAGTTATGTACAGGGCAAAAAGCAGAATATTACCAGAAGATTTGCAAAAATTATTTCTTTTTAGTTCAGAGGACGAGGACCATAGAAGTAAATTCAATTTTAAAATCAGTATGCACGTACTACTTGTATACGTATGTATACGTGTATTTCAGTATGTGGCGTCAAACTGTGGAATTCTTTAGAGAACGATCTAAAGGCTTGTATAAATATCTTTCAGTTCAAGCAAATGTACAAGGAAAGAATAATTAGACAATATGGAGTTGTCAGGTAATGGGTTTTCAGTTGATGGTGAATTATTGAGGATGGCTATTTGATTCTTTTTCATTTCTCATGTTGCTGTAAGTATTCGTTGTTGAGTAACTGATTGACAGACCATCTGTTCTGTTGTTTATTTATGTGTGAGTAAGGGGCAGGCAAAATAAGATTTTCTTCTCCCTGCTCCTTTTCAATGATGGAATGTGTAAATTGAGTTGTGTTTGATCATGAACTGCTTGTTTCTTTCTGGAGCTGTGCATTACCATGAGCGGAATAAATAATAATGAAATGAAATGAAGTGTGTTTGCAGCGTATTTACGGGGTATTTACAGTAAGCATAGTTTTGTTTTGTTTTTATCTGTTCTCAGTTTCACCCTTTTGCAAATCAATAAACCTGTGGACAACGGATTCTGTCTCAAGAGTTTTGATGAACAGACGGTGTTTAACTTACTGCCAAGTTGTCAGTACATAACAAGGGCGGCATACTGGGTTTGGCGGATGCCAGGAGAACGTTACCTGCCTGACTGCATTGTGTCAACTGTAAAGTTTGGTGGAGGAGGGATAATGGTATGGGGTTGTTTTCCATGGGTTGGGCTAGGACCCTTAGTTCCAGTTAAGGTAAATCTTAATGCTTCAGCATACCAAAACATTTTGGACAATTCTATGCTTCTAACTTTGTGGGAACAGTTTGGGGAGGGCCCTTTTCTGTTCCAGCATGACTGTGCCCCAGTGCGCAAAGCAAGGTCCATCAAGACATGGTTGGACTAGTTTGGTGTGGAAGAACTTGACTGGCCCGCACAGAGCCCCGACCTCAACCCCATCGAATACCTTTGGGATGAACTAGAATGGTGATTGCGAGCCAGGTCTTCTCGTCCAACATCAGTGCCTGACCTCACAAATGGTCTTCTGGATGAATGGGCAAAAATTTCCACAGACACACTCCAAAAACTTGTGGAAAGCCTTCCAGAAGAGTGGAAGCTGTTATAGCTGCAAAGGGGGGGGGGCAACTCCATATTAATACCCATGGATTTAGAATGTGATGCCATAAAAGCTCCTGTAGGTATAATGGCCAGGTGTCCCAATACTTTTGTCCATTTAGTGTATATTGCCACAGCAAATAAAAGCAAGACATCTGGATGGGCTAAAGGTAGCTGTGTTTGCCTCTCTCATGCTTTGCCCCCTACCCTTAAAGTATAGCCCCTTTCACAGTTGCATTGTGTAACATTGCTGCAATTACTGAATCCTGTTCACACATACAGCTTCTATCCATAACATTTCCTAACAGAGGTTGTTCACATGTACTGTACCTTCTGTCTCGTAACATGCTGCTCATGTAGGATGCCTATTTTATCTTAAGATTATCGCATCTCTAACTACACTCCGCAGCCTGTCTATCGATCTCAGCCTCTGTGCAGACTGAAAGTAGCTCTCTTATTTCCGGGTTGGTTTTGCAGACATTTTTAAATATGTTCTTCCCTTTGCTGGCTTACACATAGCACCCCCGCTCCAGACACATGCCTGCTGTGAGCAAGTCATGGATGCATGCATTGTGATTGGTTAACTTGCTGCAGTAAAAGTGTCTTAGATAAGTGCTATTATTACCCTTTGCAAGTTTGACCTGAAACTCGAACAGCTTTTGTGCAAATTAACTATTCTGGGAGATTTCTAGAAATGCTGCTGGGTCTTAATTTGGCAAAATGGCGGTACAATTTCTCTGGATCAGGTTCAAATATCACCCCGATTTGGAAAATTGCAGGACTTACGGGTTCGGCTACATTTCTAAAAGGGGTTTATGTTTACCAAACTTCCCCTTCATCCAAATTATTTTAAATGTTGCATATTCTTTTTCTGGAGGGGCGGGGGGATTTCCCCCCTCCTTTTCTCCCCGGTTGTATTTGACCAGTTACCCCACTCTTGCGAACTGTCCCGATTACTGATCCACCCCCTCCTCTGTCGATCCGGGGAGGGCTGCAGACTACCACAACTCCTCCGATACATGTGGAGTCGGCAGCCACTTCTTTTCACCCGACAGTGAGGAGTTTCGCTAGGGGGATGTAGCACGTGGGAGGATCAGGCTATTCCCCCCAGTTCCCCCTCCCCCCCAAACAGGCACCCCGACCGACCAGAGGAGGCGCTAGTGCAGCGACCAGGACACATACCCACATCTAGCTTTCCCACCTGCAAACACGGCCAATTGTGTCTGTAGGGATGCCCGACCAAGCCGAAGGTAACACGGGGATTTGAACCGGTGATCCCTGTGTCGGTAGGTAACGGAATAGACTGCTACACTACCCGCACACCCTAAATGTTCCATGCTTGTTAATATGCAGTTTTCACAATCTAATACTCAGAGGCAGTTTCTCTCGGAGGCCAAGGGAAGCCTGGCCTTCCTATATTCTAATAAAGAAAACAAAGTTTATTATTCCCACGGCTGTGTTTTCATTGAGTTTTGCCATTCCCCTTGTTATCAAAACACGCCATGTATTATTGTATTTTTCCTCTTAAGTTGGTGTAGCGAATGAAACATCGGCATTTTGTGTGCATTACAATGTGTAGTCGATGTCCTCTGCACTGCCTGAATTTACTGAGCTTTCTTTTGAGCTGCAACTGAAGATCAAACAGAACCACAGACCTACCCCATTATACCCAATTAATATCCAATTAATTGTGATATTTATGCTCAATTGGTTGTGTCTGAAAACCTTCAGCTATGCGTTTATTCTTTAGATGATGAGAAGCAACTCAGAGGCAGTGTCATGCTTTAGCCTGTATAGATCTAGTGTGTGATTGTGCATGCATCTTTTAGAGCCAATGGCGTTGTTGTCTCTTGCTGACTGCAGCTATATTGTTGATGTCCCCTCACAGGGGTATGCACTTAATTAATCTGTCACAAATAACCAGTACTTATGACTGTGAGAAGTTTGCACATGTAGTTGTACAGTATTTGGAGAGAAAATGAATTGCACCTCGTGTTGTTTTGTAGTCCACAAAAGCCTTGTAAATGCTATGGTTCCTGAGGAATGGGATATAAGGGTGAATGAGAAGCACTACCCAATAACGCCATGCATTTATTCTGGTTTGTGAAAGCTAGTAACTATGATATCTCCATGTGATCATATGGAGATTTTTTTTTCTCCCCAGTTGTACCTGGCCAAGTACCCCACTCTTCCGATCCGTCCCGGTCACTGCTCCAACCCCTCTGCCAATCTGGGGAGGGCCGCAGACTACCACATGTCTCCTCTGACACGTGGAGTCACCGGCCACTTCTTTTCACCTGACAGTGAAGAGTTTGAACAGCGAGATGTAGCACATGGGAGGATCACGCTATTCCCCTCAGTCGCCCCCCCCCCCAACATGCCCCCTGACTGACCAGAGGAGGTGCTAGTGCAGCGAACAGGACACATACCCACATCTGGCTTCTCACCCACAGACACTGCCAATTGTGCCTGTAGGGACGCCCGACCAAGCCAGAGGCAATATGGAGATTCGAGCAGGCAATCTCCATGTTGGTAGGCAATGGAATAGACCGCTATGCTACCTGGATGCCCTTTACATGGAGATTTAATCTCCATATGATCACCATCATATGATCTCCATACCAAGCTGATTGGCTTCCTCAGTAAACGCACCACAACTGCTGATACTACCTGGCTACAAATGAGTCTCAGTTGCTGCTATAATTCCCCCTCTGAACCTTGTTCATCACTGTTCTTTTCTTCCCAGGGGCCTGAGCTCTGCCGACCAGACAGTATCAATAAGTGCCTGACAGCACTTGGAGGGGCACCATCCCTAGACAGTAGTGTGGAGATAAAAGACAAATGAAGAATAATTGACTCATAGCTCTTGGCTAAGGGGATTAGTATGACAGAACTCTTGGGGATCTCTCTCGCTCTCAGTCTTCGCCTGTCTATCTTTCTCTTTCCCTTTCTGTCTCCCTCTTCAGTTCTCTGTCAATCATCCATGACACACCCCAACACCAGATAGTGAGAGAAAACTTATTAACGACATCAATATGCGTCATTAGAATCAGACGGGAAGTAAGTGACCTCATTTGCAGTGGTAACCAGGGACTGGACTGTGTCACAGCAATTATAAAATTGTGAAGGTTTTTGCTTTTTTTTTGGGTGCTGCTTTTCTTCTTGGTGATAGTCACAAACATTGACAAAAGTGATGCTAGCCAAAATGTAATCTTTGCTGCAAACTAAAAAAAAAGAAAAAAAGAAGAAAACGCTACAGACAAAAAGATTGAAATTAAAGGCGCTTTACTGAGTGATTAAAATAGTATTCTCTTCTTCTCTGAGTTTGCCAAGAATAGGAATTTAACCCCTTGGGTACCTGTAAAGAAGATCCGATTGAAACTGAAAAAAGTGTGTTTTAGGGCATCCGGGTAGCGTAGCAGTCTATTCCGTTGTCTACCAACACGGGGATCACCAGTTCGAGTCCCCGTGTTACCTTCGGCTTGGTTGGGCACAATTGGCTGTGTCTGCGGGTGGGAAGCCGGATGTGGGTATGTGTCCTGGTCGCTGCACTAGCGCCTCCTCTGGTCAGTCAGGGTGCCTGTTCGGGGGGGAGGGGGAACTAGGGGGAATAGTGTGATCCCCCCACGCACTACATCCCCTGGCAAAACTCCTCACTTTCAAGTGAAAAGAAGTGGCTGGCGAGGCCACATGTATCAGAGGAGGCATGTGGTAGTGCAACCCTCCCCGGATTGGCAGAGAGGGTGGAGCAGAGAAAAGGACGGCTTGTAAGAGTGGGGTAATTGGCCGGATATAATTGGGGTAGAAAAAGGACGGGGGGGGGGGATAATACAAAAAAAAAGTAATATGAGTTGTCATGCAGAAATTGTCTTACTATTTCTTTTTGTCAGCAACACTTGTTTTCCAGGCATTGCCCCATGCAGCACCGCCAGCTGGCAGTCAATGTTAGGTCGACAGTACGTCTATTAAAAGCAGAAGCCCTTGTAATGTTGAGTGGATCTCTTCATAAGCAAAATTACAAGGTATAGTTACAGGCAACAGTAACTACAATGTAGATGGTTATCCTTGACCGTTTTGGGTTCAAAAAATACAGAAAAAAATAATTTCTATGTGTGCTAGCATCTCCCTCTTTGGTTGAGCAAAGAGGGGTAGAAGATAAAAATGGGAGCAGGAGCATGGAGAGAGGAAGCTTATGAAAACACATTTCAGTTTTAATATACTGCAGCGAGCATAACCAAAAGCCGTATCCCGAATTTAAGTTTGTCTCTTATAATTAGATGATGTCAAATGGGATTCTCAATAGTATGATTGACACAAGTGGCCCACTATTCCATATTACTGTAGGTCCTCATTTGTTCGCTTGAAAAGTAATTTACAAAGATAGTTGGACCAAGACCTTTATTTTTCATTCCATTATACATGAAGGACAAAACTTTTCTCTTCTCAGTCTCGGTCAAGCAACAAAACAGCTTGCCTTTAGCTTGCTCCAGGGTACTTGAGCAGATTATTTGCCGTCACAAGTACCTGAACACGGGTTTTTTTACGCTGCCTTTGTTACATCCATCTGCTGTATCCATCCATTCATCCATCCGCTAACCTACACAGCCCCGCCGACTCCCCACTCCCCAGTCTATCCAGGTGCAAACAACTGAGACAAATTATCATTCAATGCTTCCAGCTATATGCTGTCTGTGGTCTTTTGCTGTACGGTACCCGCCTTTGATCCCCCCCCCCCCCGATTCCAGCACCACAGACCTGGAGCACCAAGTCTGCTCTCCTGGGTCCGTGATAGCCATCTGTGCCCCAGACTGGGTGGAGAGCAGTGTTGAGTTGCTGCCTGCCTGCAGGATGTCCAGATAGACACACAGATCAATGCAGGGGGTGTGGAAGAAGGAGTAAAATGAGCATTGATTGCAACGGAGGAGGCACAGTGCCAAGGTGGGGCCAGTGCTGCATCACACCCACACAGGCGGCCTGGTGCTGAATACTGTCTGCTCAGAGAGAGCTGTGTGTTTGCAGACACGTGTGTGCGCCTTTGTGTGTGAATGCATCCCAGTGATTAAATCTAATTTGTCTTTGCATGCGCACAAACAATGATAAGTCTGTGATAAAATTGAATCAAAGACATCCAAACTCATTACCGGTGAGGGGCCACTGTGAGCTGCTGTAATCCATTTATCTGTCTGTGCATCTTTGCTCCGTTGATTTCCTTGCGTAACTTCATCTGCAAGTCCGAAAAGAATTTGGCTTTAAATGAAATCGGAGGGCTCTCAAATCCGGCTAAATGACAGCAAAGAGCACATCCATGAAACAACTGTACGCAGCAGGGACAGATGAGTACACAATTTATGTAAATGACTGACTGGAAAATCTATCGCTGTTTGCATTCAGTTCTGTTCCTGACATTACAAAGAAAGCTGCATGGCAACAGAGCATTGGTTCAATTGGCTAGCTGGTTACAGTTGTCACGATTGTTGCAATTGCTGTATTGACTGGTGTGGTTTAATGATCACCCTAGTTAACTGGGAAGAGGGGGGAGAATACCAAATCAGGGAAGATGCTGACCCGTTTTTTTTTTTTTTGTAATTTTGTTTTAATGAAGGATGTCATAAGTAATTTGAATATACTTTAAATGATAAATCTGGATTTCCAAAAGTATGTGCAGTCCCTGTGCTTAGCTGAGTGCATCTTTCAGAGATGCTGGAATACACATTGTCCGTATACAAGATAAACTGAATGTTTCTACGGTTTGTTTTAACAAGGGCAGATATTTCAGAGCAAACGACATATTTTGCATCTGCTTAATCAGATCTGATCTTACAATCATGATCCACAGGTGTTTTTATATAGGCTGGGTCACATGACTAATAAATACAATTAAACTGTCAAAATATTGTTTCATAAACAATAATGGCTGTTTTGCAAATCGAATAATAAATGACAAGATAATAATAAATAATAATGATAAGAGTCCATACTATATATAGGTAACTGGTATGGAAGACTATCTGATTATTTATTTATTTATTTGGATTTTCCCCTTTTTTCTCCTCAGTTGTATCCGGCCAATTACCCCACTCTTCCGAGCCATCCCGGTCGCTGCTCCACCCCGTGCCAATCCGGGGAGGGCTGCAGACTACCACATGCCTCTCCGATACATGTGGAGTCGCCAGCCACTTCTTTTCACCTGACAGTGAGGAGTTTTGCCAGGGGGACGTAGTGCATTGGAGGATCACGCTATTGCTCCCAAGTTCCCCCTCTCCCCTGAACAGGCGCCCCGATTGACCAGAAGAGGCGCTAGTGCAGTGACCAGGACACATACGCACATCTGGCTTCCCACCCACAGACAAGGCCAATTGTGTCTGTAGGGACGCCCAAACAAGCTGGAGATAACACAGGGATTCGAACCGGCGATCCCAGTGTTGGTAGGCAATGGAATATACTGCTACGCTACCCGGACACCCCTGACTTTCTGGTTATTTTACCCAGTAAAATTAAGTACATTATCAACAGTAATGATAGTGACAGGGAAACTGCGGCTCAACTGACTCTACAGAAAATGACAAAATCGTTTGTAGGACACAAAAATACACTCGGGTCAAGAGATTCATTATGGCCAAATGGCTCTGTAGTGTTAAAAGTTACCATCTAATATACCTCTCACTTAAAGAATTGTGCAGGATGTCACTGGGACTTGGCGTAATTCGCTCAGTTCAAACAAGTTTCACTAGTCTTGGGGGAGGGGGAGGGGGGTCTAAGAATACATCTGTCGCCATCTTACAATGCTGGGGTTGCAAACATTCCCCAATCCTCTGTGAATAGTACACATGGCCGGTGAAACTCTAGTTAATGGTCATGGTAATTTGCATATGAAACCGATCATTCTTTTCAATCGTTATGGCACTGTATTGGTTATAAGGGTGGGGATACCTGAAGTCAGTTGAGACTGAAGAGGTCACTCAGATGAGTGATGAAACGTTTCTCTCTCAACAAACGATGGTCCAGATGAACTGATTCAACCTTCTGTGATTTTCTTACCTGGATTATTGAGCATGCACCAAGACAAGATTCACTGTGGCCAGTGAACCAGGATTCCTCTCTTGGCCATGCCTCTCTGCAGTATAATCCATACTACAATTGCGAGTTGCTGCTTTGTGCCTTGCAATTCTCAGTTTTAGATTATGCTCAGTCTGACCAATATACCACTTTTCCACGAGAGCATTTGAAGAAATAAACACACACAATCCACAAACACTTTTATCTCATGGTTCCTTCTTGTATGACGGCGGTCAAAGGGGTTGTTGTCATGGATACTGCAGCGGTGTGTACGTCGCCCACACCTGTAATTGCCATAGGCCTTCTGAGGACATAAATTAGTCGTCAGCGTGTTCGATTCCCACTACAAAGTCCTTCCCTTGAAACGAAAACGTGGCAACAAAAGGGAAACGCGTCTCTAAGTCGGGTTAGAATTCAGTATTCTGCTTTGTTTTATGAGGATGCGCCACACATCCTCTGACTCATTACCATATCGAGAAGTAAACACAACCGGAGGGACTGAGCAGTCCTGGCCTCTTCATATGATTAGCTTTATAAACTGCTTCACTGGTCCTTTCTCCATCATACCTCCTTTGAATAAACTGTTTTAGCACTACGCCAATCTGTTATGTGTGATGTGTCCTTCACTGTGTGTATGTTTCAACCTTGACCTTATGGTATGTGTCTAAATATATTCTCACAAATTGTTAAGAATAGCGAAACAGTGAATAGTTCCTGTCACCATCAAGAGGAACATTGATTCATAATATTTTAAATAGACTTACTGTATCCACGTGCCCAATCATTATGTACGTTTCTCAGCCGTACCTGACATGTAGACTATTAAAAGTGGTGGTAAATGATGTAAAAAAATCTAATAATGATAGTCTTCCATCGCAATTACATTGTGTAGACTGTCCTTGTGATGCATATATCCATTTGCAAAACAGCTGTGTTTGGTGTTTAGAGGAGCATTATTGGGAGCATTGAACTGTGTTTATTGGTCTTATGACTGACTCTGAACACACACGTGGACCATGGCAGTAAGATCAGACCTGTGTAAGCACACATGTGAGACACTGTTTGATCGGAAAGGTTTTTACTGGATAAAACAGAACATTTGGAAATCTTGGGACTTTGGAGCACATGGCCAATTTATATTATTTAAGATGGCTCTACATCTGAAGTAATGATATTAAACTGCTTATGGGAGGGAAAAATCTTTCTGCCTGCCCCACTGTACAGTATACATAAAACATATAGTATAGTATAGCATAGTATAGTATAGAATAGTATAGATGATACTATTCTACGCTATGCTATACTATATAGTATGGTATGGTATGGTATAGTATAGTATGTGGAAGGAGAGAATAGATACAAGATTCATCCATTCATCATCAGCCGCTTCTCAGGGGTCGGGTCGCAGTGGCAGCAAGCCAAGTATGACGTCCCTCTCCCCAGCAATGCCCCTCAGCTCCTCCTGGGGGATCCCAAGGCGTTCCCAGGCCAGATTGGACATGTAGTCCCTCCAGCGAGTTCTGGGTCTACCCCGAGGTCTCCTCCCAGTTGGCCGTGCCTGGTAAACCTCCAAAGGAAGGTGCCCAAGAAGCATCCTAATCAGATGCCCGAACCACCTCAACTGGCTCCTTTCAACGCGAAGGAGCAGCAGCTCTACTCCGAGCTCCCGCCGGATGTCCGAGCTCCTCACCCTATCTCTAAGGCTGAGTCCAGACACCCTAGGGAGGAAACTCATTTCAGCCGCTTGGCTCCGTGATCTCACCCTTTTGGTCACTACCCAAAGCTCATGACCATAGGTGAGGGTTGGAACGAAGATTGGTAAATTGACTTTTTGAGTATATAATGGTATATTGAAAGACAACAAGAAAGAAAATTTAAAAGAAAAATATTCAGAGTAATTAGGGGAAAAAAGTCATAGCAGATATATCAGTCTAACCTTAGTTATTATTGCTCATCCAAACCGGCAGAACGAGACATGAGCAGAAGATGAACAGGATTATAATGCCATCTTCCCTTCATCCATATTGATCCATGGCATTTCCAACATTAATGGGATCTAATTTGTTCAGTTCTAGTTTTATATTGTGAGATACAAAAAGGTGATGCTGTAATTTTGAAAGAAATGCTTGATGGCCTGAACACAGATATCACCTTGAGCAGGAGACGGCCAATTTAACTTCTCATATAAATTCATGGTGATGCGTGTCAGTACGGTTGTGAGTGATAGAAAGGTGGGTGCAAATGATAAGCAGGCTCCAAAACTTTTAAAAGGAAAGGAAATGCATTGAGTGCATATCAATTATGCCCTGAACTTCTCTTCACTTTTAATGGTCACAGGTAAAACATGATTTTGAACTTTAGATTTCAGATTCTGAAATGCTTAAAATGGGTAACCTATGTAGTTTTGGCTGCTGTCAGATTTGCAAGTCATTTGTGTAAGCAATAGGGATCCGGCAATAAGCATAATATCGTTTTTAAATCTATGAATTTAGGATAATATTTAGATCCATTAATGTTCTTTCTTTGTTTGGAATTCAAATCTTGCCTAAAATTGTATGGTCAGTCTTTTCAGAAGGGAACAGAGAAATCCTTATCACTCTCATACTGTCTCATATCCCACTTAATAAAACAAAAACACGGCCAAATAAGTTTTGGTTGTAAACGCTGTCAGTGTGATATTATGAGGTATCATTTGAATTCACCCATTTATTTGACTGTGCGTTCCGGAAATGGTTTGGCTAATCAACTCTGATAATGAGCGCTCTACATGAATATTCATGAAGGCAGTATATACTCCCAATTAATTTGAACAGCTCTGAGTGGATTTATGCATAATATAACTAAAATGCACTCACATTAGAAAAGAAAAAGAAGACAACTAAATATTATCAGATAAAAATCCCTTGTCCAGGTTCAAGGTCCCTAGAACAGCATTTAGAGCAGTGCAAGCTTCTGCAACGTGACATATCTACTACATTTATTTATCTATCTATCCAAATATATATATATATATATATTTTAATATATGACTAAAATGGAACTGACGAGAGAGATTTTGTGAGGGACGGGAGTTTGGTTTGATTGACAGCCAATCACGGCAAAGGATTTTTAGAACGCATACATCAATATTCTACTGGCTAGTTATGTGGTGGTAGAAGATCACTCATCTTCTCTCAATCTCACTACCACTCATTTGATGTTTTATTTAAGATACACCTGCCAGTACAGCTTGGTGTAACTAGAAAATATTGTTTGTCAGGAAGGGAAAAACATCAGATTGGCAAACACAAAAATAAAAAATTTTTGTGTGAACTTTTACAACATAGTGTTGATTAAATATAGATTAAATGCAGATCAAATAGCTAGCAAGAAGTTTAGTAACACCATTAATGGCCACCAGTGAATAGTTTTCTTCTGCACGTGGATCTGGTGAAGATCTCCATCACACTGACTGAAACCAGATGGGCCTTTCTTCCACAGTGTGACACAAGCCACTCCGTCCAGCCCATTTATATCTTCGCTCCAAACCACCGTCACTAATTCTCAGGGACACTGTGAAGTACAGACACTTTCGGTGACTTTGTGTGCAGTCCAATCTGGGTAATATACACTACAGTAAATAAAATCGCTCTGAGCAACTTAACATAAGGATACGATTAAGAAGCGACATGTCCCTCGGTACCACAATGTATGTCACAATTTTATCCATTATACGTAAAATGATTTCTAACTTAATTTAAATGCAGATTTCCCATATTTTGCGCAGTGATCAGAGGGGAGACTGAGTCTACCATTTAGGCAGAAGTTTTCAACACTTCAATTACACATATCAAACTCGCTCCTTGCCACTCGGCTGCTTTCAGGTGCTGGAGGAAAGGTGGGTCAGACTGACCCCTTTGTCAGACGTACCAAAGAACCGCCGGAGAAGTGACACAGGTGACCCTCGCCTCGGCGCCTTTGCTCATGCTAAGTTCTTTTTACGGTTGAAGGTTTTCTATTCCCCCCGTGCTCGAGAGGCATGACTCAAGTCTGGGGCTGGTTGACTTGAGAACAACCTGTGCCTCTCACTCCCTCCATTCTTCACAGCATCCACGTGCAATCTTCACGAAAGCTCAAATTGAGCAATTTCTTTTGGCTGAGTAGAGAGAGCTTCTCAAAATTGGATATATTGCATTAACAGGTCCCTTAAAGCATCTCAACATGTAATCGTCTCATTCTGAAGGTGGACGCATTTAAACTGCAGTATTACAACTCAGCCACGTTAAAATATTGGACTGTTTTACGCCTGGCTATTTGGAGGTTGAAGAGTTATCTTCCAGCTGCCCTTTTTTGGGGGTTTTATGACTCTGATCAGTAACGCTGCACATCAGCGGTGCTATTATGAAACATTCTAAGCCCATCAACCATGAAACATGAATACTTTATAAAGGCAATAAAACATGTATTTATGGTGGCTGCAATTACGGCAAGTCATTCCATCATGCAATCCCTGAGCTCCATTTCTCATAATTACAACGATGTCGACAAATTCCCGCTTTATTATGGATGAAGTCGGAGTGATCATCATCGGCAGTGTTTTTATTGAATTTTTAAATGTTGCCAAGCTTAATGTCTTGACGTGCGGATAAGGGAGGAGTGGATCAGTGGGAGCGCCTGTCAGATGTTTATGGGCAGCTTTTGAGCCATGCCAAATATAGTAGGTTGCTGCACTATGGCTGTCAGCATCCACACATGGTAGACAGATGGTACCAAAATATACCGATACAGCCACACATGACATGGATGCATAAAAGATGGTGTGATAGAGGAGACGTCTTGAGCCAGCAGGAAATTCCTTTAGTATCATGCTCAGAATGATAAATTCAAGTCAGTCATAGGATGTTTGTTGAAACCCATAGGGGCGTTACACACAGTGTCCATCCTCTTTTACCCTCATACTTTCATCCTGCATCCAACTGTATTAGCTGAAAGTATGTGCTCTATTGGCCTATACACTGTTATCCCCCTCTTTGAATATGGGGCACCCCAGTTAGGATGGATATTTGAGACAAAAATTAACCAAACCCTTCCCGAATCCAATTCTCACCGAGCTAAGGACATTTGCTGTTATTGGGTTTTTTTTGTTTTTGTTTTGGATGTTCCCCCTTTTTTCTCCCCGATTGTACTTGGCCAATTACCCCACTCTTCCGAGCCGTCCCGGTCGCTGCTCCACCCCCTCTGCTGATCCGGGGAGGGCTGCAGACATGCCTCCTCTGAGACATGTGGAGTCGCCAGCCACTTCTTTTCACCTGGCAGTGAGGAGTTTCGCCAGGGGGACGTAGCGCGTGGGAGGATCACGCTATTCCCCTCAGTTCCCCCTCCCCCCTGAACAGCCACCTCGACTGACCAGAGGAGGCGCTAGTGCAGCGACCAGGACACATACCCACATCTGGCTTCCTACCCGCAGACACGGCCAATTGTGTCTGTAGGGACGCCCGACCAAGCCGGAGGTAACACGGGGTTTCGAACCGGCGATCCCCATGTTGGTAGGCAACTGAATAGACCGCCACGCCACCTGAACGCCCAGGACATTTGTTGTTTAACAGTTGGATGCAGGAGGACGTTCCATAACACAATGCTATGGATCTACAGAACAGAGAAAAAATGATTAAGAGAGCAATCCAACATTTATTGGCACCGCCACAACATTAACAAAGATCAGCAAACAGTGAGCTGTGAGAGCAAACACAACATTATTTCTCATCGGTTACCAGCACAACTCCGGTTCGCCAAGAGAAAAGAAGTGCAGGCACAGTAGAATATTTGCCTTTCATAGTCGTTACTTCGTCCAGCTAAGAGCGCTGCCAATGAGCGAACATGTGGTCTTCAATTTTGGGTCAGGTTACCTTAATGTTGCTCATCAAACAGGTTTTGCTGTTGAGAGCTTAAAAGAGAGTTATATAAAGACTTGCTCTGTTACACAACCCCGGGAACATATCAGATGTTATATGGTTTGCTCAAGGATAGGCTGCTTTTCACAGTTGGCAACTAAAACGAAGTTGTGCTATGGCGCCAACACTGAGTATGTTTACATACACACCAATACATCAATAATTGGGAGTAATCACTCCAAGATAAGATTTAAATCAAAGCCGCCCCGTGGTTCGAATTCTCATATACTTTAATACCCGGGTGTGCATGGCTATTTAACAATGCCATTCCTACATACTATATACATATGTGACAACACCTTTCACATTCACAGCTAGAAAAAGCCAGAAGAAACCAGGCTACGATGTCTACATGCAGCAATATACATATGAACAAGCAAAGTTGAGATGTGTTAACTGTGTTATGTTTACTTTCTTATTGACCTTACCGTGACAGACATAATCAGATAAATGTGACTGCATGGGAGAATTAAAATCTGCCTTTATTTGGTTAATGGCTATCATTAATGTGCATGTAATCGCCCCCATTGACTCTTACTTATATCCATCCT
This sequence comes from Lampris incognitus, assembly GCF_029633865.1. Classification (NCBI taxonomy): domain Eukaryota; kingdom Metazoa; phylum Chordata; class Actinopteri; order Lampriformes; family Lampridae; genus Lampris; species Lampris incognitus. The sequence goes on from NC_079225.1 coordinate 33,519,897, forward strand.
TGATGGACCAACAAAAGGTTTGGAAACATCAATAAATGTCAATATCCTTATACATGTAGCTGAGAGCAGAGAGAAAGACAAGAAGAAAAAAGAAAGCAACTTTATTTGTGTCATTGTACACATTCATTATATACGATGAATGTGTTGTCTGTATTTAACCCCTCCTATTGTATAGCAGCATTGGGCGGCTGCAGCGCCCGGGGACCAACTCCAGTCCTTCTTTTCATTGCCTTGGTCAGGGACACAGACAGGAGTATTAACCCTAACACACATGTCTTTTTGATGGTGGGAGGAAACACACACAGACACGGGCAGAACACGCAAACTCCACACAAATAGGACCTGGGACGGCCTGGGGTTCGAACCCAAGACCTCCTTGCTGTGAGGCAACAGGGCTAACCACTGGGTCACCGTGCCGCCTGATAGTGTGATATGATAACTCAACATTTTTCACATTGAGCTGCCACTACAGACAGATGTGTCTTTGTGACGCTGGTACGTTTGTTTATTAACTGAAATATAAAGATAAATCTTTACCAATGCTTGACAAAAAATATCTTATTCAAACTTCAGAGAAATCTGTGCTTTCTCCTACTGATTTTAAGGCATTATAAGACATCATAGCAAAATTTTAGGTGCCTTATAATCTGTCCAAACAGTGTTATTATATATACATATACATATACATATATACACACACACACACACACACACACATACATATATATACATATACACATATATATATACATACACACATATATATATGTGTGTATATATATATATACATATACACATATATAGTGCACGTAACTTGTAAAATGTCGCTCGATGTATGTTGTATATTTTACAGAACAGCATGCATTTATTTTTAATCTACTACAATGAAAAGCAACCGGTAATTTTACTTCTTATAAGGCAAGACTAACAGTTGTATAATTATAATAATCATGTTGCACATATTGATATGGCACCACAACATGTACTTCAAGTAAAGTATTGTAAAAATTGTTTATTGTCAAGTTAGAATATAAAATTTAGCACTCCCTGAAACCATTAGGAAATTACATCATTGTCGGCAGATACAACCTCATGCATTCACAAGTGCTTGAGAAAGCTGGCCAGCGTTTGCGGGGTCATAAATACAGAATATAGTGAGATGTTCTGGAGTGGGTTTTTCATTTCTGAGATTTGTTCGAAGCGCTGCCTCGTAAGACGAAACAATTGTTGTTGCGCGCTGGCCAGATTAAGTAGTCTGTCTGGGTCGGAGCACACAAATGCAGCTCCAAACTCCAGAATTGATACTTTTGTGTTTTTTGTGTATTTATATTTATTATATTGATGCTAAGATTTTCATTGGGAGTGACGAAGAAGGACGGGATTAGGACCAAGTATATTAGAGGGACAGCTCAGGTTGGACGGTTTGGAGACAAAGCAAGAGAGGCGAGATTGCGATGGTTTGGACATGTGTGGAGGAGAAATGCTGGGTATATTGGGAGAAGGATGCTGAATATGGAGCTGCCAGGGAAGAGGAAAAGAGGAAGGCCAAAGAGGAGGTTTATGGATGTGGTGAGGAAGGACATGCAGGTGTCTGGTGTGACAGAGGAAGATGCAGAGGACAGGAAGAGATGGAAACGGATGATCCATTGTGGCGGCCGGAAGTAGTAGTAGCAGATATTTACACATTTATTCAACAGGGGATGTCAACCCAGCTCTTCCTGAACTGGGGTGTTTCTCTTTTCCAGCACCTCCCTGGTTCGCTTTCACACAACTACACACATTCACACACCAGGGAGCTGCCCAGTACGACCACAGTCCTCCACTGGCCCTGCAAGCAGCACAGCTAGAACAGCTGGGGTTAATACCCCTTGCTTAAGGGCACTTTGGCAGTTGCTGTGGGCTATTCATTGCCTTTCTCCACCCGTAGCTTCCATCTCTGACACAGGGATTTGAACTGGGAACCTTTTGGTCACAAGCTGGCTCGACTAAGCTTGAGGCTACCACCACACTTACTTCTCACATCCAGAGGGCAGCAAGCAGGCACAGTAACGACAAAATGCCCCTGCCGGATTTCCGATACACCTGTATGCGTCGTCGGTGTGCAAATCATAGTTGGGATCATGCAGTATATTGGGGTGAGTGTGTGTGTGGCCCGACAGATAGAAAACATTAATCAGAAAAGAGGAGTAAGGGATATTCTTCTTGCACTAGACGTACTGTTACCTATATCATCATGGTGTGCATGGTGAACACGTACGTGCACACACACACACACACACACACACACACACACACACACACACACACACACACACACACACACACACACACACACACACACACACATATTCGCTCACTCGGGGGGAGGATTATGAGTGGAAGGTACAGCCCATTGCTTTCTAATAACATCCACTAATCTATTGCCAGCTGCCCTTGAGGCTGTCCACTCAGAAAACACTGCAACTTTTCACCTTCGATAACGCATCCTCCCCACCCCCCCACCCCCCCCCCGTCTCACCCTTTTAACACAGAGAGGAGGGGTGTGTGCCCTGCTCCATCAGAGAGATTGGACAGGGTTGGCCCTCTCGTTGGCTGCAGAGGAGAAACCCATTTTTATCCCCTACCCTGTCAGTTTGAATTAACTGTACGGCCCCAACCTTTCAGCTTAGCCTCCGCCCATTATGAGCCGCGACTCTCTCGCCCCGGTTTTTCCATTTTCTTCTAAGGTTCCCGCGACTCCTCCTCTCCTTCAGCGCCTTATTTCCACTCGTCTTCTATCACGATAAGTCTTTAAGGGCCGCATCATGAGACGCCGCAGCCGCCTGTCCTCTTATATCAGGAGCTGTAATGACACCAGAGGCGGGGTACAGCCGTCGATTTCATCATCCCGAGCCTTCATTCGAGCCAACGGCTCTCCTCAGACCAGCCCCGCAGCATGGTACAACATCGTCTTTTGCCTCTCAGATCAGCTTTCTCTCGGGGAAAGGCTGTGTGAATTTCATTTTGAAAGCTTTCATTGCCGTTTAAGGTGATCTGTCTATCAGAATTTTAGCCCACCACCTTTCATTGCCTGTCATCATTTCTATTCATCGCATTTCCCCTCACTCGCTCTCGCTCGCTTCCCCTCCATGATACAGCATAACAATAGCTTTTTGTGCTTTCAAGGGTTCTTAGGGTTTCTTTTTCCAATTAGGCTGAATCATTTTTCCAGCACTAATCTGAAGCACTCCGTACGGCGCCGACCCCCCCCCCCCCATCTATGATTTAATGCTCGGCGGGATTCGGCGGGACTTGGAGCTGCGGCCTTGCTGGAGAGTCTCCCTGGCCCTCAACGCGTTCACCTCCTGATTGCTCTCTCCGAGGTTTAGTGCTGGTTTATGAAGCATGATATGAAATAAACCCTTCTCGGTCCCCCGGCAAGGATTGGTGGCGCAACTCGCACTCAACCCAGGGAGCTCGGGGTTCAAGGATGAGGGGTTTTGGAGATACGTTTAAGGCAACAGCAGCGCCGATTAAGGCGGAGAAGCGACGAGGGAGACCGGGGCGGGAATTTACAAACACAGCTGTTATGAGAATTGGAGGCGTAGAAAAAACAAAGAGTCGGCCTCAGCTCCGCGGAGCAGAACCGCATGCCGCTTGATCGTCCCGATCCAGTCCCCAGACTCTGTTCCCCCGGGCCGGGCCGGGGTGGGTGGGGGAGCACAGGCAGCTTTGTGGGCTCAACTACTCTCAATCATCTTCTCAAACCACTGTGCCACATGATCTTGACTTATCGTGTGAATTGGCACCCTTAAAGCTCGAACTCATAATTTCCCAGATCTGTCCCTCAAACTACAGCGAGTACTACAAATAAGCTGTGGCGGCCATTGTTGCTCATGTGCTGCCGGGTTTGCAGTAAACGGTTCCCTCCCTTGTAAAAATGGCATCCAAAGCTAACACAGTGAATCTACTGCATTACAAACTACTTGGGAACACTGTTTTACTGTGATCTTGACCAACAGACACATCACCATATCCCCATCGAGTTTCAGTCCTATTTCCTGTTTGAGTTTGGTGCTGGTTTATGGCCAGATTTTTACATTTAAATATCCATTATTACAAGCTTCAGTGTTAAGAAGAAAAAAAAGCAATCAAGCATGATTAATCACAGCAAATTGTGCAATTAATTAGTTGATTTTTTTTAATCAATCAACAGCCCTACTATTTAATAATGGGAAAAATTACAGATTTCAGCTTTAAATGGATATCACCTCAACATAAAACAAATTAAACCTTGCTACCTGATGAAGAGGTGGGAAAAGAAATATGCTGGGTGAAATCGAGGCCCGCAGGCCACATCATAGCGCTCGATAAGTCATAACTGTCAAGAACCGAGTCCACGTCGCTAAAATGACACGACAAAAGGGGGGCATCCGGGTAACATAGTGATCTATTCTGTTGCCTACTAACATGGGGATCGCCGGTTTGAATCCCTATGTTGCCTCTGGCTTGGTCGGGCGTCCCTACAGACACAATTGGCCATGTCTGCGGGCGGGAAGCCGGATGTGGGTGTGTGTCCTGGCCGCTGCACTAGCGTCTCCTCTGCTCAGTCGGGGCGCCTGTTGAGAGGGGAGGGGGAACAGGGGGGAATAACGTGATCCTCCCATGTGCTACATCCCCCTGGTGAAACTCCTCACTGTCGGGTGAAAAGAAGCGACTGGCGACCCCACATGTATCGAAGGAGACATATGGTGGTCTGCAGCCCTCCCCGGATCGGCAGAGGGGGTGGAGCAGTGAACAGCTCGGAAGATTGGGGTAATTGGATGGGTGTAACTGGGGAGGAAAAGTGGGGGGAGACAACAACAAAAAAAGGAAATCAATCAGTGGCCCCATGCTAGCGTCCTTTCATTTGTATGTCATTAAAACCTAAAATACACCTGAACAGCTACATGGTCACACGCGCTCCCATTTGAACAGCTTCTAATGGGAGCAAAACAGGGCATACAACACAGTTTATGGTTATAGCTGCTGTCTATCAGTACGGATCTCTGACACGTACCCAACGTATCGACAGTCGCCGGTCATGGCAAATAAAGACGCCTTTCAATTCGTAATTTAAACCACAATCGCGACATTTATGATGGTCACGTGGAGGCAGAAATACAAAACCCAGTGGGGAAGAAAACGTTCAAAATGCAAATTGTAACCTACCCACCAGTCCCCTCTAACACACACACACACACACACACTTAAAAGTCTATACATCACATATGTACACTACCGTTCAAAAGTTTGGGATCACATTGAAATGTCCATATTTTTAAAGGAAAAGCACTGTACTTTTCAATGAAGATAACTTTAAACTAGTCTTAACTTTAAAGAAATACACTCTATACATTGCTAATGTGGTAAATGACTATTCTAGCTGCAAATGTCTGGTTTTTGGTGCAATATCTACATAGGTGTATAGAGGCCCATTTCAAGCAACTATCACTCCAGTGTTCTAATGGTACAATGTGTTTGCTCATTGGCTCAGAAGGCTAATTGATGATTAGAAAACCCTTGTGCAATCATGTTCACACATCTGAAAACAGTTTAGCTCGTTACAGAAGCTACAAAACTGACCTTCCTTTGAGCAGATTGAGTTTCTGGAGCATCACATTTGTGGGGTCAATTAAACGCTCAAAATGGCCAGAAAAAGAGAACTTTCATCTGAAACTCGACAGTCTATTCTTGTTCTTAGAAATGAAGGCTATTCCATGCGAGAAATTGCTAAGAAATTGAAGATTTCCTACACCGGTGTGTACTACTCCCTTCAGAGGACAGCACAAACAGGCTCTAACCAGAGTAGAAAAAGTAGTGGGAGGCCGCGTTGCACAACTGAGCAAGAAGATAAGTACATTAGAGTCTCTAGTTTGAGAAACAGACGCCTCACAGGTCCCCAACTGGCATCTTCATTAAATAGTACCCGCAAAACACCAGTGTCAACATCTACAGTGAAGAGGCGGCTGCGGGATTCTGGGCTTCAGGGCAGAGTGGCAAAGAAAAAGCCATATCTGAGACTGACCAATAAAAGAAAAAGATTAAGATGGGCAAAAGAACACAGACATTGGACAGAGGAAGACTGGAAAAAGGTGTTGTGGACGGATGAATCCAAGTTTGAGGTGTTTGGATCACAAAGAAGAACGTTTGTGAGACGCAGAACAAATGAAAAGATGCTGGAAGAATGCCTGACGCCATCTGTTAAGCATGGTGGAGGTAATGTGATGGTCTGGGGTTGCTTTGGTGCTGGTAAGGTGGGAGATTTGTACAGGGTAAAAGGGATTCTGAATAAGGAAGGCTATCACTCCATTTTGCAACGCCATGCCATACCCAGTGGACAGCGCTTGATTGGAGCCAATTTCATCCTACAACAGGACAATGACCCTAAACACACCTCCAAATTGTGCAAGAACTATTTAGAGCAGAAGCAGGCAGCTGGTATTCTATCGGTAATGGAGTGGCCAGCGCAGTCACCAGATCTGAACCCCATTGAGCTGTTGTGGGAGCAGCTTGACCGTATGGTACGCAAGAAGTGCCCATCCAACCAATCCAACTTGTGGGAGCTGCTTCTGGAAGCGTGGGGTGCAATTTCTCCAGATTACCTCAACAAATTAACAGCTAGAATGCCAAAGGTCTGCAATGCTGTAATTGCTGCAAATGGAGGATTCTTTGACGAAAGCAAAGTTTGATGTAAAAAAAATCTTATTTCAAATACAAATCATTATTTCTAACCTTGTCAATGTCTTGACTCTATTTTCTATTCATTTCACAACATATGGTGGTGAATAAGTGTGACTTTTCATGGAAAACACAAAATTGTTTGGGTGACCCCAAACTTTTGAACGGTAGTGTATATACCGAACCTTAATGGGTGTGGGACCACCAGTCAGAAATCAATTTCAGATGATTGAGCCCAGTTACATAAGAAAGCCAACATGGCTGTAATCATCTTATTTGTTAATTACCATTGTACACAGGGCAGGTAAGGCCAAAACCACTATGGGTGTTATTTAAGCTGGATTTGAAATGTAGCCGGTAGTGTGTGTGTGTGTATGTGTGTGTGTGTATGTATGTATGTGTGTTTCAATTGTGAATAGAAAAGAAAAAACTTGTACTGAACTGACATTTGTTAAATGGCAATGCACATACATTAAAGCTCCTCACAGCAATGCGACAAGAGGGACACAAGTGTGATAATCTGATTTTGCTGTATCGCTGATTCGAAACTTCACCCAGGCTGTGTCTTACTGGCCAGGTGGAAAAGAGAGATTGTATTTCAACAAAACTGGCCCAGAAAAAGAAATGTCAAGTTAAGCAAATTAGGGCGTTCGGTTGGCGTGGCGGTCTATTCCGTTGCCTACCAACATAGGAATCGCCGGTTTGAATCCCCGTGTTACCTCCGGCTTGGTCGGGCGTCCCTGCAGACACAATTGGCCGTGTCTGTGGCTGGGAAGCCGGATATGGGTATGTGTCCTGGTCGCTGCACTAGCACCTCCTCTGGTCATTTGGGGTGCCTGTTCGGGGGGGGACTGGGGGGAATAGCGTGATCCTCCCACGTACTACGTCCCCCTGGTGAAGTTGCTCACTGTCAGGTGAAAAGAAGCGGCTGGCGACCCCACATGTATCGAAGGAGACATATGGTGGTCTGCAGCCCTCCCCGGATCGGCAGAGGGGGTGGAGCAGCGACTGTAATGGCTCCGAAGAGTGGGGTAAATGGACGGGTACAATTGAAGGGAAAAAAGGGGTGAAAAAAAAAAAATCAAAAAATTTTTTTTTCAAGCAAATTAAATTAAGATTAAAATTAAGAAATCAAATTAAAATTAAGAAACATTTAATAAAAAATTTAATTTAAAAAACAAAAAAAATTGAGAAATTAAATTAATCAAATTACGAATTAAAAGAAAATTGAATTGATAAATTACAAATGTATTGTGTTTATGGGTAACATACAAAATGTTCTTGGGTCATACTTGCTGTACAGCGAACGCATCGGAGAATAAATGAATAATTAAACATTAGCATTAGATCAATGTCCAATTTAATTCACGGGCAGCCAGATTCTGGGCAGTCACTTAGCAACTCTTGACCTTGGTTGCCATGTTTGCATGCATGGGCAATCTGCATCCCTGACACTTTGACGTGCCGCCGTCTCTCCTTCTTCATCCGTGCATGAGCAACTTAAAGATTTCCTGCTCAGGTCAATCATATTGAATTGCAAGCTGATCGACTGTGACAAGTGGCTCTCCTCCCCAGGCCAGGTTCACAACATGCTGAGAAAACATTTCACCTTAGTCAGGTGCAGTCACCTTGGCCACAAACAATGAGCTCTGAGGGTGGGTGAGTAATTCTTTCCGCTGCTCCCTCGACAGCACATCACAGAGATCTGCATGTAGATTAAAGCCGGAGGCCTGCGGAGAGGTTACCGCTGGCTGGCTAGCATTCGCACCCACAGCGTCACGCAAAGTGAATTCAGAGACACGGATATAGGGAGAGGGGGAGGGATTTACTCCTCGCTCCTTCTTCAGCTGTTGAGTGTGTAGAGTAAGCAAGCCTTGAGCGAGCCATCAAGACCACCTGCTCTACGTTTCTGTTTCCCCCTCCAAGCAGCACATCAACAACAAGACCTCTAAGATCTGCACAGCCAGTACGTACTTAAGGAGATCCATTTATGCACATGCATGCACACACGCACACACACACACATGCATGCACACATACACACATGTGCAAGCACATCAAAACACGTTATTATATACAGGCCTCGGGCCGGGTTGATGATACACTGCATTTGGTGCTCTGGAGCTTCTGTAATGCCTGCAGAGGACACAGAGTGCGGCATCGGGTAGTTTGTATACCGCGATTGTCCCCTAATTTAGACTCAAACTTGCAGCAAAAGCTGAGGGGCAGATAGTCTGCTCCAAAGCTTAATTAGTTTTTATGGGGCTCGCTTTTCCAAGCAATAATAGTGACTCAATAAAACATCTACGTGTCACGTGGCTGCTGAATTGTTAATAAAGCCGCAGCGATTATCCCCTCCCAGAACCGAGGAAATCACCTCCTCTGTTGTCACCGACAGCTGCTTCAAGAGTCACGGATGCAAGTCCGCAAAATCAAAGGGCAGATATGCTCATGCAAAAGTTAGTTAGGCCAGTGTTGTTATATTCTATGATTATAGATCATTGTCCTTGTGATACGAAAACATAGTATTTAAGAAATACGAAAATGTTTACGTCATCAGAGCGTTTTTGATGGTCTGAATTCCAATAAATTCCAATTTTCTGTTAAAATACCAGTGGATTCGCAGAGCACACAGCACAATTTGCCTTTTTCTTTACAGCTTTATGCAGCTCAGGGTGGATCAATACAGCATATTCCTCATAACTGCCAGGGTGTATATCATCCACAAGACTCGTTTCCACTTATCAATAAAATAATGCAGCACGTTATGTCCACCAGTACAAATACTTGCAGTCTTAGCTACTTCATCAAAAATAATAAAGCCATCAGGATGTTCATCTGTTTGTCGTCGCCTCTCATCTATTTGCTGAATGAATATGAAAAATAAGCAACGAGGAAACGAGCCACCTTTAAGCCTTAAGCCTCCACATAGAACTTATTATTGCAATACGCAGAAAAAAATGACTGCAGAGAAGCACACGTCTGTCCTGACATCAGCAAAAATGCAAAACTAATCTAAAACACACATTGTTGTAAGGAAATGCACACCCTCATTATACTCACAGGCAGATGCTCAGATGTGAACTCAAGAGTGCAAATTTTGCAGTCTGGTTAATAGCCTATGCATTTTATCATTACCATAATGCCATCGCTATATTGTCATGGGAAATTTTAAGAACTGAGTGTCAAGTTAGTGTGTTATTTAACAAGTTGCATGGTCCATGCAGCCAAGAAAACAAAAGTTAGAACCCGTTTTAAAATATTTTTGTATCCGCACCAGGTGGGAGGGGATTATGAGTTTGGTCACGTGTGTGTTTGTGTGTGTGTGTGTGTCTATCTGCGACTACTCTCGTATAATGGACTGATCAGCCTAAATTTTTTTTGTGCACAGTTATGACTGTATGATCAAGAACCTCTCGTGACTGCGGTGGTTCAAAACCTTTGGAAAATGTTCTCGCTACCACTGCTCCCTCTCTCTTCATTCACTCTAGCTCGCTCGACCAACGCTGCCCTCTGTTGCTGCCCGACCTAAGTCAACCGTGCGCATACGTGTGCATGTGCAACACATCTACGGATGACTCGGCTCAGGCAGCGACATGATCAAAAACTTATTAAAATAATTTTGATAATCCGGTCCGCGGTGGTGTAGCGGTCTAAGCATCGGCTCTGTGTCGATGCAGTTGCCCACTGGGGACTGGGGTTCGCGCCCCGGTCTCGTCAGATCCGACTATGGCCGGACTCGACGAAGCAGCGATCATTGGCAACGCTGTCTTCGGGAGGGGGGCGGAGTCGGCTTGTGTTCGTCGCGTGAATGCGTCTCTGTGTGTGTCGGAAAAACAGTGGTTCGGCTTGGAGTCGCCTTGTCACGAAAGTGGCGAGGCGGTCTCCTTCGAGACTGCCGGCCGGAGAGATGCAGTTGGCGAACGCATACAGTGCGAGGGTGGGTGTTTGAATTAAAATAGGGATCGATTGGCCACTAAATTGGGAGAAAAAAGGGAAAAATCAGAAATAAATTTATATAAAAAAAAAAAAAAGAATTTTGATAATCCAAAAAAATGGATCAACTTCCTCTAGGTAATAAAGGAACAACTTCCTCTAGGTGGCAGTCAGTGTTGCATGTTGTCGTCGCTGCCTGATCTGAGCCAACCGTAGATGCCAGTCTCACATGCGTGATCATAAACGGTTTACCCAGCTTTATTATATTGTAAGGATCACGGATGAACAGACTCGTTACCCCTTGGCTAATGGGTCAGACCCTTTAATCGACTGGTTAACCTAGTAGTCGCCCATGGTGCGGGGGACCCGGGTTTGCGTCTCGGCTGCGGCAGTTCCCGGCTACCCCCCCTGAAAACGCTACATTGGTGTCAGAAGGGCAGCCGGGAACTGCCACAGCCGGGGCGCGAACCCTTGTCTCCCGCACAACGGGCGACTACGTTAACCAGTTGACTAAAGAGTCCGACCCTTTAGCCAAGGGCTAGCGAGCCTATTCATCCGTGATCGTTACAATATTATGAAAATAAAGACAGGGTTAGACCGAAATGGACACATAGCAAACCTTTTCTTTTTGTAAAGTGCAAGTTCATATTAGACTTGGTTGCATTTGTGCGCGGGTCCGCCTAGGACGCTGCACATCCACAGACTGACAGGTAAAATGTTAATTTTTCTAGCTTTAGCGCTGCATATTAAAAACTCCCCCCCCCCCATATTTCCTGTTCAATTGACTTGGGTGCTGCGCAAAATTCTTATATTAGCAGGAAAAACACTGGTTTTTCTGTCCGTGTGTGCGTGTACACCTGTCCGCTGCTAATCTTGGACACTACTGGGCCAAATAATTTTGGTAAGCACTTATGACTGTATGATCAAGGACCTCTTGTGGTTGCGGTGATTCAAAACCTTTGAAAAACCTACTTTACACGCGCAACCGAGTGCATGCATGTCAGGGTTAATACTCCTGTCTGTGTCCCTGAGCAAGGCAATGGAGAGAAGAACTTGAGTTGGTCCCCGGGCGCTGCAGCTGCCCACTGCTCCTATACAATAGGATGGGTTACATGCAGAGAACCCATTTCATTGTAAGAATACAATTCGTTATAAGGTACAATGACAAAATCAAGTGGCTAAAAAAAAAAACTAAAAAAAACACAAAGACTTGAGTGCTAACTCCTCATCTGGTTTTTCACCTAGGTCCGAGCACCGCAGAAAGAGAGATACGCCTGGCGGGGATCTGCACTTGAGTGAGTGCACTCTTCTAGTTTCCTTTCATTTGTTGGTTTTTCTTGTTTCTCCCTTTATCTGAGGTCCTGAAAGGAGGAGTTCAAAATGAGGAACATTTTCACCTGACAGAAATATCACGTTTCCAGTTCTCTCATCCTCGAGGCAGCCAAGTAGGACACATGTGAGCATGTGTTGGGCAATAACACCCACACATCTGCGGTCGGGGTTCTCGGCTGCTTTGTATAATCTGATGGAGCTGGTGAAGCATCACAAGGCAGCGCCGCGCTCCAATCTCTCAGCGGGAGGAGAGGAACAGAGACGGGGCAGAGCCGAAGGTAAGAGCGATGCAAATGGGTGATTTATATCTCGTATGTGCCATACCACATCCCTGAGTCACCCCCCTTCAGGGGCATGATATGTCTTTGTGTTTCTTCTCCTATAACAACCCCAAACACACACACACACACACACACACACACACACACACACACACACACACACACACTCCTTTACTCTTCCCATTCTGCCTTTGGGTCATCCCTGCACTAGGAGCACTTCTCAACGAAGGAGGGGAGGGAATATTTTTATTCAAATTGGAGATGAAATTTTGTGCAAACCCAAGACAAGTTTATTTGTATAGAAAAACCTTATCAGGAAAAAAATAAATAAGAGGGAAACCTTAGGAAGAGCAACAGAGGAGGGACCCCTCTTACAGGATGGACACGTGCAATAGGTGTCAAATGCATAAGACACACAAAATAACAGAATTATAACATAAGATCAGAGAATACAGAGAGCAAGGTAATGGAGAACACAGTTACTGCATAACATTTAGCAAATTTAAATGTGCCGGGGAATGAACTTATAAACAGGCAAATTCAGCGAATCTGTGTTCATCCAAGACAATGTCAGGAACCCCACAGATGCACTCAATAGCCGGCGGGACCCCGCGCCACAAAACCAGCTCTGCTCAGTGGGGCCCTGCAGGGAGAATAGACTTCACACACTTGCAAGAGGCGAATCCACTGAGGATGCACAAGCCAGAGCATTCTTAGTGCCGGTCCCAAGCCCGGATAAATGGGGAGGGTTGCATGATGTGGTCGCAGATGACTGTGATCTGTAGCGAGAGTAGGGGGCAGGTGGAGGAGAGCCTGGAGAGGCACTGCAGAGAAGAGGAATGAAAGTCACTAGGAGCAAGACGGAATACCTATGCGTGAATGAGAAGGAGGACAGTGGAGGGGTGAGGATGCAAAGAGTAGAGGTGATGAAGGCATATGAGTTTAAATACTCAACTGGTCAAAGTAATGGGGAGTGCAGAAGAGAGGTGAAGAAGAGAGTGCAGGCAGGGTGGAGTGGGTGGAGAAGAGTGGCAGGAGTGATTTGTGACAGAAGGGTACCAGCAAGAGTTAAAGGGAAGGTTTACAAGATGGTTGTGAGACCAGCTATGTTATATGGTTTGGAGACAGTGGCACTGAAGAAAGGACAGGAGGTGGAGCTGGAGGTGGCAGAGTTGAAGATGCTAAGATTTTCATTGGGGGTGACGAAGGACAGGATTAGGAATGAGTTTATTAAGAGGGACAGCTCAGGTTTGCCGGTTTGGAGACAAAGCAAGAGAGGCGAGATTATCCAAGACATCTCAATGGCTTTGTAATTTTTGATATTGCTATACAAATAAAATTGACTTGACTTGACATGTGTGGTGGAGAGATGCTGGCTATATTGGGAGAAGGATGCTGAATATGGAGCTGCCAGACAAGAGGAAAAGAGGAAGGCCAAAGAGGAGGTTTATGGATGTGGTGAGGGAGGACATGCAGGTGGCTGGTGTGACAGAGGAAGATGCAGAGGACAGGAAGAGATGGAAACGGGTGATCCACTGTGGCGACCCCTAACAGGAGCAGCCGAAAGTAGAACTAGTAGTAATAGTAGATACACGCAAGAGGCGAGGCGGACTCGGACACAGCATTCACATAGCAGGAGAAAGAAGATGAGAGAAGTGATGAAAATAATGCCGAAGTTGTCACAGCTAAAAGAAATCCTACAAAAGCAATTCTAAATGAGAACAGCGCAAATGGTAGCATAAATCTCCAGGAGGGCGGGACCGGCTTCTGGTGAGGCCGCTTCTGGCTTCGTGAGATCGATAACTGCCGTTTCCTCTCTTACTCTTTTTCTATATTCTGCTCTAACCTCGTCGTCAGTGAGCATAGAAATCCAAGCGGCACCCTTACCCCCTTTCAGCCTCTTCTAAGTTGTCCTGACATCGTTTTAGCGTTTCATAGCTGTCTGACCACAAGGTTCGCATTTTCAGCGACATTCCTCTGTCCATGCTTGCATCTCGACAGTTGCACTGTTGTTGTGTATGACTACTTTTGGTAATTTTTGCAGTACAGCATCTGTGTGTGATGGGAATGCAGATCCTTTATGACATCTTTGTTGGCGAAGCTATGCACTGTGAAGTTGATTCTGTATGCTCAGGAACAAGCTCGATGCATGAAAAATACATTAAAAACGCATCATGTCAGAGTCTTCGTGCTAGTTGGACTTTGTTCTTTGTTTTTGGAATACTTTTTTTTTCATTGATGCAAGAGATGATGACACCGGTAGTCAACATCCTCATCACATTAATATTCACCTCGGAAAAAAAAACCCACCACCTGCTTTACCTAGAACTAAAACTTGTGATCCTCAAGTTATACATGTCAGTTTGGGACTTTTGCTGATTCATGAAAATGACGACTGAAGACGTGTCACTTCCTGTGCTGCAAGTCCGTGTGACTCCCAAGCGACAGAGAATCAGGAATATTTATTTGGCATTTCATTCCATGTACCTGCGCACATGAACGAGACAAAATATCGTTTCTCCCAGCCCACAGCAGTGCAACACAAAGATAAAAACATATATCCAAACTACAAGAACACAGACACCCAAACTACAAAAAAAGAAAAGAAAAAAAGAACTACAAAACATATATCCAACATATCCATCCATCCATTGTCCAAACCGCCTATCCTGCTCTTATGGTCACAAAATTTCAGTGTCCAAGAGAGCGAACACCAGGATGACTGTCGGAACTGCCGGTCTGCATGGGCTAGTGGTTAGCTTAGCCTGCCCTGCTTCCGCGTACTGTCAGACTGCCCTCGGTGTTTCCTCCTCAGGCGCAGCTCCGGGCAGGGCCGTGGTCCCCGGGCCCACCGGACGCAGCAGACCAAGCTCTCCCATCCGATCCAATGCCAGCTCTCCCATCCAGACACCTTCGACACACCTGCCCGCACTCCACACGACGACACCAAAAACACAGTCAACGCTAGGTGAGGCCGCCGCCAGACCGCCGCCGGTGTTAACGAAACTGCCGGTCTGCATGGGCTAGCGGTTAGCTTAGCCTGTCCCGCTTCCGCGTCCTGTCAGACCACCCTCGGTGTCAGAGAAGCAACAATGTAAAAAAAAATGTAGTGGTGAAATTACTATTTTCCACGAAACCTTACCAATGTATCTTTAGGAATATGAGCTGCTTTAAAGACTCCACATTCAGTCTTTTTACCACCTCATTGCACCAGTGCTGCTTCCTGATTGAGCTAGACCACTGCTAGCTGTAATGCTAATTAAGTTTAATTGGTTAAAATGCCATATGTCAGTGCTATGACCCACACAATTATCATTCTGCATGTAGCTTAATATTTTTCATGTAGTATCACCGTCTCTTCCTTCACTGGCATGGCTGTAGTTTTGTGATAGCTTTTTTTCCCCCTTGCTGCTTGTCAGTTAAATGGTGACTGATACGATAGAGTTCAGACTCACAAGAGAAATTGAATAAGAACGATGTGTTCTGTTTGCGTCCCACTGTAGAAATTATCCATATGGACAATGGCCATGATCACAGCATATCGCTTCTCAAATACCCACAAGTCATTATCAGTCTCATTCGCTGGCAAATCTAGTTATAGCCCCCTGCAGCAGTTTAAATTGGAAGATTACTCTTTAGTCCATACAATTTAGAGAATGCAGAGCATTTCCATCGCCACAAAGCCTTGCATTCAGCATTCAGCATGCTGATAGACCTGCATCTTTCATTCCATCACCCTCCATTCTCTCCATAAAAGAGACAGGTGTATCACCAGAGAGTCATGAAAACACACAAACACACACTCTCCTTCTCTTTTGTATTTCTGTCTTTGTGAGGCCTCCCTCATTGACTACAATCATCCCCTAACCCGTAACCCTAACCCTAACCCTCAGAACTACCTGCCTAGACTCAACCCTTACCCTAAACTTAGCCAAATCCCAATTCAGATTTAACCATAAACACAAGTCCTAACCCTATTTTAGGGTTAGGATTTGTGTGTTATATAAAATAAGGTTAAATAAGTGAGGACTGGCCAAAATAGCCTTACTTGTAGTAAGACTATTTTCTTGTAGTACACATCCTTTCTTGTCATTCTTGACTGTGTTTTTGTGTTTGTGTTGCACTGCTGTGGGCTGGGGGAAACGGCATTGCAGTTCATTTCATGTGCGCAAGTACATGAGGTGAAATGACAAAGTGTTCCCGATTCCTGATTAGACAAAAATGTCCTCACCTTGACGGATAAAAACTCAAGCTGGTCCTCATGAAGACCACACACACACACACACACACACAATAGAATGTTGAAAAATTATATTTCTTACATAATAAATACCATGTCTAGTCTTTGTCAGTATTCAATAATACTTCAAAATATTTTCCTTACCTTTTCATATTTACTTCCTGTGTAAGAAATTCTAGATGTTGTACCAAAGCACATATTTAGGATATTTGTCTTTATTCAGCAGCTCCTCGGCGAGGACAAATCAAACCAACTCAGAATACAAGTTGGCCCGGTGTGAAAAAAGAAACTGCTACATTTTAACTTTTGGACATTTGGGGGTATCTTTAATAACGCGGAGTGCTTTTGTGTTTGAGATCAGTACCGTTTTGACAGGTTTACGGTGCGACAACAAATTAACTGACATTGTACCCCAGGTAGAAATATGTCCAAAAGATAAATTGTGCCATCACTTACCTGTTGTTCTCTCATGTGAAAATGTACATGTCAATGGTTTGGTTAGGTATTAATTATCTTCCTGACAGGTTGAATTTTGCAATGTTTTATTCATACGACTACCTTGAACTCTGGCCTGGCTCCATCTGTTTTAAGGTGTAGACGGGGCATGTTAACTGTTTAACATACATCAAGACGCGGTGTGTACTGTATCCATCCAATGGGCTTAATGCCAAGACAGCAACACACCTCGGCCACTCTCTGCTGAGAAACTCTGCTGACGGTGGTGAAATTCCACCTAAACCAACCCCTGTCTTTTGCCCCCACCCTGCACCTTCTGAACAGATAAGGGCCCAGGGCTCCTTTTGTTACCGCTGAGCTTGCCATGCTATAGACGCCATGGCAGAAAGTCACCGACAATTAAAATGACTCAGAAATGAGGACAACTGGAGCGTCCGGGTGGCGTGGTGGTCTATTCCATTGTCGACCAACACGAGGATCGCCAGTTCGAATCCCCGTGTTACCTCCAGCTTGGTCAGGCATCTCTACAGACACAATTGGCCGTGTCTGAGGGTGGGAAGCCGGATGTGGGTATGTGTCCTGGTTGCTGCACCAGCGCCTCCTCTGGTCAGTCGGGGCACCTGTTCGGGGAGGGGATAGCGTGATCCTCCCACGCGCTACGTCCCCCTGGTGAAACTCCTCACTGTCAGGTGAAAAGAAGCGGCTAGCGACTCCACATGTATCGGAGGAGGCATGTGGTAGTCTGCAGCCCTCCCCGGATCAGCAGAGGGGGTGGAGCAGCGACCGGGAGAGATTGGAAGAGTGAGGTAATTGGCCAAGTACAATTTGGGAGAAAATTCAACAACAAAAAAAAAAAAAAAAAAGGAAAAAAAAAGAAGAAATGAGGACAATTCCTTATCAGCTATTCTGATTTCCCCCTTCTGTCTGACAACGAGGTGGTCCCATTTTACCTCTTTTCCCCCATCAGCAGGTGTGCCTGTACTTGGGATATGGACACCATCAATTACTCCCATACCTCCGCCCCATCAAACACATTTACATTGCATTAATGGGCAATGGGATCATGTGCTGTTATGTAGACTCCAGGAAATGAGAACTATCTAATAAATATCATCGGGGGGGGGGGGTCATTTTGCTCTTGATAATGTGATGTAGGGACCTGCGAGATATTTCCAATCTATTCATCTTGCCTTGTTGGATGCCAGACGTTTTTTAACCATCCCGAGATAATGAGCATACGTCGTAAAAGAGGAGGAGACGTAATGTCACTAAACATCAGAACCTCTCCCCCGACAGTGCTTTTGCATGTGATGATTCTGCCGTCATCTGGTCACAAAGTTTGAGGCGCCATTGCTGACTTGGAGGCACAGCAGAAATGCAACTCACATAAGGTGTTTAGCCACTGCAGAGATTCACAACCAAGCGTTCAATCTGGTAACCAATAGTATAAAAAGAAACAGATAATATGAATGTGATGTTTGGAGGAATACAAGCATTAGCGACTGACTGCATTATGTAAATCGTACTTGCACAGCTAAACTTGTTTTCTGAAGTTTATCAAATTACAAATTTTAGCCAGACATGATTCACGTAGATTGACAGAAAAAGGAAAGAAAGAAAAAAATGCAGAAATTGAGCATACTGGAAATACCTCCAAACTTTGTGGTTCCATGTGTTTTGGAGAAAGCAGCAGCAGAAAGGAGGCTGTCGACCCTTGAATGTTCTGCTTCAACTGAGAGAAGTGTGTTGCCTTCTAGTGAAAATTTCCCATTTTCCATTTGTAAAAACCTGTTGCTTAAATAGGTTACAGAGTCATAGAACAACTGTATAATGAAAAATCACTACTGTATTAAGAAAGTGTTGTAAGCCGCTGTGAGTACTGTCATGAGAAGTATACAACACACATCAATGATGCGCGGTGCCTACCCTGTGATAATTCAATCAACATAACCACACAACAAATTCATAACAACATATCAAAATCTCATTATAGTTACAAGTATGCTGTGTTATCACGCATTTTACTGATATTATGTCCTTGTAAAAGCATGCCCTAAGTGACTGGCTGCTATGTTCACATGTATTGGCCAAAAATTTGTGTTTTTAAGTGATCTATAGGTGATTTCAATACACATGATCTCAACATTCTGTCACTTCAGCACCCAGTTTATTGGCATGAATTCACTCTCAGTTCTGCTATCAGTCATTGTATTATACATCATAATACTGGAAATGAATTAATGAAATGGTACATAATTTAAATATATGTATTTATATACTTTACATACATTAAATTACATATTTTTACCACAAATACTGTTTCTTTGTGTTGTGTTTGTGTGTCCTTCTTTTAAGGTAATGTTTCAACAATATTTACAAATAGTATCTCGTAACTGCTGTTTGCAGAGACCACAGTGAAATCCACAATGGTCTGGGAGCGTTAAGGAAAGGCAATGTGTTACTTAGTCACCTCACCGCTATCAAAAACCATATAAAACAACAAAAAAGTACTTCATATATACTTTGACAATATTTTTGTTTAGGTTTTCATTGGGAACATAGTTCAGCCAGGGGGGCACAATATTCTGTGGCAGTTGGAAGAATGAAGAAGGATCAGATTGTTATGAAACATTAGAGAGCACAAAAGGATATAATTTGGATCTGTGACTGCCCACTGCCCACCCAGCCACTGAGCTCACCGCACGTCGCCGACACACATTAAAGAAAAGATGAATAGCTCTATTTCACTACAAATTCACATTTAAATCAGTTTTTAAAAAATACTGGGGAATAGAAATGCAAATCATTAACAGAATAAACATTTTTTTTCTTCTTACATTTGAATATTTTGTTCGTACATCATAAATGAGAAGGCAGACTTTCAAAACATTTTTTGCCATCCCTGTCCCTCTCTCTTTATAAATGATCAGAAGTTTCAAACATTGAAAACTGTCCAAAAAAATTACCAGGTTAAACAAAAAAGCCCAATGCACTGTGTCACATCAACTGCCATTCATTTGTGCTTGAGCATTTCCAATTATACCATAATCAAAAGTCATACTAGTTTCTGTAATCTAAGAGTTGCTCTATCATCTAACTTTTTTTCCGGGCCTCAAACGATGCTTTGTGAGGATAATTATGAGCAATTATGGGTTTTCGTTAAAGGCATAAACAAATGGGGAAAAGCATAAATTTAGCAAATTGCTTCTCAGCTCCCGGCATTTTAATCACGCTAACGTCTTTCTCTCTGCAGACTGGCCAGGTTGTAATTAATATGGGAATTTCTATCGATTCAACCTAAGCTTCAATCTCTTTTGCCTGGACTTTAAAATCATTAATAGCTGAAAGAGGGATTATGTGTATCAAACGGAATTTGTTCCTTTAAGAAATGCAACTGACACGATCAAATACAATATAGCTGTTTGCAACATATGCACACATATGTGCTCCTTGGAATGAAAAGCAATGAGACAGCCTCCACAGATTATTATTTTTTTGCAGGCGATTTGCATTGCTTTACTGAGGCTCTGAAGGAGGATTTTTTTTTTTTGGAGGGGTTATCTAATTTGAACGACTTACTCTCTCATTTGAACAACTTAGTATCTCATTTGAACGACTTAGCAAGGGCGTAGGTTTGGCTTGAAAGTTGGTAGGGACATATGGGTGGGGTGGAATGTATAGGAGGGAAGTAAACCATTGGTCAGGCGTCCCTACAGACACAATTGGCCGTGTCTGCAGGTGGGAAGCCGGATGTGGGTATTTGTTCTGATCGCTGCACTAGCGCCTCATGTGGTCGGTCGGGCGGCTGTTTGGGGGGAAGGGGGAACTGAGGGGAATAGCATGATCCTCCCATGCACTATGGCACCCTGGTGAAACTCATCATTGTCAGGTGAAAAGAAGCGGCTGGCAACTCCACATGTATCCGAGGAAGCATGTGGTAGTCTGCAGCCCTCCGCGGATCGGCGGAGGGGGTGGAGCAGAGACCGGGACGGCTCAGAAGAGTGGAATAATTGGCCAAGTCCAATTGGGGAGAAAAAGCGGGAATAAATAAAGGAGGGAACTAAACCAGAGGTTATAATATGGTTAATTTTGTAAACAAACGACAGTAGAGATCTGACGGGGACAATAATTAAAGCAATACATTACAGGGTCTTGGTTCTATTCAAGCTGTTACTACATATTGTAACGATCACGGATAAATAGGCTCGGTAGCCCTTGGCTAAAGGGTCCGACCCCTTAGCCAAGGGCTAGCGAGTCTATTTATCCGTGCACGTTACACTACCCCCTCCACCGGTTAGCCAAGGGCTAACGTGTCTACTTATTCGTGTATATTATACTACCCCCCTCCTTCGGGAAATGCTTCCGATGGCCTCACCGCCCTTCACGATCTCACCATCCCACTTCTGACACCAATGTAGCAATTCGGGGGGCAGCCTGGCCGGACCGTCACAGCCGAGACACGAACTTGGATCTCCCACACCACGGGCGACAATGCTAACCAGTCAACTAAAGGGTCCGACCCGTTAGCCAAGGGCTACCGATCCTATTCATCCGTGATTGTTACAATATGTTATATTCTATATTCTAAAACATTCTAAAAAATATTGAAAAAGGCATCAGTTCTAATTTTATTTTATGAATTCATGATTTGAAAATCCATATCTAAATAAAATGTTTCTGAGGAAATAAACCCTGCCTCTTCAGTTTGTGTTGGAATGTGAAGAGTTAAATGAAAGAGGCACCTTTGTTGCCCTATCAGAATTTTGCTGCCTCTACAGTCACTAGGAAGAAAATACTATGCTTTCAGCTCTGTGATTGGTGGTCCAGGTATAAATCTACAGAGGTCTGAGCAATAGTAATTTAATGAGAGGGTAATGTCAAATGACCGTAAAATTGACCAATCAATCTTTCCTCCAAATGGGTGGGCTTTGTTATCGTTAACTTTATGACAAGTTCTGCCCACTGTGGGGAACAAGAATCACAAGCTAGCGAGAGAGAAAAAAACCCCGCCTTTCAACTAGCTAGCGAGTTAGCCTGTTAGTTCACGATGGAAGCAGTGAGAAACATTACTGCTAGTGAGGAAAGCATTGCAAATGTATTAACCACGCTGTTTTCAAAGATTAACTTTTAATGAAAAGTTGGAGTTAACTGGCAAAAGGTGACCTACACTAGGGCTTAATTTGGTAAGTTATTTAAAATCTAATAGGCTGCTGTGCCAACTGATTTTATTCTGGCCGCCGCCTGCCACTGTTTTGTATACATATGTTAAGGTTTATTTGGGAAAACGATCATGCAAAATTACCGGTCAATCTGTAAATTTACCAACTCAGCAGTAATTACGCACATTTACCATGATATATTTATTTAATAGGCCACAGTGCCAATCTAATAATATCATTTATTAACAATATTGTCTGTTTGTGGTGGTGGGTTCCAAAAATGCCATGATTGCTTTTCACTGTCCATGGTTCTGGAGTGTCTGTTGCTAATTGGTTGCTTGGCTGTGTGTGTGTGCTGTCATGATGTTTAGTTGGTTTTTAGTGGTAGGAAGGGGTGGCTGTCATGCACTTTGTATATAGTTTTGTACCCTGGCCTGTTGTCTCCATATTCCACTGAAATGCACACACAGCTTGTGTGATGATGCGATTATTTGTGAGGGGGATTTGCATTTTGTTTTGCAATTAGCTGGTTTTTGCTTTGGTGATAACTCTCACTCTCTCCATGCTGTTTGCTCATTCTATTGCCTCGTCTGGAAGAGTGTTTGATTTTTTGTTTTAGAGCTAGAATTGTCATAAGTAACTTTGGCAGTACTATAGCAAAGGACACAGTAAGGTAGGCTGGTAGTTTGCTTCTTCTTTTTTTTTTTCCTGATGAGGGAAGGGTGGTCAGAGGGCCAAGGTTTAAGTGTCGTGGTTCACTACTGCTTGTAGAGAACAACAATGGTGTAAAACAATTACAAATTTGGAGGCATTAATGTTGGTGTGCTTCAAATATTTTCCTATCCTTGAAAGAACATTTCAAATAACTTTCTTTACTCGTATCTTGAAAAAAAAAAATCACAGAATAAAATCTTGTAAATGTGTCCTGAAAAAAAGTGGTAACACTTTAGTATGGGGAACATAAAAAAACTTAATTACTAGTGAATTAGTAATGATCAAGATGTCACTTTAGTATGGGGAACATATTCTAAGTAACAAAAACTTATCAAAAACGTAATTCAACACTATTAATACTTGTAGTTTTGTGTTTTGTTATGTAAGAACAGACCATATTTATTAAGCGTTAGTAAGGGAGAATAACTCTTCTTGTGATACTACCACCTTATAAAGTCCATACTAAGCAAAGCATATTGAGATGGTACTACTAATAAGCAATAATTCTGAGGCTATAGAGGGAAAACTCATAGTTAATGGCTTACTGGTTGTATAATAAGGCCATGCAGAATAAGGCATTAATGAGTATGTAATAATGACCAATTAAGAGCCAATATGTTGCTAATTTGCATGCTAATAAGCACCTAATTAATGGTGACTACGTTCCCCATACTAAAGTGTTACCAAAAAAGTATATATAAGCAACACATATATAATGACTTCTGCTTGCTGGGATCAGGCATCTTAACGAGGTACTTAAGGAAAGCACTCACCGAGGATAGGGTTGACGATGTCAAAAAGGATGGGGTTTACTGAACAATATATGTATAGAAGTGTATACAAAAAAGGAAATTGACTTCAAAATAAAAAGAAATAAAGAGCACTAGATTAGATAAGCAGGCTAAAAGTGGTACTATTTACAAGTGCTCTCACTCAGCTGAGACAGAGCACAGGGAGATATACCTGTATGCACTTCACCAGCCCCCGAGCAACTGAGTCTACACTTGTAAATCAAAACCATTCCCATTCTCCCACCCAAACTCAGTCTGTACCATTACTCTGTCACAGCACAGAGGAGTTTCTAGTGACTCAAAGAAAATGCAAATAAACAGACAGAGGCTATCACTGGCACCTCGCCAAAACAAAATAGAAAATATCCAATGGCCACTGGTATGATTATACAGATGAATTTTATATTACATGAGCTCTCAATTGGTTCCAGTTGACTTTACTGCACCTCCTGTGTCACAAACATGCATGAAATTAGTTAATTTAAGGGAGACCATCATACAAATTGGGATTAAAGTAAAAAAAAAACTAATTACATAGCTTGCTAAATCAACTAGCTACCAAGACAAGGCC
Source organism: Lampris incognitus (assembly GCF_029633865.1). Lineage (NCBI taxonomy): Eukaryota > Metazoa > Chordata > Actinopteri > Lampriformes > Lampridae > Lampris > Lampris incognitus. Next base: position 33,544,076 of record NC_079225.1, read on the forward strand.
AAGCAAGGCAAATTTATTTATATAGCACATTTCAGCAACAAAGCAATTCAAAGTGCTTTTTAGTGCTAGACAGCAAGCTGATGCCCATACAGACATGCCTATAGCTTACTCTGGATGAGAACGCAAGGGAGAGCAGTCTATATTTCTTTTCTAACCTTTTTACGGTCAACGAGAAGACGTAAAAAACACAAACCAAGTCTTTATCTTAGATTATAACCAAACTACTTACACTCCATCCATCATCTGTCTCCATCAATAGCTAGTATACTGACTTAGGAGGTTGTTTTCAGCGACTCTGTTCATGGCAAGTAAGCCTACCCTACAGAGTGAGTTGAGCCAGTCCCACTTCAGGAACGACTGTCTCTGATTGGTTAAGGAATTTTCTAGTTGGGTATGAGGTGCGTTGTATCGGAGTAGTTTTACGAGTACATGGGGACAGTATCGGCCCGATACTCGACACTGGTATCGGTGTATGGATGTTATTGATTCTAAACAGTTGACCTCGTCAGACAGACAGGTCGAGGTTCCTGCACCTAAACAAGCGTCCTTAAACTATAATGAAATAAATGTGGTACTACTAGACAACTAAGATTGTTGCTTTTTGCCTTAATGTAGGAACTTTATTTGTAGGATGAGGTCAAATCTTTTGGTTCATGTAGCAGAGCACCATGTCCTGATGACTGAAAGACGGGCTTTCGGGTTGATGGCGACTTGCTGTGAACAACATATATTTCAGGGTGGAGACATTTGGAAACTTCCCAGGTTTAGTGAAACTCATAATGCCGGATATGAAATACAGGCGATAATTTTGTATTTCTCATTGCTGTCAGTGATGAACATACTTTGCACTTTATTCATAATCCCACCATATAAAATTAATTTAGTTGCCCATCTTCATTTTATGAATAGTAGAAAGGAACAGCAGACAATTCATTCCGATCACATTGCGTTTTGGGCATACTGCACACCTAGGAATATAACACGCTGCTTTTTGAAAAAAATATATGTTCTGGTTGCCCCCCCCCCCTCCCTTTAAGACAAGCTACCGATACTCTGTAAGACAGGTTGGTGATAAATGCTCCACAGCTGTCTCTGCCACCAAGGAGCATGTGGAAAGGAATTTAATACGCTCACCAGTCACTCTAATCTTCAAAGCACGCTATTATTATGCATGCGTACATTTCTCCTGGTGCACTCACAGACTTCGCTGTGCCCGGGTTTAGGACAGTGTGTCAGGTAAAGTGGTAAAGTGAGCGGTGCTAGATTACAATTTGTGTCGAGCGGCCTCCCCGATGCGGCACGGCTGAAAATATTGATACTGCCATTTGTCTTGTTCCCTTACGCATTTTGTCATACTTGTTTTAAAGAATGGGGTTCGGCGAGTAGGTGCAGGATGATACAGCAATTTGTGTTTCTTCTGTGTGTCGGCTCGACACCGGGCCGTAGGGTTGGGGTTGTCGGAGCCATTTGAAGGGAACACGTCTGGAGATGTGCCGGTGTACCCGATGAAGCGATGACAATCCTGCAGGGCCCCGGCGTCGTGTCTCACACTTTATGGGTCAAAGACGGGCTCCAGCCGAGCGGAGTGGTTATAACCGACAACGCAGCCAGGGCAGCGCTCCTCTTCGCCTAATTGTGAAGTATTTCACAGGGGAGTGGATCTCCTTAGATTAGAATGTGTTGGAGAAGAGAGAGCGAGAGAGAGCGAGAGATGGGGGGGTGGAAGAGACGGACGGAGAGCGGAGAGGTAACATGGGGGAAGAGGACTAGAGAAAGAGACTCAGAAGTTGGAGAACAGAGAGTGGGGGGCTGGGGCTGGGAGGGGAGCACGGGAGAGGGAACAGAGAGTTGAACTTGTTCCTCACTGGTGCCAGAGCGTTTCATCCTATTGTCCTTTTTTTCCCCCCTTCTTTTCTGTTTGATGCACTAAGCCAGTCACAGTCCATTTCCCAGATGAAGCCGTGGGCCACTGGTTTGGACAAGATATAAGGCAACGGCACGCAACCGCCTGCCAGGTTTGTGGCACTGGTTTGGCCAAATTCGTTACGGTTCCTTTTTTTTTTCCCTTTGCAAGTAATATGTTATTTTAGCAAACGATGGTTTGTCGCTTCCACTTGAGAATATTCCCGACTCTCATTTTGTCTTATGCGGGAGTTTTGCACGGGCTAAAAATACACAGCATGTCTGAAGTGATCACACAGACTGTCGACATACATAATGAGACGAACACAAGACATCAGAAGATCAGAGCAGAACGTCAGAAGATCCGTAGGTCGTATTCTGCCTTGCATCAAGTTCTCAGCCACAAATTACACCCAGACAACCCAACTCATGGCGATACAGATGAGCGCCTGCAAGCAAACACATTTTCTTTCAACAAGTGACACTCAGACAGCAGCTCACCAGGCGCCGTTCAAACGTCATTTTAATGCAAAACTGTTTTTTTTTTTTTTGCCTTTATTGGAAAGACTCAGCGTTCCCCAAACTTTTTTTCTGGGGACCTGCTTTTTAAAAAGGACAAGCCATCATGGCCCAGTTCACAATAGGCCTTATCAATAAATCGCGAGAAGAAGCGAATTTGTGCATAAATGAACGCTTCTGACCATTTTTACTGCCATTGCCGATCATCTTATATAATCCTGAATGGGTCAAACAGCCATTTCTAACAGATATACGTTTGATAAATCACAACTTTGTTTTATGCACGTGTTATTCAAAACATATAGATGCTAAATACTTTATGGTAAAACAATGTATGCTAGCCTTTCATATTCGATTCAATGCTATGAGTACAATTATCAGAACAATAAAAACATTGACTTCTATCAAAAACACGCTTCTTGGTGGAAGTTTTTTGAAATGCTCATGCCTAATATCAGCGCAAGTAGGCTTGTGCTTAAGTGCAGTCAATCAATTCGAACAGTCAACAATCAATTTTTTAGCCACATCAGGTCTATTCCATGTCAAGTCTCATTATTTGTGATTTACTCATCCTGAATACTATCTTTTTAGGCCCACTCCAAATATCCAATTGTGCATGTTAATTTTACTTACACCTTACTAATTTCATAGGTGGGCCTGCCTTTGTTCTAGTCTTGCATTCCAGTCCAGTGTACAAGAGGAGAGCGCAACACGCATATCGGGTGCAGCGTTCAGTCTGAGCTGACTTGCAGCTGCAACATTATTATGGCGGAAACCGTGTGGTAGAAATACCACCGAGCTCTCTCATGTGGCTCAAAGATGTACTGCAGATGTAAATCTTGTATAACAGACTATGGAAAGCATTTGGGTGACGTGGCGGTCTATTCTGTTGCCTACCAATATGGGCGTCGCCGGTTCGAATCCCCGTGTTACCTCCAGATTGGTCAGGTGTCCCTACAGACACTACCGGCTGTGTCTGCGGGTGGGAAGCCAGATGTAGGTATGTGTCCTGGTCACTGCACTAGTGCCCCCTCTGGTCAGTTGGGGCGCCTGTTCGGGGGGAGGGGGAACTGGGGGGAATAGCGTGATCCTCCCATGTGCTACATCCCCCTGGAAAAACTCCTCACTGTAAGGTGAAAAGAAGCGGCTGGTGACTCCACATGTATCGGAGGCATGTGGTAGTCTGCAGCCCTCCCCAGATCGGCAGAGAGGGTGGAGCAGTGACCGGGACGGCTCGGAAGAGTGGGGTAGTTGGGCAAATTCATCCATCCATTCCATCCATTATCCAAACCACTTATCCTTACCCAGGGTTGCGGGGATGCTGGAGCCTATCCCAGTAGTCATTGGGCGGCAGGGTCATACCTAGGGACAATTTAGTACAGCCGATTCAGCTGACCTACATGTTTGAACCGTTGGAGAAAACCGGAGCACCCGGAGGAAACCCATGCAGACACGGGGAGAACATACAAACTCCACACAGAGGACGACCCGCGAAGACCCCCCAAGGTTGGACTACCCCGGGGCTTGAACCCAGGACCTTCTTGCTGTGAGGCGACCACGCTAACCACTGCGCCACCCTGCCGACTGATCAAATTCAATTGAGGAGAAAGGGGGGGGATTAAAAAAAAAAAAAAAAAAGACTATGGAAGAAATTCTGCAAATTTATTTGGCAACCCAAATAAAATCTCCTGTGACCACAGTGAAGTAGCAGGCAGGAAACAAGGGGGGAGAGAGCTGGGTATGCCATGCAACAAAGGCCACTCGCTGGAACTGAATCAGCGGCGTTGCGGTTATGTGGCATGCACCGTAACCATTCTGCTTATGGGGCACCCAATGAAAACCTATCTTACATTAGTAAATCACCTATGCCTTGGGAGCACAGCAGTAAAGAAAACTGTGGCCAATTTTAATATTCAGCCTGAGGGTCCATGCATGTGTGAGTGCTGCTGGTCTTTCTGCTGCACTTGGCAGGTATATGCAAATGTCTCTGTGTGATGAGAATCCAGACGCCATGTCATTTACTTGGGCCTCGCAGGTGGCAGTGATGAATACAATTAGCTCCACATCGCTAATGCATAAATGATGACACCCGCTGGAAATGGAAAGGGAGCGTCCTCTGTCAAAATGCAGTCGTGCACGGCTCCATATCAACCCTGTTTATTTCCTTATTTCTCTCCCCACTGTATTGACCTCCAGTGTCCTCCTCACCATAGGTGGGTTTGATGAAATAATTAGCAAAATGGAAACCCCATTAGTCGGAACACTCCCTCTCCCCACAGTTCTTCCATGGCCACCATCATCATATGAACTGGTACGTTACATTTAAACGCCATTCTGAGGGAGTTTGCTGTGGGGGCGAGATTCACGTATGTGAATTTGGTTTTTACTTGTGGGAGTGTAAAACCCATTTCTGGTCCCATTATTACTGTCCTTGGTTGTGATCATCTCCACATTATGTGACGATCGGACCTGTAAGAAATAGCAGTTGAATACATTTTCTGCACATAGAGAAAACTATTCGGTTTGCTACCTCAACTTACAATGTCCCCCCCTTTCTCTCGCCTGAGGAGCTCTTGCTTTCTCTAGCATAGGGAAGAGCGAGATCGGATACAATCAAAAATAAATGCTCTTGGACGGAAAGGAAATGTTAAAGCTGGAGGACATCTTCTGTGCCCTTATGCTTTACAAAAAAAGCCAACATAAAAAGACTCAGCATGGCTATAGCAAGCCAACATTAAATAGAAAAGCGAGTGTCATATGAAATTGTCCTTTTCATGCCGCGTAAGCCTTAATGGGTCCCCTGAATCATGCCTGCGGGGAAACTCTCCCTTTTCCTTAACACAGGTGTCACTGAATACAAAAGAAGGCAAGAAAAGAAGGCCATGTCCAAATGCTAAGACCGCTGGGTAAAAAAACATCATACCCTGTATGATTTTCGTTCATCTCTTATCAGATGTTATCACTCATCAACATAAAGGTTCTCTTGATGCAATGAGAATACCCTTTGTTCCACACACACACACACACACACACACACACACACACACACACACACACACACACACACACACACACACACACTACTTGACTGGTCTCGTCTAATAAAAGTTCTTTGTTTTATAGATCCTCATCCACTTGCAATACCTTTAATCTCACTTTCAAGTCCATTTGAAAGTGACAGCTGTTGACAACAAAGGTCAAAAGCTCCTTTCAAAGGGTTTTCCTTCACTACAGAGAGATGAATAAAAGCCAAGCGCTCCTTGAAAGACCCATCACTAAATTAAATCATCACTACGTTCGACTGCTCCATAACGTTGTGTACGGAGGCTCAGCCAGATGAGCACATGCCCCGTGGCCTGCGGTCTGAACACTGTGTTGCGGGTTTCAGCCGGAGACCTTTGTTGCAAGTCTTTTCCCTTCTCACCTTAACAGTCCCTCCTCGTTGCCTAAAGCCTAAAATACCCCAAAATATTTTTCAAAACAGACTCTCGTGTGCTCAATATGAAGTGATGCTGGTTCAATGAGAGTTAATAAAGTCTGTTCAGAGAAGTCTGAAATGTCTCTTGTGTGAATCCAGTGTAAAGCAGGCGACAGTAGATGCTACAAGTCATCATCATCATCATCATCATCACTACAGCCTGCATTGTTCTTTGGATTGTAATTAGCATGCCATGCTACTTACCATTCACACTTGTCAGAATATGTTATTTCCAGATACGGTCCCACTTCACAGCCGTTTGGTTGATTTATTAATCACACACAAGTCTACTTGATCTGAGCTGTCGTAGGATGAACAATGTGGGTATGAATGCGATTTTCACAGGGTTATCATCTGGGCTTTTCTTTATATATACATCTTTTTGTCGGTGGGATAAATTTCATATTTCATGAGAAAAGTTGTGTGCTTAGCAGGTAACTTTGATTCTGTATTCCAAAAGGTGACTTTCACTTAATGGTATCAACCTTTTTATATATTAGACATCCAGTTTTCTCTGGCAGCAGATCTCTTCCTACTAAATACCAAAGATAACAGCTGCATGGCTCAAACATGAAACAAAAATAACATCTGACAAGTTGCTTGCTGACAAGGCGTATGTTAATAAAATATCTTTAAATAAAAACGGGGGCTTTGGAGGTTAAAAAATATCACCCTGTATTGTCTCTAATTATTTTATTTTGCCAGAATGTTACCTCAGTAAAATAGCAAGAAATGGGTGGGCTTGACATAGATGGAAATTTGGTATATGCAGCGATTATCTGCTAATAATGCGCAGTGGGCCTCATTACCAGCATTAGAATCATTAAATTAGCTGCAGTTTCAGAACGGCTGGAGATGTGGGAAAATACCTGGAAAACAAAGAGCGCACATTAAGGAATTAATACAATTGTAGTTAAATTAAAGCAGTTGTATGTTACCAGGGCGACATGTATATTTTTGCCAGCAATAATAAACAAGCACCGATTTCAGGGTAGTACCATTGTTTCTATTCAGTACTCCACAAAGAAACCAGTAAAGATATACTTTGACAGATCAACAAAAGTGTATTTTTGTCCTAGCCATATTTTTATAAGCCATAAGCAATTTTTAACCATAAAAGCTCATGTAGAATTGGAGAACTGATTTAAAGCAAAACAGATGCACATGTAAATCATACAAATGGACTAACTGTCCATTTGTGTGACTTACTTTTTGTTTCATTTGCTCCCTATCTAAAAAGGATGCAGCAAATTCATTTTGACAAGTATGTTGTTTTTCACACTTCCTGTCACTTGTTTGTTTGCATTTCTCTGGACCATCAGGGCCTTGAGGGCCTAAGATATACATTTTTTTTTAAAAAAGAATAAAAATTCATCGTTTTTTTTGTCTCCCTATCAGAATTTTGCGGCTTCTGCAGTTGCTAAGAAGAAAATGTTATACTTTCAGCTCTGATTGGAGGTCCAGCTATAATTTTACAGAGGTCTGAGCAATGGCTATTCAATGAGAGTAATTTCAAATGACAGTAAAATTTGCCAATTATATCTTCCCTCTAAGTGGGTGGGCTTTGATATCGCTAACTTTATGACAAGTTCCGCCTGCTGCAGGGGACACGAATCACAAGCCGGTGGGGTGGGGTGGGATGCCGATTAGCTAGCTAGCTAGCTGGCCTGTTGGTTCACGATGGAAGCTGCAAGTAACATTACCGCTAGTGAGGAGAACATCGCTGTGAATTTATTATCCATGCCATTTTTAAGATTAATTTTCTTCTTTTTCTCCCCCCTCCCTTCCCCCCAATTGTATATGACCAGTTACTCCGCTTTTTCCGAGCTGTCCCAGTCTCTGCTCCACCCCCCTGCTGATCCGGGGCAGGCTGCAGACTACCACATGCCTCCTCTGATACATGTGGTGTTGCCAGCCACTTCTTTTGACCTGACAGGGAAGAGTTTCACCAGGGGGTCGGAGCACAAGGGAGGATCACGCTATTCCCCCCAGTTCCCCCCCCTCCCTGAACAGGTGCCCCAACCAACCAGAGGAAGTGCTACTGCAGCGACCAGGACACACACCCACATCCAGCTTCTCACCCTCAGGCACGGCCAATTGTGTCTGTAGGGATGCCCGACCAAGCCGGAGGTAACACGGGGATTTGAACCGGCGATCCCTGTATTGGTAAGCAACAGAATACACTGCTATGCTACCCGGACGCCTCTTCAAGATGAACTTTTAATAAAAAGTTGGAGTTAATCAGCAATGGAAGAACTACACAAAGGGTAAGTTATTACAAATGTAATAGGCTGCCGTGCCAACTGATTTTAGTCTGGCCAACGCCGCCGCTGTTTTGCATATGTTAAGGTTTATTTAGGAAAGCAGTCATTACGCAGAATTACCAATCAATCTGTATATTTACCAGCTCAGCAGTCATTATGCTCTCTTAATGTAAAATAGATATCTAATAGGCTGCTGTGCCAGTCTAATAATAGTATTTATTAACAATACTAGCTGTTTGTGGTGGTGGGTTCCCAAAATGCCATGACTGCTGTTCACTGTCCATGGTTCTTCAGTGTCTGTTGCTAATGGTCGCACTGTCATGACATACATGACATTTTGTTGGTTTTGTGTGGTAGGAGGGGGTGGCTGTCATATGTTTTGCACCCCAGCCCATTGTCACCACATTCCGCTGTAGGGCACACTCAGCTTGTGTGATGATGTTATTATTTGTAAGAAGCATTTGTATTTTGCTTTAGAAATTAGCTTTTTTTTTTTTTGGTGATAACTCAGTCTCCGTGCTGTTTACTCATTGCATTGCTAAGGCTGGACTAGTGTTTTTATTGTTGTTTCAGTGCTGGAACTGTCGTAAGTAACTTTTGCAGCACTATAGGAGAGGATACAGGAAGCTAGGCTGGTAGTTTGCTTTTTTTCCCCCGACGACGGAAGGGGGTTCAGAGGGCCAAGGTTTAAGAGTCACGGTTCACTACTGATGTGACTCTGCATGACCATACTCGACTTCCTTAACATTTACAATACAGCTGCTCAAGACTAAATGTTGCTTTAACTGTAAAATACTGTATTCAGAAGCCACACATTTCTATGGAATATTTTCTTACTTTTAGATGTCTGTGGGCTTTCAGAGCCACAACAGTCATGCTACTCGATTACATTTATGTTTTTTTCAGAATCAGTCCAGACCCCCTCTAATTGAGAACAATTTCAAAAAGGTAGGCCTTTCCAAAAAGCTCACTGTCCAATCACAGCTTTGGAGACAGAACAAAATGGAAAACAATAGTCGTAGTGATGAACGATCAAGGTAACTGAGCCAAAGATGCCATATCATAGAAGGAGTCATATTACATAGGCACAATGCACGTTTTTATATACATTGTTTCTTTATGGTGTAGGTTTTTTATGTATCTATATTTCTAGTACACATTTGTGGGCAGACCCTATACAGTATGTAGCCAAGGTGCATCTTTACATATCCAAGCTGAGCTTTTTAAGTAATGAGTAATGCAAGAGAGCTTGCTAGTTCTAGTCAGAACTCCTGCAGCAGCATTCTGAATCATTGTAGCTGATCCAGAGAGGATTTGCTAAAGCAAGTAAAAAGTGAATTACAATAGTCTAGGTGTGTAGGGATGAACACATGAATAATCATTTCCATCTCAGCATTCAATACAACAAGCCAAAGCCAGACCTGCCAACCTTGAAGAAATTTTATGAGTACAACCCTCAACACCAAGCACCCCCTCTGCGCGTGCGCACCTGACAGCCCACCACCAATGTACGCTCCACCGTTGCTCACCCACCACCACTGAGATACCTAACACCATAATACATAATATACACATAATATACTTTCACCAATCAAGATGTATTGTCAGAACAGCTGTACAAGTGTTGTACAGGAGGCATAGCCCTTGGAAACTTCTAAAAGTAAACTGAGGACATTCTTTGTAAATAAATAAATCAAAACATTAAATAAATGTGCAAAACCAGCAGTTATCAATATCCTTGCCAGAAATAAAAGTAAACTGAGGACATTCTTTGTAAATAAATAAATCAAAACATTAAATAAATGTGCAAACCCAGCAGTAATCAATATCAAAATCAGTTTGCTAAAATCAAACAACGAAAAAAATTCAAATTTTCCATGCATAGTGAAACTAGTGCAACTTGTTGAAGGTTGCAGATTTGGCTTTTTTAAGTACTGCGTCACTGAAAGTCTCTTTGTAACACATGCTGCCTTTGGAGACAATCATGACTTTTCGTGTCACCAGAGAACTGAGCATCTCTGTGCTCAGGCTAACATGACATTGTGTTTTATTTTTAGTGACCAAGCTGAAGATCCTTTCACAGTCTGCGTTACTGTGAAAAATCGAACACACACCAAGCATTACAGTGGAGAGTTTTTCAAAAAGTTTCCTCCCTCCTGACTCCATCAAACCTAGTTCTGTCCAAGCGTCATCAGCCCTTTTGGTCAGAATACCATCGTTCAAGGTGGTGGACTGGAAGAGCCGAAACTCCTCCTCCTCCTCCATGGCACGCAAGCCTACAGTTTTTGTCTGTGGGCTAATGGATTCGGGGAAACGTGACGGTTAGCCTATTATTTGCAACACACACACGACATCGTATAGATGAACGGTAACATATTATCTTTTCAATGCTGTTTGCATTGGTGAGAACCACTGACCTAGAATGGTGAGAAACAGGGACGCAGGCGAATAGCAGTGAGGAGCAAGCGGCCGAAGAGGGATCTTGCTTGAGGCAGAGGCACTGAATTGAATTGAACGCGCGAAGCATTTGCTAGGAGGGGCAGGTGGGCGAGTGGGTTCAAATACTGCGCTCTGATTGGCCGGAAGCTTTTCACTCCACTTACATAGATTGCTGTGGCTCAGCGGCAGAATCAACTTCATAGAATGCATAGAAACTGAAACCGGCGAAATGTGAGATGCAACCACCAGCCTGAACCGTTGATACAAGGCAGGATGGATCCATGCTTTCATGTTGTTGACACCAAATTCTGACCCTACCATCCAAATTTCGCAGCAGAAATCGAGACTCATCAGACCAGGCAACGTTTTTCCAATCTTCTATTGTCCAATTTTGGTGAGCCTGTGCGAATTGTAGCCTCAGTTTCCTGTTCTTAGCTGACAGGAGTGGCACCCGGTGTGGTCTTCTGCTGCTGTAGCCCATCTGCCTCAAGGTCCGACGTGTTGTGCGTTCAGAGATGCTCTTCTGCATACCTCGGTTGTAATGAGTGGTTATTTGAGTTACTGTTGCCTTTCTATCAGCTCAAACCAGTCTGGCCATTCTCCTCTGACCTCTGGCATCAACAAGGCATTTTCACCCACAGAACTGCCGCTCACTGGATATTTTCTCTTTTTCGGACCATTCTCTGTAAACCCTAGAGATGGTTGTGCGTGAAAATCCCAGTAGATCAGCAGTTTCTGAAATACTCAGACCAGCCCGTCTGGCACCAAGAACCATGCCACGTTCAAAGTCACTTCAATCACCTTTCTTCCCCATTCTGATGCTCGGTTTGAACTGCAGCAGATTGTCTTGACCATGTCTACATGCCTAAATGCATTGAGTTGCTGCCATGTGATTGGCTGATTAGAAATTTGCGTTAACGAGCAGTTGGACAGGTGTGCCTAATAAAGTGGCCGGTGAGTGTATATGACAAATAAAATGGGACCCAGGACTGAACCTTGGGGCACACCACAGTAAAGGCTGAAGAAGCAGGCATAGATTGATCTACAGACACAGAAAAACTCCTATCAACAGGTAAGAGGAGAACCATTCAAGGACATTCCCAGAGATGCCCACCCCCAGATAACTGTCCTGGAATGAACGTGTTATGGATCATTTAATTAACTGTGCGAGTTCTTGTTCCCTGATACAGCGTATGACATACAAATTGTGTGTTGGCTATTAAGCAGATTGATGTCCCGTGCAGCATTGTCAGCGCTCGTTTCTTCTTGGTGCAAGAGATGGCAGGAAATGTCAGAATAGAAAAAAATAAAGAGTCCAATGCACACAAAATGACTGGATTGTGTCCATTTTTATTCCATCCAAATACAAGTTTAAAACTTAATCAACAACACATTTCACAGAGAGTGAACCTAATGAAGCTACATTTTGAAATGTATTGTTTGCTACTGTAAGTTTTCCAGCTTGTGGTCGGATGGGATAATGGAAGCGTTCATGTGTGGTGGACGCTGTTTTTGCTATTGTTATGGACATCAATCTGCATTTTAAGACTCTCTCTCTCTCTCTCTCTCTCTCTCTCTCTCTCTCTCTCTCTCTCTCTCTCTCTCTCTCTCTCTCTCTCTCTCTATATATATATATATATATATATATATTAGGGCTGGGACTTTAACGCATTAATTCGATAATTAATTATAGGAAAAATAACGGCGGTAAAAAAATTAACACATTTTATTTTTACACTCCAGTCAACACGGAACGCTTCTCAGTTTCTGGCATACGGATTATACCGATGCACCGAGTGATGTCAGTCAAGCGGAAGGTGGAGTAGGTTAGGCTAACAAGTTAGTATGCTAACAACAGATGTGATGGACGACAAGGATGACATCGCGTTGCTTAGCTCTGTGGATGGGAAATTTTCGTTTAAAAAACGGTTGGATGGAAGCCTAGATAAGAGCACTGTTGTGTGCAGACTCTACAACAAAGGGTTTGCATTCCAACGCAGTTATTCAAGCCTAAATGTACCACCTAAATGCGAAACACGTTGCAGCTAGTACGAACACCGGAGCTAACGCTAACGCTAGTGCTCCTAGTACAACCAAGCAGAGTCGCCAACCGACTCTCCACCAGATGACGGGTTTCAAAGCCAAGATGAGTAAATCCACGTCTGATAAATTAACAAACTCACTGGCGAAATGGATTGCTGTGGACTGTAGACCACTTTCAGTGGTAGAAGATCAGGGGTTACAAAAAGTACTGTGTTTACAAAACAAACTTGTTTTGAACAAAATAAACAGGATTTTGTTGTTTAAACTTATGTATGTGTCTATTCATTGATTTAGTCATCTACCAAGACCTGTTTGAATTGAAAAATGTTGCTTCTGGTGTCAAATATCGATATGCGATTAAAATGCGATTCACTACGATTAATTAATTACAAAGCCCATAATTAATTCGATTAATTTTTTTAATCAAGTCCCACCACTAATATATATATAAATTAGTGCTGTCAATCGATTAAAAATTTGAATCGAGTTAATCACAATAATAGGCTGTGATTAATCATGATTAATTACAAGTTTAAAATACTAGTATTTACTTGTATATTTGTGGGACGATAAAACAATCATGTGTGGTGTTGGAATAAAAAAATGCATGACAAACGGTTTAAAGGAATCGTTTTTTTTTTTTTTTTAATTTTATTATAACATCTCATCTTAGTTTTGATGATTTCTAAATTAGAATCAAAATCTCTTAACTTGCCAAGTAAAAAACTCTTGCCGAACTGCAGACTTAATTACCACATAATCAACAGTTACAAAGTAACCTCTGCTACAAAGTGAATGTAGATAGCTTGCCTGTAAATTGGTTGCAAAGTAATATCTCAGCCAAATGAATGCTACAGTGATTACATCTATTTAAGAAACTTAATGTCATAGTGTCTTTGAAGACAAGAAGTGAACAGCCCCTGTTCACACTCTTAGTTGAATATGATTACGATGCCTTTCCTAATTCAGCCAGGTAAACATCCACACTGGAATTACGGGAGGAAGTTGGGGTCAAATTTGGTAATCTAACTAAAATGGAAGAAATCTCCCTCTGTCCTTCCCTTTCTCGACAACTGTTCATCTGATGAACTTCACACTTTGTGGGTGCATTGCTGAGGCCCCGAGGAAGTACAGTGTCACATGTTTGAATGTTTCGATGAGTGGTTGTCGAGAAAAATCGAAGGACGGACATACAGACACAGACCTTCTTCCTATGGCGATCGGATGAACATTGTGGTCGGAGTGGGTATTACACCAGAACGAGCACTGCATTAGTATGATTAATTTGCGATGATTAATGATTAGTCCAGGCAAGAAACTCACAAAAAGTTGAATCAGTTCATCTGGACACAATGTTTATTGAGAGAAACATTTCATCACTCATCTAAGTGACCTCTTCGGTCTCAACTGACTGCAGGTATCCCCGCCCTTATTAACAATACAGTGGCATAATGACCGAAAGAAATGATTGGTTTCATATGGAAATTATCATGACCATGAACTAGAGTTACAGTGGCCATGTGTACTATTCACCAAGGATTGAGAAATAGTTACGATCACAGCACTGTAATATGAACGTGGAATGGTCAGGATGCAAGGAGTAGAGGTGATAAAGGTGTATGAGTTTAAATACTTGGGGTCAGCTGTCCAAAGTAACAGGAAGTACAGAAGAGAGGTGAAGAAGAGAATGCAGGCAGGGTGGAGAAGATCATCAGGAGTGATTTGTGACAGAAGGGTACCAGCAAGAGTTAAAGAGGAGGTTTACAAGATGGTTGTGAGACCAGCTATGTTATATGGTTTGGAGACAGTGGCACTGACGAAAAGACAGGAGGCATAATTGGATGTGACAGAGTTGAAGATGCTAAGCTTTTCATTGGGAGTGACGACGAAGGGCAGGATTAGGAACGATTATATTAGAGGGACAGCTCAGGCTGGATGGTTTGGAGACAAAGCAAGAGAGGTGAGATTGAGATGGCTTGGACATGTGTGGAGGAGAGATGCTGGGTATATTGGGAGAAGGATGCTGAATATGGAGCTGCCAGGGAAGAGGAAAAGGCCAAAGAGGAGGTTTATGGATGTGGTGAGAGAGGACATGCAGGTGACTGGTGTGACAGAGGAAGCTGCAGAGGACCGGAAGAAATGTAAACGGATGATCCGCTGTGGCGACCTCTAACGGGAGCAGACGAAAGTAGTAGTTGTAGACAGCATTGTAACATGGTGACACAAGATGTCCTATCCAGGGACACCACCTAGCCATTAGTTCAGATTTGTGGACGAGACCTGGGTTGAAATTAAATCTCAGGACGAACCACATTTCACTGACCACATTAACTCTGTGGACAACCACATCAAGTTCACCAGGGAGGATGTGAAAAATGACAGGTTAGCCTTCTTAGACTGTGAAACTGCAATTGGTGATGGGGGACATTTGATTGTTGATGTTTACCATAAATCAACACATACTGATCAGTACTTAAGGTTTGACTCTCATCATCCACTACAGCACAAACTAGTAGTCATCAGGACGCTGTACCACCGAGCTGAAACGTCTCCACCGACACAGCGGCCAGGGAAGGGGAGAAATCCCACATTAAATAGGTCCTGGTTAAGTGTGGTTATCCTAACTCGGTGTTTGTAAAAGCCAGGAAGATGCCCAAACATTGCACCAGCCGATTGAAGAGAGAAGGACAACAGCTGCCTAAGAGTAAACCAGTGGTGATTCCGTATGTGGCGGGAGTGTCGGAACAGTTGACAAACGTATTTTCCAAACACCGTGTCTCAGTTGCTCTCAAACCCCAAAATATGCTGCACCAGAAATAGGTCCACCCCAAGGATCGGATCCCCTGGCACAAACAGAGCAATATAGTGTATGCTGTTAAGTGCCGGGAGGATTGCCACGGCTTGTACATTGGGGAAACCAAACAGACACTGGCAAAGAGGATGGCACAACACAGAAGAGCTAATGTGTCAGGCCAGGACTCTGCAGTCTACATCCATCTACAGGCCAGTGGCCACTCTTTCAAGGATGAAGATGTGCACATCCTTGATAGAGAGGAATGCTGGTTTGAACGGGGAGACAAGGAGACCATCTATGTGAAGAGGGCACGACCATCCCTAAATCGAAGGGGGGGGGGGCTAAGAGTACATAAGAGTACAATACTGTGATACACATATATGTATATATATATAGAGAGAGAGAGAGAGAGAGAGAGAGAGAGAGAGAGAGAGAGAGAGAGAGAGGGAGAGAGAGAGAGAGAGGGAGAGAGAGAGAGAGAGAGAGAGAGAGAGAGAGAGAGAGAGAGAGAGAGAGAGAGAGAGAGAGAGAGAGAGCGAGAGAGAGAAGGCAGTCTTCCTTTCCATATTGGATTGGTATATGGTTCACTCAAAGGGCTCACTTAACTTACTGTAAGCTTGCACAGGTAGACGGGGAGCAAAGGCCAGCATATTGGGGGAACAACTACATGACCATGTTTCATTCTGAAAAGAAAAGTCCTTTGAGCATAACAGAGAACAGAGTACGGCTCAAATTTTCAGGAGACATGACCTTTCCTTTGAGTGTCACTTTGGAAGGGAGACTCGGTGTTTGTTTTTCTACTGGAACTGTTTCCTTTGAAGTCGGATGCCTGAAAGGAAAGGTCTTTTTGATGTTCCACATTTCCCCACCAAAATGAATCAAGATTACCTCTCCTTTCTTCAATATTTTATCATCAAAACACTCCTGTCGCTCAGCAGAAGTCTTGGTCTGAGAATAAACACCCACACTCTTTTCCTCTAAATATACTAGAAAACTGTCAAACCTCAAGACATCCACAGTATGCTGTTTAATTTTACATTGGAGCTGCACTAGTACGCTGCTCTGTGATGTTAGATGTGCATTTATCTTCAATCTTTAGGCCCCCTTTATACACGCATCTAACATGCAGTTGTGCATAGGTATGATTTCACTGCACCACATTTATATATACCTGACACTGGGGTGTCTCTAATACACACATTTTCATCAGATTCCTGTTTTCTTTCCCCCTTTATGCAGATCGCTGCACATTATTATTTTTTCCCTAACATTTATGACCTTTAAAACTAAGTAAGTAAAACTTTCAGCTTGCTCCCCATTCAGGAGTATACCAACAATCCAGCTGATTGAAGGGGGCATTTGCCTAGAGATTAGAGAAGTGGGCTTGTAACCAGAGGGTCTTGGGTTCAGATCCCCATGCCCACTGGGAGATTGTGGTAGGGCACAGTAAATAAGTGGTGCTCCCCTCTTGCTCAATATCAACAGCCAGGGGCCCTTTAGCGTGTCGCTTTGCGTTAACCTCCAATTGCTCGGACAGGGCCATTCAGTTTCAAACAAACTGGGGTCACACTGGGTAGCTCCGAGAAACAAATGAGTGTGGAGCTGGACAAGAGAGCACGCATGCTCAGCTGACTTTCCCAGGATAAATCGAGGTCAGCAAAAAAGATTAAATTTGATCCCTGGTTAGACCCACCTTCAACATCGTCAACCTCTGAAACAACCAAATTGATCATTTGTTCAGAAAAACAGAAAAGAAACCGATAATTATGACCCATAATGCTTAACGGCTAAGCCTTGAAGTGGGCGGTATTTCCCCCCTTCCCTATAAGATGTTGTGGTGGGTGAGTAGACGAGTACTGACAGCAAGTACAGTTACAGTGGTTAAGTTTACAGTCAAGATTAGGTAGTGGTTAAGTGCAGGTTTAAATCGGGGGTTAAGACTAGACAGTGGTTAAATTTGGGGTTAAGATTACAGCTAGGTAGTGGTTAAATTAAGCTTATGGTTACATTTAGAGTTAGGCAATGGTTCAGTTTAGGGTTAGGGCTAAGGTTACGTTACTGCTACGTTTAGGGTTAAGTTTCGGTAGTGGTTATTTTAGGGATACATTTTGGTAACGGTTAGGTTTAGGGTTAAGGTTGGGAGCGCTCTCTTCGTCTCGTATACGGAAATTGATCAACTGTTTTTTATCAGATTGTTTTACTGTCTTTATCAAGTTTATCTTACTGTGTTTCTGATTGTGTACTTCTATACATTTTATTCCATATTTAGCTCCCTAGGGTGTTATTATTTATTGTTTGTTAGTTTGCATGTTACTGTTTTGTGTTCACAAACTTCTCCAAACAAATTGCTCCTAGCGGGATTAATAAAGTTGTTTGTATTGCCTTTGTCTAATGTTGTGATTTCTGAGGCAGTGTTTCTGGAGGAGATGCTAATTCCAGGTTTGCCGGGTAAAACAACGACCTTCTTTGACGGAAAAGAACACTCAAGCAATAATATAAATGCTCTTAATGAGTTGTTTTCAGAAACTAGTACAGTGATGTAAATAGACACGCGTCATGTTTATCTAACGCATTAAAATCCGAAAGGACACGGTAATCTCACTGTCGACGTGTCCAGGGACACACCCTATTTTATCCCGGATAATGTTACATTATGAACAACATATCTGTGTTGGGGCTGCACGGTGGCGCAGTGGTTGGACAACCTCAGGGTTGTCCAATCTTGGGGGTCATCCCAGGTCGTCCTCTGTGTGGAGTTTGCATGTCCTCCCCGTGTCTGCATGGGTTTCCTCTGGGTGCTCTGGTTTCCTCCCACAGTCTAAAGACATGTGGGTCAGGTGAATCGACCATGCTAAATTGTCCCTAGGTGTGAAAGTGTCGGCCCTGTGATGGACTGGTGGCATGTCCAGGGTGTCTCGCCACCTGCCGTGCAAAAGTCTTATAATGGAAGGAAAAACACTGGTTTTTCTGTCCATGTGTATATGTGTGTATGGAGAAGGGGCTATACATATGCCTGGTGGAGAGCTGCATTCTACTGAGTGAACTCTAGTTTGATAATAGATTTTGGTGCCATTATGTTGACAGACACTATTTTTTTTAATATATGAATTTGGTAGAATGACATGCTGATGTGACATTGTTTTGTAAATACATTTTTCAGATTTGGGATTTTATTTAATTTTCAGATACATTTTTAACACATACACTAATATAACTATAGTTGTAACTATATATAACATCAAACATGAGTTCAACACTACGATCTGTCGAAAAAAAAATTTTTTTTCTAATTGGGGACCCACTCGATTTTCCTGAGACCCACTCAAATGACCATCTGTGGGTCCCAGGGACTCACAACATTGAAAACCTATTTACATCATTGCAAATTGACCTGTGTGGTCTTTTACATAGGACGACCAGCCTGCTGACTTTGAAAATATATGCCTGAGGGTTAGGGTCAGACCTCCAAGTCTGAGGTCATGGTTCTCTACCAGAAATTGGTGGAGTGCTCCCTCTGGGTTGAGAATGAGTTATTGCCTCAAGTGAAGGAGTTCAAGTATCTCGGGGTCTTGTTCACGAGTGAGATTGACAGGCGGATTGGCACAGCATCAGCAGTAATGAAGACGTTGTACCAGACCATTGTGGTGAAGAGGTAGCTGAGCCGGAGGGCAAAGCTCTCAATTTACCAGTCAATCTTCATTCCAACCCTCAACTGTGGTCATGAGCTTTGGATAGTGACCGAAAGGGTGAGATCGCGGATACAAGTGGCTGAAATGACTTTCCTCCGTAGGGTGTCTGGGCTCAGCCTTAGAGATAGGGTAAGGAGCTCGGACATCTGGAGGGAGCTCGGAGTAGAGCCACTGCTCCTTCACATCGAAAGGAGCCAGTTGGGGTGCTTCAGGCATCTGATTAGAATGTCTCCTGGGTGCCATCCTTTGAAGGTTTTCCGGGCACATCCAACTGGGAGGAGACCTTGGGGTAGACCCAGAACTAGCTGGAGGGACCACATGTCCAGTCTGGCCTGGGAACACCTTGGGATCCCCTGGGAGGAGCTGGAGGGTGTTGCTGGGGGGAGGGACGTCTTGGAGTGCCCTATTTAGCTTGCTGCCACTGTGACCTGACCCCGGAGAAGCGGCTGATGATGAGAAGAGATGGGTTAGGGTTAGGTTTGTTGCCTTGAAGGGAGGAGAAATTTGTGGCCTTTGTACTTTATTGTTGAAGTGGAATATGTGTCTCTAATAATCTGAAGAAGGTTTAGGTGATCATCTCTTCAAAATGTTTCAGGTGCTAAGATTTGCTAAAGATTTTTATTATAGCCGACTAAGAGCCATCTCCCCAGCCACATTAGCAATATTTTTTTTTTAAGTTATTCATTTTTTTTAAACAATAACATGCTGATGACTTAAAGGTTAACACAGTGACGTGTTACTCTGTTAATGATGTACTGACGTCTTGAAATAAAGGTTTGGCCATGAGGCACCCTGTGGGCGCCCTGTTTCATTAAAATAAAACCAAAGGTTCTGATATTCAAATACCGAAAATCACAGCAAACAAGACTAAAACCTAAAGGATAATTACGATCCCACACAAAGTACACACAATGACACATATATTTTTTTTTCCATTTTAATCCTAGGCCAATTCATAAATACCATAGAAACCGTTTCGGTAATCCACCCCATAAACCTGTCTAATCCATTTGTAAAGGTCTGTCATACTTAAGGGAAGATAAAGTACATCCCCTTTTATATCCTTCTTAATTAAAACACAGCAATACAACTGACACTATTGATAGCACACCAGTCAAAACATGTATTTGAGTTCATAGGGGGGTCTTAATTGTCCTTGCTGGTATGACACCTCAGTTAAGGCCATCTAATTTGTCATACAGAGAGGGAGCCTTGGTTTGGATTTTTGTTTTGCATGTGCGTGTTGTTGATTTTTGCCTCAAATAAGCACATTCTATCTTCTACCCAACTGTATCCGGCCAATTACCCCACTCTTGCGAGCCATCCCAGTCCTGCTCCACCCCCTCTGCCAATCCATGGAGGGCTGCAGACTACCACACGCCTCCTCTGATACATGTGGAGTCGCCAGCTGCTTCTTTTTACCTGACAGTGAGGAGTTTCGCCAGGGGGACGTAGCGCGTGGGGGAAATCACACTATTCCCCCCAGTACCCCCTCCCGAACAGGCGCCCTGACTGACCAGAGTAGGTGCTAGTGCAGTGACCAAGACACATACCCACAACTGGCCTCCCACCTGCAGACACGGACAATTGTGTCTGCAAGGACGCCCAACCAAGCCAGCGGTAACACGCAGGGATTCGAACTGACGATCCCTGTGTTGCTAGGCAATGGAATAGACCACCACGCTACCCAGACGCCCCCCACATTCAAACTTCTATTCTATAATTTAAAAAGGCTATGCTCGAGCCTTTGATATTCAAAAAAGAGATCGCAATAATCACTGAATTTTGTTGCTGAGCCTTGGTTTGCACTACGGTGAATGTATTGACACAATATAACCCACCCACGCACACACTTGTATTGAGCAAATAAACCTGTTCAATAGAGACTTCACTTCATAAAAAGTCTCAGTTTTAAAATGTATTCACAGGGTAACTAACGGCTTCCTTTCTTCAGGGGTTACCCAGGTTCGGCACTGGTCTCTGAGACAGACATCAGGGCTAAAAAGTCCCATGGGTAGGGGCGTCTGGGTAGCGTGGTGGTGTATTCTGTTGCCTACCAACACGGGGTATCCCCGTGTTTCCGCCGGCTTGGTCGGGCGTCCGTACAGACCCAATTGGCCGTGTCTGTGGATGGGAAGCCGGGTATAGGTATGTGTCCTGGTCGCTGCACTAGCACCTACTCTGGTCAGTTGGGGCGCCTGTTCAGGGGGGAGGGGGAACTGCGGGGGGGGGGGGGAGATAGTGTGATCCTCCCATGCGCTACGTGTCCCTGGCAAAACTCCTCACTGTCAGGTGAAAAGAAGCGGCTGGCGACTCCACATGTATCGGAGGAGACATATGGTAGTCTGCAGCTCTCTCCGGGTCAGCAGAGGGGGTGGAGCAGCGACCGCGATGGCTCTGAAGAGTGGGGTGATTGGCCAGATACAACTGGAGGGGGGGGGGGGGAGACTCCATGGGTGCATAACAACAAATTTGTACCTACAAACGATTGATGCATGAGGCCCATAATGTTTCTTTCATTTATAGCGTCTCTCCATTCAGTCTGGTAGCCTGACTGGCACATGCATGTCTTTCTGAACTCCTGTCAGATCCAGATCATCCTGATAAGCCAGTGCCCCCCCCCCCCGACAAAAACAGGCAGAAAATCAAGTACATGAACATGTATCTCATATATATGTGTGCATACAGCCATACAATCACACAGCCACAGTGAGACATGAATAAGAAACGGAAACACAGCTTGATTTGTTAGCCAAGTAAGTTTTCACGTTCCAGGGATCTGACTTGATTTTCTCCCTGTGAGTCTTAAACATGAGACAAAGGAAAAGTGTTATATCTATAAAAATGTATTTCGCACTAGTTAATGGAAATAAAGTCTATGTACCATCATAGTGAGACAGGTTTGCAGACTGATGGGTGTGAGGTTAGAGGAGCT
Source organism: Lampris incognitus (assembly GCF_029633865.1). Taxonomy (NCBI): domain Eukaryota; kingdom Metazoa; phylum Chordata; class Actinopteri; order Lampriformes; family Lampridae; genus Lampris; species Lampris incognitus. The sequence continues at coordinate 33,566,139 of NC_079225.1, forward strand.
GACTCCATCCTGAAAACTTGGCAGTTTAAACCCGAGGTAGGACGGATAAATCTTTTAGCGGTGACCACAACGAGCCATCTCAACCTTTATTCAAACGGGCAGAAACCCCCTGAGGTTGACAACCTCTTTTGCCAGGGTGGGCTGACAAATACTTAACAACTGCCACAGTGGGACATTTGAACAAGGCTCTTACACTAGAATTACTGCGGTTAAATAGCTCGGCAGCAAACGGCCAAAGATTACTGTTCAATTTAGCGCCTCGCAAGTGTGAGCGCGTAAAACTGTGAATGTGAGGAACGGCGTCGCTGAAAAAAAAAGTTGTGTGTGGCCAATCGATCTCCCCTTGATAAATTATAACAACATAGGTATACACACTTAAAAACTGACAGACACACACCCCTCCTCACACACACACATTACTACTTTCCCCATTCTATTCCTGTAGTGTGCACGTAGCTGAGCCAAATGGAATCCTTAATGGACTTTTAGGGTCAGTGGTGCTGGATGGCCGCGATAGGATCGGCCCTGCTGGTATGACACCATTGGGACAGCTGGGACGGCAGTGGAATCTGACTGGGCTTATCTGTCCACAGGACTGACGCTATCAACAGTCTCATCTCTGCCGAGAATGAGATCCCTCTCACGACCTTCAACAGATCCTTATCTTACCCAATGTGCTGGAGACTCCCTGCTTGTGTGCGCGTGTGTGTGTGTGAAATGGATATGTGACTAGGGGAAGGTGTTAAAGGTTGTGAAACTGTGTGTTTGAAATGTTGTCAGGTGTGTGTGTGTGTGTGTGTGTGTGTGTGCGCGCGTGTGTGTGTGTGTTTGCGTGAATGGACGGAGCTCTCAAACATTTACGCGTAGCTATAGTGAGTGCGAGTACGCCCGCTTTGGCCTTTGCACTGTAAGCATCGTATTTCTACCTCCGCCAGCAAACTCATACCTTCAGAGGCACCGTTTGATATGAATTTTGACGAGGCTCCAGAGCTAAACTTGGTGGAATAAGGTCATCCTAGTTCTTTTTGTTTTTTTCTTTTAATTTTCGAGTAAGACTAGGAGCCATTCAAGCGGCCCCTTTTTTTAGTTGGTCTGTTTCATTCTCTCTGTCCCTTACTTGCTTGCTGACCGTGGTATCACTTGCACGATCCTCATAAGACATCACAAGGCTTTATAAACACATAAAAAGGGCATTATAATTATCATGTCAGCCCACATATACTGTCATAAAGATGTGGTTCTCCAAGTGGGATCTGGAGTCCTCCAAAAGCCCTTGAAGGCTTCCAGAGAGTTCCAGAAAAGACAAGGAACAGCGGATTACTAATTTAATCCAGTTGAGATTAACCAGTTTAGAGAATATATGACAACATAGGAGTGGCTATTCTGATCACAGGTTTGACTTTCACCACTGGTATCTCCAGAAGGACAGTGAATAAAAGGAAGCATTGAATCAGCAACAGGAATGTTCCAATATAAAAGGACATACAGGGCTCCTGCGTGCACCCAAAGTTAAAAAGAAGTCAGCTGGTGGCAGGGCCTCTTCCTGTCGGGCCCCGTTCTTGTGGAATAACCTGCCTGCTGCTGTCAGACAATCAGTCTGTTGAGTCCTTTAAATCTAAACTTAAAACTCATCTTTTTGCCTTAGCCTACAATTAGTTGTCTTTAAGTTGGGTACTTCACAACCTGTACTGCATGGTGGGTCGGTTTCTGTCTCAATGAATTTACCAACCACTGTTCTGCTGACGAGATTATAGCGTAGATTATTGACTACTGCAAACTGTTCTCTTCTCTCACGTCTTTTCTCTCTCTGTGAAGGATGTCATCTCCTTTCTCTTTTTCTGTGTGAATAGTGTGATGCGAGTCTCCCTTGTGTGCACGTGCAGTCTGTCCTCCTCCCAGGTCTCCATAGTGATGGTGGGTACCACCTGGACACTGCTTGGCATCCTCCTCATCACATTTTCTTTTTATACATCTTAAAAATCCATATAATTTTGTTATCCTGTTTTAATGTTATATCCTTCTTTCACTAATGTGTGACTACTTTTTTGTTGTCTCCATGGTGATGGTGGTCACGTAGCTTGGGTCCTGGGCTGTTCTGGTGGCGTTTGGACATTGCTTGGTATCCTCATCATATTCTTCATTTTTTTTTATAAGTCCATTATAATTCTGTTATCCTTTTTCAATGTTGTATTGTGTAAATTGTGTAAACACAACATCCACTGCATGTTGTCCGTCTTGGGAGAGAGATTCCTCCTCTGTTGCTCTCCCTGGGGGTTCTTCCTATTTTTTCTCCCTGTTAAAGGTTTTTTTTTTAGGGAGTTGTTCCTTATCCAATGCAAGGGTCTAAGGACATGATGTTGTGTTGCTGTAAAGCCCCTTGAGGGAAATTTGTAATTTGTGATCATGGGCGATATAAATAAAATTGACTTGAGTTGACACTGAGAAATCACCATGGGTGGTCACTTGGGACTGAGTATGACCGTCCTCCCTCTGGGTCCTCAGGTGGGCATAGAGGCCAATCCTGGAGCCGCATAATGGGAGGATGCCTGTGTCTGATGCACCTGCAGCCACCACACGGTCCTTGGCAGGGGGTGGCCAGAGTCCAATGGCATGGAGAACCAAGACGATTGGGGACCACCCTCTGTTGCAGTCTTCATCCACCTTCACTGCTGTTGTGACCTGGAGACATCTTCCGCCAGTTCTGCCGTTGAGGTCTTTGTTGGATCGCGCTTCGTCTGGAACCTCCCCCTTGACCTAACCGCCTTGGGTGACCCTACCAGGAGCCAAGCTCCGGACAGCATAGCTCATTGGTACACACAAGCTTCTCCACCACAGCAAGGTGGCGATCCAGGAGAAGGCATCAAGACAAGACCGCCAAGGACTAATGTGGCCTTGTGTCCATCTCTTTAGTCTGTGACATGAAAACATTTGAGAATTCCTGCGGTAACACTTTATTTGAAGGGGTGTGCATAAGACTGACATGACACTGTCATGAATATGAAGGAGTCTTTATGAACGTTTTTGACAGTTGTCATTAAGTATCATTCGGTCAATTATGTCATTTTTAATGCAAAGTTAACACTGTCCGAGATGTGTGTTTTCAAGCTACAGACGTGTGAAAGACATCAAATCGAGCGGCTCGGTCCCAGTCGGGTTGCTACAACAGACATCTCAAACAATGTCAACTTTGCATTAAAAATGACATAACTGACCGAATGACACTAAAGGACAACAGTCATCAACATTCATAAAGACTCATTTCATGTTCATGACGGGTGTCATGTCATGGTTATGACAGTTGGGTGGCACGGTGGCCCAGTGGTTAGCACTGTCGCCTCACAGCAAGAAGGTCCTGGGTTTGAATCCCTGGGTTGTCCAACCCTGGGGGTCATCTCAGGTCGTCCTGTGTGGAGTTTGCATGTTCTCCCCGTGTCTGCGGTGGGTTTTCTCCAGGTGCTCCGGTTTCCCCCACCATCAAAAAGACATGCATGTTAGGGTTAATACTCCTGTCTGTATCCCTGACCAAGGCATGGCAAGACGAACTGGAGTTGGTCCCCGGGTGCTGCATGGTGGCTGCCCACTGCTCCTAGCTACGCAGCTAGGATGGGTTAAATGCAGACAGTAATTTCCCTACGGGGATCAATAAAGTATCTCAAAATCAAAAATCAAATCAAAATCCAAATAAGGTGCGACTATTCCTGCCCTAAAGCATGTGATATGCAAACACTTTGGTGCAACTGCATACCTTGTAATGCCATAACCCATTCACACCAGCTTCATAATATCATACAGTGTGCATTCTGTACATGTGAATTATGCATACGCATATCCACTACTTGGGATTCTTTGCAACGCACTTCAAGTGAAGTGTTACCCAAACCTCTCTGATTTTTGAGACACAATAACATGCAGTCACTACAGCAACTTAATCAAACCGCCTTTATGAAACAATGATGAGCTCGAGCATTAGCATAATGAGACACACATTAAAAGCAATGTGTGACATATGATTAATATGGTCAGATATCAACAATGCCAAATACGGATTACTGCCTCTTTCCAATATTATCTGTAAGGCAACAGCCATGCCACAGCTATCACTTTTCTTTTTGAAAGCAACACTCATGTCTTTCTTTGCTCGTATCCATCAAAGCCAGTAGATTCAGCAACGTTTCCCGTGTCGCACAAATAAGCTACTCGGGGCCAGTCTGGGTACTGTAATGAGTGGAGTTAGGCTGGAGCTAAAGAGCCCTTTGGTTTATTGAAATTAGAATGGGGCTTATTCACAAACGCACGCAGGTGGTTTTGAGTTTTTCCATAATTTTCATGATGTTGATGAACACCTAGTTTATTGAGGTGATCACTGTGAACTGGAGAAAAAGTGAGAGAAAAAGAAAGAGAGAGAGGGAGCGAGAGAACAGCTGCAGCTGTCGATGGAGGAAATTGAAAAGTGTTAATCAGCAGCTCAACTGTTTAATTGTGGAAGAGAATGGAAAATCCAATTTGTGCTTTTGCTATTGTCTTGTTGCCATTCTGTGCACCTGCAATAGCTGATTAAATTATTCCTCAACTCGCAAACACGCAAACATAAAAATAGAGCTGATACGATTTACGGGCCTGACACAAAATTGATTGTGCTTGCTATGCTGAAACAGTTGAATTTTATGAACAATTTGCTCTCATTCCGGTTTGCTTCAGACAGACCTTGCCTTTGTAAAATGGCACTTGTGATTTTAACCGTTCTGTAATGTGCAGAACATGCAGCGTTGATTGGCAGGGGAGGAAAAGAGAATGGAATACAAATTTTGGCATGATTCATTGCAACAGGATTAGGAAGAAAAATGGATCATATTGTTTCATACTGTTGCTTGGTAACACTCTCTGTGTCTGCAGAATAGCAAATCTGACAGTATTTTCAATGGAGAAAAACAGACAATGGAAATCTCTTGTTGCCGTGGGACGATCTGCAATACGTGTTGAACACAGACAGCAGATGTGACCACACGACTGTGGTGTATAATTTTTTTTATCAAAGTGAGTCGTTATGAAAGCCATCATTTCCCGTCTATTCTATCTTCCAAGCTTGACACGAGCCAATACCAACTAACATGACGGATTGCAACAACTGTATATTAATCACATTAACTTTTTGGACATGGCACTTTTCCACTTTTCCAAGACATAAAACTCACAAAGGGCCTTACCATCAACACAGACACACGATCGGGCAAAGAAACAAGGAAGGACCACAGTAAAAACACAACGTATATTTTTGGTCACTTTAAAAGAAAAGAAAGAAGCCAGTGTTTTCCGTTTGCCTTGCAGCTGCTTACCATATTACCATTGCATGATTCTGGCGGCACGGTAGCCCAGTGGTGAGCATTGTTGCCTCCCAGCAACAAGGTCCTGGGTTCGAGCCCTAGGCCGTCCCAGGTCCTTTCTGTGTGGAGTTTGCATGTTCTCCCCGTGTCTGCGTGGGTTTCCTCCGGGTGCTCCGGCTTCCTCCCACCATCAAAAAGACATGCATGTTAGGGTTAATACTCCTGTCTGTGCCCCTGAGCAAGGCAATGGAAAGAAGAACTGGAGTTGGTCCCCGGGTGCTACAGCTGCCCACTGCTCCTATACAGTAGGATGGGTTAAATGAAGAGAACACATTTCATTGTAACCATACAATAACAAACTAAAGTGGCTTTCTTCTTCCTTTCTTCTTATGTAAACTAGGGCTTGGGCCCTGAAGAAAAGCATTGTGGACACAGCATTAACATATGGATCTATGTTTCATTTGTGCCTGTGCCACCTTGAACTGATGGGATTAATCAGGCCATGCATCACGCTCAAATACCTCCTAAAGAATAACAAGTCTCTTTAAAAGTGTTTATTTTTGTGTTGGCCACCGTTGTAAAGTGAAGACAGGAAAAGAGTGTCTCAGGGTGTAACTAACGGTCATCACTTTGAGTGCTAGTATGTATTTAAGCCACTGGATCCTGACACAAGCCGGACAAAAGTGGCCGACCCTGCAGTGGAGTTGTAATTACAGCTTCCTGTCAAAGTCAGAAAGCGGCACAGCATTTCCATGGCTGTATTTTCAATGACCCTGTGTGTCGTCTGTTTTGTTGCTCTGTTAAACAGTCACACTGTGCGAAGAAGCCCATTCAAACACACAGAGAAGATACAAACCCCCCAACAGAATGGCTTGGATAAAACCACTACAGCATTTTGGGAGGGAAAAAATGCTAACCACGAAGCAACCACGGTACCCTGGAGCAAAACAGTGAATTCGCCAAATAATAACTTTTGGATAAAATACAACAGTTAGCGTCTATTGTTGTTTTCAGACGATGTCATCCTATTGTTTTGACAGACTACAATGTCGAATGTGCGCTGGTGTATTCTGCTGCTGGATGTGACATGGCCGGGGTGAGGACTAGTACACTCATATGTACAGCCAGGGTCAGTTCCGGGAGAAGGACGGCTTGTCCCATTCAAGTGAGAAGTAGGTAACTCTCTCATTTGAATGAGTTTAGGCATTTTAAGGTCTGACTCGCGAGTGAGATTAAAAGGGTTTGGGAGAGTGCCAAAGAGATAGATGCAGCAGCAGTTTACTTAATCTCTCTCATCATGGCTGTTCTGTTGGCCTTGGTGTCACAGTGACCCTGACCTGGACATGAATGAATGGAGGCCTTATTGGAGGAAAAGCAGCACTGCAGCAATGGGTAACCAATACTGCTGGGAGCACTGACTGACATCATGAATACTGGTTGCCTCCATTTGTTCCGCACCTTGAGCCCACTTTTGATCACTGCGTCCATGTTCGCACAAGTATTTTATTGATCTCTGCTCCTGCAACATTAAAGATATGCAAGGCAAGGGTGTACTGTCGGCTCCAATAGTCAGAGGTAATGTAGCACCAGCACGCAGCTGGTGCTACATTAGTCGGCCTGGTTCGGGATTGCAGCACACAAATAGATAATAATCTACCCTACAAATAATTAAACTCTTTGATTATTCTGCTAACACAAAGCATAAAGTGCTTGTGAGCATTAGATTTGAACTTGTGTGTATTGGGTCTGACCACATCTGTCAAATTTTCCTGCTTCGAGTTAGAGGCTTTTCCACAAAGAAACGCTTTGGACTGATTTGCTGGCAGTTAAGAAGTGGGTTTTTTTTTCCATTGAGCGCATCTGCCTGACGAGGCTTTATCTAACTGTAGAGGGCTGCAGCGCCTTTATTGAGGATTATGTCTCTTACTTCACTACCTCTAGTGTTAAACAAGGCTAATATGAGTTTTTTCCACAACATTGCAATGAAATTGCTTTCAAGTGGCTGTGGAATTGCAATGCCTGTTGACATGCCACTCAGTGCTAGATCCCCGGAGTTAGGATTTACCGCTTAACAGCAGAACGTTCCCTCTCAATAAATTCTGCTGTTTATTTTCTGGCAACAAAAACAAAAAACATTTTCCGAGCAGGATTAGATTCTCACTGGGCCACTCATGTTAAACATATATATATATATATATATATATATATATATATATACACTACCGTTCAAAAGTTTGGGATCACCCAAACAATTTTGTGTTTTCCATGAAAAGTCACACTTATTCACCACCATATGTTGTGAAATGAATAGAAGATAGAGTCAAGACATTGACAAGGTTAGAAATAATGATTTGTATTTGAAATAAGATTTTTTTTACATCAAACTTTGCTTTCGTCAAAGAATCCTCCATTTGCAGCAATTACAGCATTGCAGACCTTTGGCATTCTAGCTGTTAATTTGTTGAGGTAATCTGGAGGAATTGCACCCCACGCTTTCAGAAGCAGCTCCCACAAGTTGGATTGGTTGGATGGGCACTTCTGGCGTACCATACGGTCAAGCTGCTCCCACAACAGCTCAATGGGGTTCAGATCTGGTGACTGCGCTGGCCACTCCATTACCGATAGAATACCAGCTGCCTGCTTCTGCTCTAAATAGTTCTTGCACAATTTGGAGGTGTGTTTAGGGTCATTGTCCTGTTGTAGGATGAAATTGGCTCCAATCAAGCGCTGTCCACTGGGTATGGCATGGCGTTGCAAAATGGAGTGATAGCCTTCCTTATTCAGAATCCCTTTTACCCTGTACAAATCTCCCACCTTACCAGCACCAAAGCAACCCCAGACCATCACATTACCTCCACCATGCTTAACAGATGGCGTCAGGCATTCTTCCAGCATCTTTTCATTTGTTCTGCGTCTCACAAACGTTCTTCTTTGTGATCCAAACACCTCAAACTTGGATTCATCCGTCCACAACACTTTTTTCCAGTCTTCCTCTGTCCAATGTCTGTGTTCTTTTGCCCATCTTAATCTTTTTCTTTTATTGGTCAGTCTCAGATATGGCTTTTTCTTTGCCACTCTGCCCTGAAGCCCAGAATCCCGCAGCCACCTCTTCACTGTAGATGTTGACACTGGTGTTTTGCGGGTACTATTTAATGAAGATGCCAGTTGGGGACCTGTGAGGCGTCTGTTTCTCAAACTAGAGACTCTAATGTACTTATCTTCTTGCTCAGTTGTGCAACGCGGCCTCCCACTTCTTTTTCTACTCTGGTTAGAGCCTGTTTGTGCTGTCCTCTGAAGGGAGTAGTACACACCGGCGTAGGAAATCTTCAATTTCTTAGCAATTTCTCGCATGGAATAGCCTTCATTTCTAAGAACAAGAATAGACTGTCGAGTTTCAGACGAAAGTTCTCTTTTTCTGGCCATTTTGAGCGTTTAATTGACCCCACAAATGTGATGCTCCAGAAACTCAATCTGCTCAAAGGAAGGTCAGTTTTGTAGCTTCTGTAACGAGCTAAACTGTTTTCAGATGTGTGAACATGATTGCACAAGGGTTTTCTAATCATCAATTAGCCTTCTGAGCCAGTGAGCAAACACATTGTACCATTAGAACACTGGAGTGATAGTTGCTTGAAATGGGCCTCTATACACCTATGTAGATATTGCACCAAAAACCAGACATTTGCAGCTAGAATAGTCATTTACCACATTAGCAATGTATAGAGTGTATTTCTTTAAAGTTAAGACTAGTTTAAAGTTATCTTCATTGAAAAGTACAGTGCTTTTCCTTCAAAAATATGGACATTTCAATGTGATCCCAAACTTTTGAACGGTAGTGTATATATAAAACAAGTTTTTTTTTTGGAGACCGTTAATGGTGTTGATAAAAGTGGTCAACAATGGAGCGGAATATCAAGATAGATGTAGAAAAAAGTTTTTTTCCCTACATCTATCTTTTATATATACACATATTCTAATCTGTCCACGTAGAAGCGGAAATAACAGCGTCTGCGTGGTATAATGTAACAAGATTACAAAACAAAAATTAAAGTAGGGGGTCTGGGAGGGAGGGCGATGTTAAACAACACTCATACTTGAGAAAACTACACTGGTTACAAAGATATTGTCGAATATGTGAACACATCTTAGGAATATGGATCGAGTAGTGTGAATACAGTGAATATCAGTATTACCAAATGCTAGTGATACATACAATGACAATACCAGCCACGCAGCAGGTGTGAGTAGACACATAAGCAGATGTGGGAACGCAAACATGAAAATGCAAAACAGAAGTACACACAGATATCCGTGTGCACTATAGTATTCAGGCAGATAAACAACGTTAGCCAGAATACTAACCTTGGTCTACCACCTCAGAGTGTGTGCTCCATTGCCGGAAAATAAACAGCATAATTAGGCATGGGAGCAAACACAATTGCCACTTATCGCACTAACCGCCGCACAACGTTTCACATCCTGTGTGCATATTTCTCTCCCCAATCCATCCTCCCATTCTTCGCCCTCACAGTACACTTGATATCCAAGGCTGTAGGGGGAAAAAAATTAGCGATGGGATGTTCGGGACGCAGACAGATGGGGGAGAAATCCCGATTTACATTGAGTTAATATTCTCTTTCATCCAAAGCTTCTGAGGGCTGAGAAGTTCAGCTCTGGAGAGAGGGAGGAGAGCGGGGAGTGTTGAAGATGAGTGAGTGTGAGGTTTCCTGCCTGCTGTTTCACCAGCCAGCTGCATGCAGGTATGAATGCACAAACATGTATGCATGCACGCATGCACACACAGGTGCAAATACGCACTTCTATCATCTTATGACTGCCATGTTGTAGCAGAGTCGGTGTGAGGGTCCATGTTTGGGGAGTCCTATCTCTGAGTTCACCATGCCAGATGTTGTCCACAGACACACAAAGCAGCTCAGGCCACTAGTTTCCAATACAAAGTACAATACATTGGAACGGTGCAGCACTGTTCCAAAAGTACCAAGAAAATGCATTTGGAGCACCACAAACTTTCCCACGATTTGAAGTACAGCCAAAATAAAATGGAACGGTCAGCTGGGATTTTGTGAGGGGAGGGAGTTTGATTCGACCGACAGTCAATCATGCTGAGCAATTTCTGTAAGAATGTGGACATCTGCATGCTATTTGGCTAGTTTCAGTTTGGTGGTAGACGATCACTCGTCTTCTCTCAATCTCATGACCAATTCCTGGGCCATAATGTGTACATCTGAAAGTGCAATATGATGTACTTCAAAAAAAAAATTACTGTACTCGTCAGTAAGAGAAAAACAGTATTTTTATAAACACCAAAATAAAACATTTTTTTCTTAATTACTAGAACATATATGTAAATTAAGTGCAGATTCTTTCTGCGCTTCATTCTTAATTTGCTATATATATATTCATAATATGCAGAATAAATGTGGATATGCTGATCTCATATCTATGATGTTGTTTAGCATTGTTAGTATTAATATTAGGTTTAGTATTGTGCTGATCCCGAGGTGACTGACCTCTACTATCTATCTATCTATCTATCTATCTATCTATCTATCTATCTCTGTTACTCTGCCCTGCTGATGTCTTTTTTTTTTACCCTCTTTGCTGCTATCTACACCTGCATTTCCCTTCAGGGATGAATAAAGGTTATCTTAGCTTATCTTATCTTAAATTTAGAATGTAGAATATGAAGATTATTCAAATACTGGATTGACGATTGCCATGTTCATGTTTTTCTGAATACTTCATTGCTAAATTGATTTGGAGATCATGAAACTTGTTGCAGTTTATATGCATTAGCATGTTGCTGCACACACATCTGCATACATGCGGATACTCTCTCTCTCTCACACACACACACACACACACACACACACATAGACTGTCTTTCACATGTCTGGCGAATGGTGTCATTCGTGAATAGTTCTCATCAATCCATATTTCATTTCCTGCAGGGTTGTGGGAGCCATCTCCCCAGTGGTTTTCAACTGTCAAACTATCACATCTTGCAGGCCTCACAAGGAGAATGGATCTGTCGATTTTTGCCAAGACATCTTCCTCTTCTCTGTCTATTTCTGTCATTTGTGTGTGTGTGTGTGTGTTAGTCACTCCCTACAGTTGTCGTGCCAGCTCTGGGAACATGTGTAAAATGTCAGTACGGTCTTCACAAGGAATTCTGTCAAAGAGCAACCATAATCCATAATAACTAAAGAAATACCAGTGATATCTGCAGGTCTGCACTAGTCCTGCTACATCTATCATTAAGCGCATCTCATAGTGCACTTAATGATAGTGCATGCCTTTTACTATCAGACTCCTTCATATATCAGGCGAATGGAATATTTTCCCTTTCTCAACCTGCAACCCTTATCCATTCAAACAAGTGTGGCAAAGTTCATTTGTTTTTATTCTTAAGCCTCTCAGTCTTGCACAAAGAACCTACCTGAAGTAGTAGCGAAGGACAAGGTGAGTAAGCTTTTAAATCAAACTGCATGGAAGGATCCATTAAAACACAACCGAAGACCCTTTCACATTACTGCTGTTCAGTGATTGGCTTTGGGTTTGGAATTTTTCAATTCAATTCATTGCATCGAAGAAATTGTTTTGCTCTCAAATTGACTTCCTGTTTTCCTACTGCAAGAGACGCCAACAGGCAATGACGAATAAATTTCGTCACTCCCCATTGACGAAATCCCTATAATTTCCTGATTTCTACTCTTCAATCTGACGATGTGAGATTTGTGGATTTGTTCAGAAAGTAGGGAGAATTGGATGTGAAAAATGCACAAAGCTTATTTGAATTTTATAAGTCAAACTGTACAATGCTGGTAGACCCAAAACTCCTGTGGCCACATGGATTGTGGATTGAGGCTTTAAGATGCATATATTCTCTTTTGTGACCATGTTCCTTTTTTTTTTCTTTTTTTTTTGGTATTCCTTCTGACACTTCATCTCATCTCATCTCATCTCATCATCAGCTGCTTCTCCAGGGTCGGGTCGAGGTGGCAGCAAGCTAAGTAGGGCACTCCAGACATCCCTCTCCCCAGCAATGCCCTCCAGCTTCTCCTGGGGGATCCCAAGGTGTTCCCAGGCCAGACTGGACATGTGGTCCCTCCAGCGAGTTCTGGGTCTACCCCGAGGTCTCCTCCCAGTTGGACATGCCCAAAAAACCTCCAAAGCAAGGCGCCCAGGGGGCATCCTAATCAGATGCCTGAACCACCTCAACTGGCTCCTTTCAATGCGAAGGAGCAGCGGCTCTACTCTGAGCTCCCTCCGGATGTCCGAACTCCTCACCCTATCTCTAGGTTGAGTCCAGACACCCTACGGAGGAAAGTAATTTCAGCCGCTTGTATACGCGATCTCACCCTTTCAGTCAATACCCAAAGCTCATGACCATAGGCGAGGGTTGGAACGAAGACTGACTGGTAAATTGAGAGCTTTGCCTTCCGGCTCAGCTCCCTCTTCACCACAATGGTCCCGTACAACGTCCACATTACTGCTGATGCTACACCAATCCACCTGTCAATCTCCCGCTCCATCCTTCCATCACTCGTGAACAAGACCCCGGGATACTTGAACTCCTTCACTTGAGGCTGACACTTGCCATTCTTATTCTCTTTTTTTTTCAGTTTATTCTCTATTATATTCTATTACTGCCAATCAAATGACTGTACTCTTCTTGGGATCCACAAACCTTGGCTATTACCATCAAATGACCTGTCATTAATGGGAGCCTGCCCTGACCTTGTCACATAAGATCATACAATCAGAAATGCTTAAAGGAATCATTTAAAAAGACACACGCTGAACACAACTGTCCAGAACGTTTCTCTTAAAAAGTGAATTTTTATGAATGATGGCTATGAGAAGCAAGTGTGTCCCTGGGCTATCATTTATGTTATCACCATGAAATGTAAATGGCAGTGTATAAGCTTGTAATTGTGTGTTAAAGTATTATTTATGAGGTTATGATTAAGCCAGTTTTATCCTATGAATATTGAAGGTTTGACAAGTGGAAATGGTTGGAGCTAATGTGTTCCTTTGAAAAAAAAATGAACGGAAATGTACTCTGTGATACATTATGGATTACTGCACTGCAGCATTTATGTACCCCAAGGTTGTCATAAGGATTCATTGGTTGCTATTAAACTTCAAAACTAGCCCGATAGTCCACTTTGACTTTATGTCGATCTATTCTAAAGCTGTTCAGAATAGATTGCCTCCATTTGCCGATAGCTCTAGTCCCCACATGCCACTTACATGAGGAAAGCGCGCCTGTATTTATCTGATAATCTGATAACCTCAGAATCTACGTTTGTAGAAAATGAATGTGAGAGGTCTGGCACAGAGATTAATTGGGGCCTTGGGGCAGAAGGAGGAAAAAAAACTTGTGTACATACCTATGCTGTGTGTATGATTTCGACTCGCCTAAATGTAGAAGATGGATCACTATGGTGACGGATTGAAGGCCAACAGGGAAACGGAGTAATTAAGATGTGCTGGGAAGCAGAGTGAGAGCAGTTTGAAAAGCAAGCCCTCTGGCCGTAAGATACGCAAACATACTTCATGAAACCACATGGCCAATTACATTGTGTGTCAGTCAGTGATTTATTGCGCCAAGGCTATAGAGCTTGCCTGACAGACAGTTGGAAACAAGCGGGTGATGGTGTTGTAAGTTCTCAGATTAGAGTTTTATCTATTTATTTACGCGGCACACATTGTGGTGTACTTCGAAGCAGTTCCCACATGCACCCACTGAGCACCACCCATATGAATTTGTGCAGAGACCAAGATCAACATACAAAAACATATTTCACATGCAAACACATGAAAAGTTTGTACGTTTGTGTGTTCAGACACAAACGCACACACAACAACACTGACACACATGCAAAGACACAAAACTGCTCATTTGCTTGCACTGGATCAACCTCTGCTGCTTTTTTTTTTGTCTTGCGGTTCACAAAATCAATTAGCAGACAGTTGTGAGGATCCTCGCACAGTACCCGGTTGCATATAAAGGCTGACAAAACTGCTCATTTGCCGTGGAGTCGCACAAAACAATTATAAAATATCATGTAAGCTCTGAAACGGATGCTGAGGAATTGCTACATGTGGCGGTTACATGTTCACTGACACGCCTTATTTATCCAATGTGTTAAGTGATCCAAAAACCACTGACAGGTAATAGTCATGGGATTGCACCAGCTTTTTTTTTTTTAATTTTGGAATTTTCCCCCTTTTTCTCCCCAGTTGTGTCCGGCCAATTACCCCACTCTTCCGAGCCATCCCAGTCTCTGCTCCACCCTCTCTGTCGATCCGGGGAGGGCTGCAGACTACCACATGCCTCCTCCAATACATGTGGAGTCGCCAGCCGCTTCTTTTCACCTGACAAAGGGAGTTTCACCAGAGGGACATAGCGCGTGGGAGGATCACGCTATTCCCCCTAGTTCCCTCTCCCCCCTGAACAGGTGGTCCGACCAGAGGAGGCGCTAGTGCAGTGACCAGGACACATACCCACATCTGGTTTCCCACCCGCAGACACGGCCAATTGTGACTGTAGGGACGCCCGATCAAGCCAGAGGTAACACGGGGATTCGAACCAGCGATCCCCGTGTTGGTAGGCAACGGAATAGACTGCTATGCCACCTGGACGCCCCACCAGCTCAACTTTCACACTTCTAAAATGCTGTATGAGTTTAAGAGAGAAGTGTGCGCCGAGGTTAAATTAACTGGAGCTGCATTCTCCACTGAGTAGAAAGTAATTACCGTCATTTTAAAAACGTTACACTTCAGCTAAAAAAAAAAAATATGGGAAAAAAAGCACTAAAGCACAGAGGACACAAAATGCATATGCTGAAAATTGCAGGCTATCAAATTTTCAATGAATGCCTCCACGTCCCTTCTACTGGTGCAGTAAATACCAAACACTTGTTTTTTTTCATGTGTGGGCGTAATGCCAGCTGTGAAGCAAACAGACAGTAGTTAAGCAAGACATTTGGGGTTTTCACTCTCTCTCAACCATTGAGGATAGTTCCTTCATTGGCATTTATGAGTTTCGTACAAAGGGTTGCAAATCACAAATGTAGTCATCATAGTAAACCCTGACACAAACTGTGCTAAATGATGAGTTGTGCTGTTGCATAGCGTCGTGATATAATACCACCATTGTAACATCAACCTAGCGTTGGACTTCGTATAGCATGGATTTGAGTTTGCACCACATCCACCTGCTGCAATCAGATTTCTCACGACACGCCAGATCAACGCTCTCCGTCTCTGCCACTCCGCTATTTGTGTTCACTTCACTTGCGTGTCACGGTGTACATTAGATTAGCACAGCGTTCGGAGACAATAAAAATGCACACATGGTGGGATTAAGCATCTAAAGATGAGAAATCCAGACAAAGATTGGAGATGACATTTTTTTTTTTTTACCATGGAGGTGGTGGAACATTCATTATGAAAGCCTTCAGCCGTGATACACAATACCACTATCACCCAGCCTCCGCTACAGGAAAGGTGAAACTTAATCCGATTGGAGGGATTACACAACCACATTTTTATCCCTATCATTCTCGTCAAAACACTAGAGGGCTTGTCAATCGACAGACCCCGGTCAAATCCAGCCTTCCTGATTTGTCCGTGATTTCCACCTCACTGGACAGTCCACCATCGCCTGTTCGCAGGCTGGGGATAACGTAAGGTCACCTCAGCTCCAAGGCTTTGGTCGTCTGCTTGTAGTGGGCTCAGAAGGTGATTGGCTTCACTGCTTGGTGTTTGAGTATTGTTGCATGTGTTACCTCATCGGGGTTGCACTTGATCATGGAGGACATGCTGAATTATAATACTGATTATAATACTAAAACCTGCAGAAAACATGTACTTTTGTGTCTGCACTGGTTGAACGCTGGCTCTGACAGGACTCATTGTACAAGACAGAATAAGTGCTGTTGTCATTGATATAGACCATTTTATGTAAGTGTGGAACAGCCATGCAAAAGAGCTTGTACAGATCTATTTTAGGGCTTTTGTGTTCCAACAAAAAGCAAGATCAGGTCTGCAAAAACGATCCAGTGCACTCAAATTGAAGAAAAAGTGAGGACGATATGATCGGTTGAACCGCTGATTTGTTTTTGAATTAAAAAAAAAGCTCAAATCTTGCAAGACTGGTCTTCTCTTCTGTTTTTTGTTTTTTTTTTTAATTCTAATAGCTACGAAGTGGAACTGCAGAATGTCAAGTAGCTACAATGTCTTCCACTTGGAGTTGTATATCCCAGAAAGTTGAATCAGTTCATCTGGACACATTTATTGAGAGAAATGTTCCATCACTCATGTGACTTCTTCAGTTTCAGGCAGTCAAAAATCGGTTCACCCTCAAGGATCAGGTCCCCTGGCACAAACAGAGCCATATAATGTACGCTGTTCAGAGCCATAAGGATTGCCTTGACTTGTACATTGAGGAAACCAGATGCTGGCCAAGAGGATGGCACAACACAGGAGAGCTAACACATCAGGCCAGGACTCTGCAGTCTACACCCATCTACAGGCCAGTGGCCACTCTTTCAAGGATGAGGATGAGCACATCCTTGATAGGGAGGAACGCTGGTTTCAACGGGGAGTCAAAGAGGACATCTATGTGAAGAGGGAACGACTATCCCTGAACCGAGGGCGGGGGGCTAAGAGTACATCTGTCACCATCTTAGAGTGCTGTGATTGCAACTATTCTCCAATCTTCTGTGAATAGTAGACATAGCCATTGAAAATCTAGTTAATGGCCATGCCAATGTGCATATGAAACAGATTGCTGGTTTCGGTTGTGATGCAACTGTACCGGTTCCCGTCATTACGCCACTGTATTGTTTATAAGGGTGGGGATACCCGCAGTCAGCCGAGACTGAGGAAGTCACCTAGACTGATGAAACGTTTCTCCCATTAAATGTTGTGTCCAGATGAACTGAATCAACTTTCTGGGAGTGAGGCATGGGAGCTATGCAAAAAGTGAACCATGTCCTTGTCTACAGGAAATCATGTACATTCAAGACTGTGAATAGTCTTAAAACACACCTGTCGTGACTACAGTCAAAAAGTCACCATGGACAAACTTGTGGAAATTTCCAAGCTAAGCTCTGTTGTCTGCTGTGTGAGCTCATTGGTGCCCTGAGAAAGCAGTCTTCACAGAATATCAGGTAAAGGATTTAATTTCTTAAAATCTGAAACCATAATACAAACTGCATCTATGTACTATGGCCCAAGAGGTGCTTTCCTACCACCTGCAATATGGATAGCTATGCAAACATCCATAACTTGATATTTTGATTGTGATTCTGTTTTCAGGTGTACCATGAGTTCAGCTGGGTGGTTGGGAAAATCTTGAAGCAAGACTTCTACGACCATCACTGCCCCTGACTCGTTGAAATCTTCCAAGTCAAAGAACGGCCTCACAGGGAAGCTTTTGACCGAGCTGCTGCAACTGACAAAAGTCAAACCTGCCATTGTGCCTTGTCCTGGAAGGGCTTCTCATTATTCTTGGTGATGACCCGGCTGACTTTTTCAAGGTCTGCTTTGTAAGTAAATTTATGCATTTGTTACATATCCTGCACACTACCGTTAATTTATGCTGCTGCCACATCGTCGTAATCTGTCCATCTATCTGTCCATTCATCCATGAAGCTATTCATCAGTCTATTCACCTGTTACTGTCCTTTCATCGGTTTGTCTTTCTTCTGAGTCACTGGCCAAATCTTTGTTAACAGTGAACCATGTTCATTTACCCCTGGGCATCGATATATTTCTCTTTTTTATCTTTTATTCTTTAGAAGTGATAGAATCATGCTATCAGTGCTAAAATCCTTCTACATTACTGTGCAGTTGTTACGCCACATTTATTTTAGTGATTTTTGTGTTCGTCTCTTATGTCCAGGCCAGTGATGATGAGGGATCCTACAGACATGTGGTTGAATACTCTGCATTGAACCGGAAATGGCGCAGCATCCACATCTCCATCCTTCATCCATGGGGATCATCTTGGAGCGAGATGTTGTAATGGACAGTCTTAGGAACCTGCCCCAGGCCATGTGTCGTCTTCTATTTGGTTTGACCTATTCCCTGCAACTGAACTACCCCAAAACCATGGACAACAATTTTCATTTCATTCAAAGGGTCATGCTGAGCTTGGGTAAGAGTGAGCTGAAGTCCAAAATTCAAATGCTGGAAAATCAGCTGGCGATGTAAAACAGAAATAAAAATGTTAAATTTTCAATGTAATGCATGTTTCTATGCATTTTATTTTAGTACTTTTATAGGTTTTGACTGTGATACATGCACTTTTGTCCGGTTTGACTGTGACAGAAGTTTGCACATTTAATTCTTAGGAATACTTTGGTCATTTCTGAAACGTGTTTCTACGGCTTATTCTCCCGAGTATATTTTTGTGATACAGACTTCCTAATGAGCAGTATTTTCTATAGCTGATGCGATTGTTATTGGTATGGAACCCCTTGTTGTGTCCGTATGTTCGTCTGTGTGTGTGTGTGTGTGTGTGTGTGGGCAAAGCTGGCTCTAGCCATTTTCGTGCCCTAGGCGAGATTAGGATTAGGATTCCCCCCCCACCACACACACCACATTACCCAACTAGTACTGCCACATCACCACCCACTCATTCTTCAGTAAAAATATAGACAAACATCTGACACCACAATGGTTTCAAGACAAAATTATATTTTTTATAAATTAAAATTACTTGTCAAACGAATCATGTAGCAAAGAATGACTAAATTGTTAAATATTACCAACTAAATTTACCTGTTAGTAGCATCCAAGACAAACAGATTGGAAACAGACTGACAGATAGATAGATAGATAGATAGATAGATAGATAGATAGATAGATAGATAGATAGATAGATAGATAGATAGATAGATAGATAGATAGATAGATAGATAGATAGATAGATAGATAGATAGATAGATAGATAGATAGATAGATAGATAGATAGACAGATAGATAGACAGATAGATAGACAGATAGATAGATAGATAGATAGATAGATAGATAGATAGATAGATAGATAGATAGATAGATAGATATTTACTTTACAGTGTCTTCATCTAAAGCCGAGCCCTTGTTGATTAAAAAGTTCTGTGACAGTAAGAAGATCAGAGCCTGTAAAATCTTTCTTTAAAATACATTCTATTAAGTTCTGTGAGGCAGCTGTTACACGAGTATGAGAGAGGTAGGGAGACAGATGGAGAGAAAATAAAGAAACAGACACAGACGGAGATACGCAGTGATTGAATTCTGTTGTGAAGGTTATTCTTTTCAGTTTTTCACATGATTTCAGACTTAAGCAACTCAGATCTTGAGGATGTTAAAGCGTGGTTGTAGGCTTTGTCTGTTATAGATGGATGGTAATTTCGTTCATAAAATTTTGTTTTCAATTCATCTGCCTTGCATTTGAATTCATCCAGTTCTGGGCAATTTTTCCTTAGCCGTATGAACTTTCCCTTAGTTAGTTTTTGTTTCAAGTGACAGGTTGCTGTTATGGTGGAGGAGGGTATTGAATTTCATGGGCTTCCTGTAGATCGAGGTATGAATGCTTCTGTCCTGGTGTTTTGAAATGGTAAGGTCCAGAAAGTTGGGCTTCCGGGTGGCATAGCAGTCTATTCTTGGGTAACACGGGGATTCAAACCGGCGATCCCCGTGTTACCACCGGCTTGGTTGGCCGGCTCTATATAGACTGTTGGCTGCGTCTGCGGGTGGGAAGCCAGATGTGGGCATGTGTCCTGGTCGCTGCACTAGCGCCTCCCCTGGTCAGTCAGGGCGCCTGTCCGGGGGGAGGGGGAACTGGGAGGAATAGCGTGATCTTCCCACACACTACGTCCCCCTGGCGAAACTCCTCACCGTCAGGCGAAAAGAAGTGGATGGCGACTCCACATGTATCAGAGGAGGCATATGTTGTAGTCTGCAGCCCTCCCCAGATCGGCAGAGGAGGTGGAGAAGAGAACGGGGGGATTAGCCAAGTCCAACTGGGGAATAAAAGGAGGAAAAATCCCCCCCCCCCAAAAAAATAAAAAAAGTTGATAGTGTTGAGATTATATTCCATTATGAATTTTAGAAAAGAGCTACTTGAATTCTCACATCTGAAACATTTTGAGTTCTTCCACTGTGCCAATCCAAAACATCAGACATTATCTAAAAACCTTTTCCACAGTTTTATCTTTGTTCTGAATGGATTTGTGTGTGTTGTAGATTATCTCTTCCTCCCAGTGTGCCACCACCAAGGATGCACATGTTGCAGCAGCCGCCGTGCCCATAGCGGTCCCCATAGTCTGTAGGAGGTAGCGGTCCTCAAATCTGAAAGGATTCTTTGTTAAAACCAAGTTAAGTATTTCCAGTGACAGTTTACTGGGGGGTAGGCTCTGGGGGTCTCAAAGATATTTGGAGATTTATGTTAAGCCGATATCATTCTGGATACAAGTGCATAAGCTTTCCACATCCATGGATACAAGTATTGTTGGGTTGTGTAGTTATCAAGACAACTGAACACATTGTGTCTTTCAAAAAAGAAGGTGTGGATATTACCAGGTCTTTCAGAAAAAAAGTCCACAAACATCATCTAATGGTAGAGGTTCAGTAAAGGATTATATGCCTGAGACAATGGATCTCAGTGGGGGATTGCTTGAACTTTTGTGTATTTTTGGGTTACCACACAGTGTTGGAGTCCTGGAGTACTGTTCTGAGAGGAAGTCAACCTCTTTTTGTGAGATCCAGTTACATTCCATGGCATGTTTGAGAAGACTGTCGAATTCATTTTTAATTTCATTCACTGGGTTGTTTTTGTAAGAGTCTGTGTCTTCCACATGAATAAGCTTCTTGGCACAATAATAGTTTGTATCCATCATCACAATACCCTCTCCCTTATCTGCAGCTCTGATTGGGATTTCTGGGTTGTTCTTTAATTCTGTCCAAGCTTGACGCTCAGCCTTGTTGAGACCGTGGTCCTGTCTTTCTTAATAATTTCATCCATTTCATGTTCTAAAGGCAGGCTCCGTTCCTGTGGAATAACCTGCTTGCTGCCGTCATTCAATCAGAGTCGGTTGAGTCCTTTACATCCAAACTTAAAACTCATATTTTTCCCTTAGCCTACAATTAGTTGTCTTTAAGTTGGGTACTTCACAACCTGTACTGCATGGTGGGTCGGTTTCTGTCTCACTGAATTTACCAACCACTGTTCTGCCGACGAGACTATATTGTATAGATTATTGACTATTGCAAACTGTTCTCTTCTCTCAGGTCTTCTCTCTCTCTCTCTCGGAATGATTTCTTCTCCTTTCTCTTCTTCTTTGTGTGTTAATGGTGTGATGCGAGTCTCCCTTGTGTGTACATGCAGTCTGTCCTCCTACCAGGTCTCCATGGTGATGGTTGTTGCCACCTGGACACTGCTCGGCATCCCCCTCATCACATTTTCTTTTTATGCATCTTATAGACCCATATAATGTTGTTATCCTGTTTTAATTCTATGTCCTCTCACTAAGATGTGTGACTATTTCTTTTTTTTTTATATATGGGGATGCTGGTGGTATGACTCAGGTTCTGGACTGTTCCGGTGGCGTCTGGACATTGCTTGGTATCCTCCTCATCATATTCTTAATATAATTTAAAATCCTATTATAATTCTGTTATCCTCTTTCGATGTTGTATTATTTAAATTGTGTAAACACAACATCCATTGTACGCTGTCTGTCTTGGGAGAGAGAGCCCTCCTCTGTTGCTCTCCCTGAGGTTTCTTCCTATTTTTTCTCCCTGTTAAATGTCTTTTTTTTTTAGGGAGTTATTCCTTATCTTTTGAGAGGGTCTAAGGACAGGATGTTGTGTTGCTGTAAAGCCCCTTGAGACATATTTGTAATTTGTGATATTGGGCTATACAAATAAAATTGACTAGACTTGACTTCTATTAGTTTACCAAAAGGTGGTGATGATTGGACTGTCGCCCACTACAATCCAAGTCCAATCACCATTACAAGTCCAATCACCATCACCCCCCCCAAACACACACACACACACACACCACCATCACATTACCCCACCAGTACTGCCCCATCACCACCCACGCATTCTACAGTGAAAATATGGACAACAAACATCAGATACTACAATGGTTTCAAGACAAAAACATATTTTTTCATTTTTATAAATGAAAATTACTTGTCAAACAAATGAATCACGTATCAAAGAATGAATAAATTGTTAAATATTAACGACTACTTTTATCTGTTAGTGATATCCAAGACAGACAGACAGACAGACAGACATATTTACTGTACAACATCTTCATCTAATGCAGAGCCCTTATTGACTAAAAAAGCACTGTGACAGAAGCCTGTACAAACCTCCATTACAATAAATTCTAATAAGTTCTCTGAAACAGCTGTTAGACAGAGAGAGATGGGTATGAGAGAGAGACAGGTAGGTAGACAGACAGATGGGTGTGTGACTCATCAGTAGTTGGGGAATTTTGACATTTCGGTGCATTACCCCCTAGTCCTCTGACCAGGCTGACTTTATGGTTTAATAGAAACTGATTTAACAGAAACACCATACAGCAGTCCAGTCCAGATAACAGACCTCAGCCCATTAACAACACATGGAAGGCAGAATAGTTTCTCTCTCGGTTAACATTAACTCACATTTCTTAAAAAATAAGTCTAATTTCTTAAAATATACTGAGATTAATCATCACTCCACTCTGTCAAGCATTTTAACCATCTGAGGTTTTGAAAATTTGAACTAAAACTTAGTTCTGTTGCAAATTCAAGCATAAAGCCACAAGTTGAACATCACGTCATTTGGTTTAAAGCAGCAGTAGACAACTTATCATTATGAAATAAATGTTGACTGCACAGTGCAATGGCTGTAAAATAATGACACCATCAGCATTTAGATTGGTTCTCTATAAGCCTTGCTTTCAGGCGTATAGGGAACCAAATTCTGTCTGACACCGGGTACGATCTCGTGGGAAAATGAAGGCCTGATTTACAGCACAAAGGAAGTGTGTCAACCATTGTGCAACCAAATTAGGAAGAGGATAGGGCTTTTTCTTTTCTCTGTTAGCTATCAGTAGCCATTGGTAGCTATTCCCAATAGCAGAAATGGCAGACGGTGGAACAACTGAATTGATGGTGGAAACTCTACCCGGCATGAGGAAAAGAACCCCGTTGATAGATGAAGCAAAGAAGGCAAAGAGGGAGCGTGATAGTAACAGAGATAAAACAAGAGTAAACCTCGGACGGGCATTCACTCGATGAAGTAAGCTCCTGTGTTGTATCGAACTCTGTTTCCCTGTTGAGATCTGTTTCCTCTAGCCAGATGAAAGCATTCGCATGGAAACAAGTTAACTATCGGTCATGATTAGGTTAAAGTAAGCATTAGGTTAAGCTCAAGGTGAGGTTGAAGATAGGTTAGGGTGAGGTTAAAGATGGGTTAAGGTTAGGGTGAAGTTGAAAATAATAATAATAATAATAATAATAATAATGACGCCCTGTGATGGCCCGGCGGCCTGTCCAGGGTGTCTCCCCGCCTGCCGCCTAGTGACTGCTGGGATAGGCTCCAGCATTCCAGCGACCCCGATAGCAGGATAAACGGTTTGGATAATGGATGGATGGATAATAATAATAATAATAATAATAATAATAATAATAATAAATTTTATTTGTGGGCGCTTTTCAGAGCACTCAAGGACACCTTACAGAAGTTAAGAAAAACAAGCAGCACTGTATCAGACACCATAAAATCAAAACAAAGCAGGGTAGACAATAAAAAGTTAATACAACATTTAAGTATAAAATCATCATCAGTACAAAACTCAAAGAAGCGTGGATCAGACTGAATATGTCAGTTTGAAAAGGTACGTTTTGAGATGGGATTTGAAGGTTGAAAGAGAGTCAAGATAGGTTAAGGTTACAGTGAGGCTGAAGATAGGTTAAGGTTAGGGTTAGGTTGAGGTTAGGTTAAGGTTAGGGGCCGAGGGCGAAACAGATCTCGACGGGGAAACAGTTCGATACAACACCTGGGAAATGAGAGGGTTCCAAAACGACATTCAGTTGGCATTCTTTCAACTGGATCAGTAACACAACCTGCCTACCCATTAATACTACAGGATGTTTTACTCTGCCTTTATCATTGCACTGAGATCAGGATTTGTAGTTAAAATTGGAATTATTATGACTGTTTCTTGCTTTGGACAGTAGCCAGGCTGCTAATAAATGGAAAGTGATCCAGTTGTCTTTGCAACAACAGTGCAAACAATAAAAACACTTGGAAATGCTGGGGGGGGGAGTTGAAAAGTTGTCTACAGCCGCTTTAAATAAATCACGACAGATTGGAGACACATTACAGATAAATGGGCACACAAATTTGTACGATTCGTGTTACGTGCTTGTTTACATGTAAATCATTACAATATTATCGCTGTAACAAAGAGAGAGCACCAATTCCTCTCTGTGGACTTACAAACCCCATTGTATGTGCTTAACATACACAAATACTTTCCATACTCCATAATCATTGTTTAAAACTAGGCCAAATGTTCATTATACAACATGACCGAAAAGACTAAGAACCAAGCATCCGAACTGCAGAGGCTATAAACATTTAATTTATACTTGATACAATCTACAATTAACAGTATATTATCATAATTATAATCATAATTATTTGTTTAATATAGGTTTGGACACTTTTTCCAAAGGTAAAGCCATTGTTTTTATAGGTGAGCATACTTTTTTAACATTGAATATCTATTAAATATACAAGATTTTTATGTAAAGTTCCAAGTAAAAACTCATATTACACTCGATATGATCTAAAATTAACAGTAAATTGTTGCAATTAGAAACCTGATACCCAGTTTTACAACAGTATTCTAACATTTTTTTCTAAAGGTAAATTAAATGTTTTATGGGTGATATATCATTTTATTACACTAAATATTGATCAAATATAAAACATTTTTAAATGAAATTAAATAATACAATCCAACTAATAACAGCACTCTGCTACAATTTTAAGCCTGTTTATTTGTATTGTATCAGTGTTCAACCATATTCATAGGTAATTTCATTGTTTTTACAGGTGTAAATATCTTTAATTAAATATTAAAAATACACAGGATCATATGTAAAATTAAAGCTATAAACTGTTTTTATTTATGAAAAATAACTATTTTTTATGAGTTAGTTATTTTCCATTATTTTCCAGTATTTTTTTTGCCACGCTAGCTGCCGCATTACCGATTTTTTTTAAGTTTTTTTTTTTTTTTTTACGGTGTAGCTGTCAATTTATCGTGTTAACACTTGCTAAACAGGGACTAGCTAACAATTGATGTTATGATGCCTTTCTAATATTTTGCTAAACAAGACTATCTACAATCACTTGGTAGCTTTCAAAAGTAGCTTTCGACCATAGCCGTAAGCAAGCCTTTTCCCTAATGGGCCAGAGGATACTGCATATTGTTTTCATTATTCAACCAGAATGGGGTATGCACAAGTTAATTTAAGTAAGAATATTAACTGGAAAAATACTACAGGTGTTAAAAATGTATCTTTAGTGATTTACCTTAGCCAACCTTACATTCACAGAAATGTGTAAAGTTTGCATGTTCTCCTCGTGTCTGCGTGGGTTTTCTCCGGGTGCTCCGGTTTCCCCCACCATCAAAAAGACATGCGTGTTAGGGTTAGTACTCCTGTCTACGCCCCTGACCGAGGCATGGTTAGATGAACTAGAGTTGGTCCCCGGGCGCTGCACAGCGGCTGCCCACTGCTCCTAGCTACACAGCTACGACGGGTTAAATGCAGAGGCAGAATTTCCCCATGGGATCAATAAAGTAATAACATAAAAAAATAAAAAATAACCAAATGTTAACTAAACAAATTTCCATGCTGCGTGTTTAACTTAACAGCTCGCTTACAAGAAAAATCGAGGGTCTTTAAGAATTAAACTAAAACACAAGACAAAGGGAGGTTGAAATTATATCAGTGCTGACACAATTTCATCTATATACATGCAGCAAAATCCTGTTTTTGAGAGCCATTTTGTGACCTTAGTTCTTTGTATGAGCAAATGTTTCCAGCACTCCAACTTGTCACCACAGGATCCTTTTCTATCTTACGTCTTAATGACTGATCTCTGCTGCTGTGTGACTAACTCAGCTGTATGAAAGCAAATGTCAAGGATGCAAATGAGTCATAAGGCAAACTAGTCCCCTTAATCAATGCTGGAATGTTTATATAGAATATGCAGATAGCCAGCCGTTTCCTTGCTTATTTATGTTCTCACACAATAGCATGTTGAAAGACCGAGTACTTTCTGTACTCTGAGCCGGATCTACACACAGGCATTCTAGGCACATGCTACTAGGAGGCCCAGACAGAGGGGTAAAGAACATCAACTGCCTACATTTAATGTTATTAATTAGATATCATTTAATAACTTAATAATGTTTAAAATATAAAACCCGATCGAAAACTTTTCAATATTCATATATTTATTTATTCATTCACTCATTCATTTATCTTTTAAACATACACAACGTTAGCACCAATGTGCGGGAAAAAGTATTTCCGTTTCAGTGGAGTTTTTACTCGTATGTTACCAGAACCACCAGCAGCTTTTCAGTATGCTTTCGATTGCAGCAAAGCGCAGAAGACAAATAAAATGAAGAGGACGAAAGAAAACAACTGAGAGGTATCTCTCGGACCCTGCCGTTTCAAAGCCCACAAGCAGGGGCGGATTTAGTCATTTTGGGGCCTAAGGCAAACACAGGCATGGGGCCCTTCACGTCCTTTGTCCCCCCCCCCCTTTTTTTTTAATCCCCATTTGTCTAAGAAAGACGAATATATAAATATAATGAATTATACAATTATAATCATAAAATATATAAATTATAATAGATATTACTAAGTGGAGGAACAGTAGGTGACAGGCATGGGCGCAAGACCATGAATTCTGGGATGGCATCCAGCGCTTTACCTGTGCCCCTTTCCATTCGGTTAGTGATTGTGTCAGGAAGGGCATCTGATGTAAAATTTTGCCAAACAGTATACGGATTGACAAGACCATATCAGATCGGTCAAGGCCCGAGTGAACAACGGCTGCCATTGGTGCTATGCCTTCACATGGTGCCGATAGAAACTATAAAATCTACTGTGGCGACCCCTGAAAAACAGGGAACAAGCCGAAAGAAGATTTGTCTAAGAAAGACCTACTTGTAACTTCGTTCACCAGTCTTCACACAGCAATGATGTCCAAACATCTGGAATTGCATCTGTAAAGAAACACAACAAAATATATTCATTTTAACAAATACACCCACTGTAAAATCTTATTTTCATAAACAATATGATCCCTGTAAGATAAGATTATACTTCATTGTCCATTCACATGGAAGATCTGTCATTGGTTGTCATCATTTACCTTGATTTTCCCACAGGTTCTCTGATAGAATCTCCTTACTGGACCTGCTTGCTGTTGCACAAATTGGAAAAGTTATTTATGGTCTTCTGTCTTCTCTCTTGTGTTATTAAAGTGAGAAGATAACACAAGAAAATTGGAGGTCAATTATGGAGACAAAAAAAATAAATATAATATACGTACTATTAAAAATGTCTACCTTTTCTCTTTGTCTTTCTCTTCCTCTCCCTAGAATTTTTTTACATTTTTATTTACATTGGTTGAGTTTGACTTGCTTTCTCTCCCTAATCAACTCAGCTTTAGTGGGTGGGGAACATATGAAGGTAATCTTGGGCTGTTGCTGTATTGTTGTGTCTAGAGCAAGGGTCTCAAACTACCGGCCCAGAGGCCACATCCGGCCCGCGAGGCAGTTTTGTGCAGCCCACACTATGTTTTAGATTCATTGACATCTGGACCCCGTATCCATTTTGCATACTACTTTCGTGTATTTTTTTTTTTAAACGTTTGTTCTAAGAACTCAGTTAACGTTAGTTGTGAGGCCAGTTGCAGATGATGTAGCCTGTCAGTTTTGCAGCACTCTCTCACACACACTGTAGCCAAGCAACGAGAGTACATCAGGAATCAGGAACGCTTGCGTCGTCATTTCACCTCATGTACTTGCGCACATCAAATGAAACGAAATACCGTTTCCCCCAGCCCACAGCAGTGCAACATACAGACTGCTGTGGGTCATTCAAGAACTACAAGAACACACATATTCAAACTAACTCATATATCCAAAATAAATAAATAAATCGCTGTCCAAGGGAACAAACGTCAGCCAGGATGACTGGCAGTTCCAAGAGAAATGGACATGCAAATACTTCTTTACTGAATTTGATGTGTCCGTGATCTGTCTAATTTGCAAGGAAAAAGTTGCCCTCCTGAAGGATTTCAATCTCAAGCAACATTACACTACTAAACCTGCAGAGGAGTATGAGCGGCTCAAAGGCGAGGAGAGGGAGAGAAAGGCAGCACACTTTCAAATACATGTCCTGTCAGCAGAACTTTTTTCACAAAGCCAAACAAGACTGTGATGCGGCTGTCGAAGCTAGCTATGTGGGAAGCGAGGCAATAGGAAAGGCTGGCAAGCCATTTACGGAGGGACAGTTCCCGAGAGATGCTGCAGGTAGCGAATATCGTTTGCCCAGAGGAGGCATCTTAATTCAGAAACGTCAGTCTCAGGCCAAATACAATGGCAGAACGTATCAGCGAGTTGTCAGGCGACATTTAAATACAGTTGTGTGCACTAAAGCAAACAATTTCACACACTATTTTTAGCACTTTATGAAAGTACAGATGTAAATGACAATGGTCAGCTTGCTATATTTGTAAGGGGTATCAAATGACCATTTTGAGTTAACAGAACTGCTAACTTTATACCCAATGTAGGGAAAGACTACACTGAAAGATATACTTCAGGTGCTGTGCAATGCAATTGAGGGTGCTGGTCTACCCTGGATGGGAAGAAAATAAGGGGCTTGTAGCACTGATTCAAAGAAAGCTGGTGGAAGAGAATGTAGATCCTGCAATTGCGTTGCACTGCATCACTCACCAACAGGCACTCTGCAGTTAATGCTTGAAATTTGACAGTGTAATGATTGTTGTGGTGAATTGCATTAATTACATCAGATCAAGAGGTTTACAACACCATCAAGTTCTGTGTGTTTCTGGAGGAAATAGATGCAACATACGGAGATGTGTTGTACTTCACAGAAGTGTGCTGGTTGAGCAGGGACAGTGTCCTGAAAAGGTTTTTTTAATTGAGAGAGGCGATCAAGAGAATTCATGAAAGAAGGCAGGCTACATGTTCCTGAGCTTGATGATCCCAAATGGCTCATGGATTTAGCTTTCTTAACTGATATCACACAGGCACTTAACGCTCTTAATTTAAAACTGCAGGGGCCAGACCAACTTGTCACCGATAGTGGAAAACACAGTGTAACAACCAGCACCCCTAGCTATGGTGCTGAGTATGGTAACAACCAGTTCTTATCAATCCTCACTATATTACAACTAAGAGAAGAATAATCAGTTTCAATGTGGGCCAGAGTCTCTTAAGTTCTAGGTCGGTCGGGAGAAAATAGGCACCGGCAGCAAAGGTGAAACAAGACACAACTCAGCAGTCACGTTTGAAAGATAAAACAAAACAAAACATATTTTCTGTTCTCTTTGTTGTCGTTTCCCTTTTTTTAACAACTCAAATCAAATAAACATACACATTCAAGAATAATTCAATGTATGCTGTATGTGTCCTGAAGCATCTCTCCCTTTCGATCCAGCTCATGGGTTTAGCTCGCTACTCCAGGACCAACTGCACTGCTCCCCAACAGAAGCAAGCCCGGCCGAGGAATCCACGGACCTTGTACAACAGCAATTAAAAACCGGGCCTTGTGCCCACAAAGCCAGGACAATAATCACTGCTACACAGTTCAACTGCACAAGCTTTAACTCCAACTACCAACAAGTAACTTTAATCACAGTATGGCTAATGTCTTAGCATTAGCTCACGTTAGATTAGCTTCTTTATAGACACTGCCTTTACCCAACACTGGATTACAACTGGCGTGCTTCTAACACATTAACACTAGAGATGGCTAACGTGGCTAACGCGAACGTTCCCACATTACTTACAATTACAGTTTATATTACAATTACTATTATTATTAAGCTACATTACAATTACTTACAGTTACAACTGAAATTGCCACACCAGCATCTCAGTCAAACTCACCAAGACTTCTTCGGCAAACAGCAGCAGGATTGTAACTACCACAGGTCTCTTTCGGGTCGGTGATTCTGTTCGGGCCGGGGAGACGTTTTCCTTTAGAACGCCTATCGCAATTCTAGAACGCTAAAGCTAATCACCACTAGTAAGCGCACACATTTTACTTACACTTGGCTACCGTGACCGCTGTTTCAACACACGCCTGCACCCACAGCCGTCCACGTTGGAAAACGACGTAACCCGCCTCGACACGTGCTCGTCAAGTACGCTGGGGGCGGGCTGAACTCTTACGTAGACGTGGGTAATGTCAAGTTAACGATGACATATTTCCAGTCGAGTCCTCCAACCACAGATTCAACTTCCCAAAGTCTTAAGTATTTTTTTCCACCCGTCATTTCTGTTAATAGTGTCACCATTAGTTATCTCAGTTATATTGTTATTTTCCCAATAACCATGTCCATCTTATGACACACAACATTCACTTTATCTTGGTTATCCTATTTTTTTTTCTTCTTAGAGTAAAGCGGTCACTCTGTATCATTGCTGTTTACTTGCAATACCGTTTCTTATATTAATCCTCTATTTTACATTTACAGGGTCCTAGTAACCGGGGGTTACAACAGCTCACAGAGAAAAGATTTCTCCACTTCCCAACATGCCAGTCAATTATTGATGATGGTGCAAGAGTCAATGCTGATGAGTATGTGACTACCACCAACAATCTGCAGCCGGAGTTTGAGCATCACTTTTCTGATTTTAAGACTCACAGTACCACTTTCCAGTTATTTGCAGACCCCTTCTCCTTTGACATGGACAGTGCTCCAAGCACATTTCAAATGGAGCTCAGTGCAACACTGAGCTCAAGGCAAAATTCGGAGAGGCACCACAAGGAAAGCTGATGTTGGACAGTTTCTCAGAGAGCTTCCCAAAACATTCCCACAGTTGTCCAAACCATTCAGGTAGGTCATGTGTCTTTTCGGCAGCACTTATGTGTGAGAAACTGTTCTCAACTATGAACTTTAACAAATCAAGGCATAGGTCCAGACTGACCAATGAACATCTCCAGGCTGTCCTCAGGGTGTCCACTGCCCAGTCCCTGAAAGCAAATGTGCCTCACCTGTGTCAGCAGAAGTGCCAGGTATCTGGCAAGAAGTAGGCTAAATATGTAGGCCTAGGCCAGGCTACACTATGTACATAGCTACCTATTCATGTGAAAACTGAAAAAATTTGAAATAATAATAAAAGATGGTGTGAAGGTTAGATGGTCGAACAGTTTTTTCTTCATCCCTATTGCACCGGCCCTCCTCCATAAGACAAGTGTCAAGTGGCCCCCAGTAATTTGAGTTTGAGACTCCTGGTCTAGAGTAATCAGAACAGTGATGGACGGATCTCTTTCATGGATTCTCAGAAGTTGGGGTATGTCATGTGCCATGAGGCTATATTGTGATATGGCGGGGAGGCACAGTTTAGATGGCCATACTAAAATTTGACCTTGCAAGCCTTGAGCTCAGCAAATCTTGCAATCACTAATTCCATATCCAGTGACTTCCTGAATTCATGCTCGATGGGGAGAACAGCAAGTGCAGAGAGACATAACATCACAAGACCATTGTTTCACCCCCCCACCCCCCCATAATGATGTCCCTCACCTTTTCCACAAAATCCAGTGGTCTGAATGTGATGTTCATTACTGCCTACCAACGGGTTGAGTATAGTAGATGCCAGAAACTTAGAGATGTTCAGTCACTTTAGCCACTCAGCTGATCACAGAGGTGACCAACAGACTGGAAGCTCTTTCACCCGACATGCCAACATTTATTTTAGATTTCAATCACTGCCAGGTACATAAGTCACTGAAAACATATGAACAGTATGTCACCTGTGCAACTACTAAGAAGAACTCCACTACTGACATGTGCTATGGCTCAGTGCCTGGCGCTTTCAGACCTCTGCCTAGACCTCCATTTGGAGCATCCTACCACAATAGTGTACTTCTTCTGCCAATCTACAAACCCATCTGTAAACAACGAGAGGAAATAGTAAAAACAGTGCAAATTCTGGACGGAAAACAGCGTTGCCAGCTTGCTTTGATTGCAAAGATTGGGATGTCTTCTATAGCTCCTGCTCTGACTTAAATGAACTGGCACAAACTGTTTCTTCCTACATATCCTTCTGTGTGGACTCGAATATTCCTTGTAAAAACATGACAGTCTTCCCTAATAACAAACCATGGGTTACTAAAGAACTTGAAAATGTCATAAACAAGAAGAAATGCTTTTCTTTTTTTTTTTGTAGGGACTAGCCAGGAGAAAAAAAAGAGAAGGAAATTACCAAAGAAGTAAGGAATGAGATAAGAAAAGCTAAAAGAAGGTATAAGGACAGGATGGAACATGAGTATAGCAACGGTGATCTTCAGGCAGCTTGGAGGGGAATTAAATCTAGGTCTTCAATCACTCAGAGAAACAGTGACGGGAGACCTCTTAAAATTGGGGAAGTAAATGATACTGATCTCCCAAATATGTTTAATGATTTTTAAACCCGCTTTGAAAAACGTGATTTTTCTGAAAACATCTCTAGCCTTAGAGTCTCTCTTTCTCACTGTGATATTGTCATTAGTCAGGAATGTGTTAGAGCTCTTTTAAAAATGGGTAAACCTCAGGAAGGCCCCTGGTCCAAATCACATTTGTGGATGCACATTGTGATACTGTGCTGACCAGCTTAGTGGTGTTCTCCACCCTATCTTCCAGATGTCACTTGATTATAACCAAATCCCTGCTACCTGGAAATCTTCTACTGCGATACCTGTCCAAAAGAACACCAATCCTGGCAACTAAACGATTTTAGACCAGTTGCGCAACTGACTGCAGGTATCCCCAACTAGTCCCCAATCATCTACGAATAGTACACATGGCCATTGTAACTCTAGTTAATTGTCATGTCAGTTTGCATAGGAAACAGATCGTTGTTTTCAGTCGTTATGCCACTGTGCTGTTTATAAGGGTGGGGATATTTGCAGTCAGCTGAGACTGATGAAGTCACTTAGATGAGTGGTGAAACATTTTCTCAATAAACGTTATGTCCAGATGAACTGATTCAACTTTCTGTGATTTTCTTACCTGTATTATTGAGCATGCATAATGACATAATGCCTTGCCGTTTAGTTCCAGCACTCTCATTTGTACCCCCTGCTTTTTACCCTGCATGTTACTGTTATCATAAGACTGGCCTCGACAGAAAGCTCCAAACCTAGTGTTTCTAGGTGCCCTAAAATTGACTCAAATGAGCCTTTTCCTGTTGTGTCAACTGCCTGAAGAAAACCAACAAAGTGCTCATGAACAGAGACACCTTTTGAGGTCTCACAATTTACAATTCGTAGCACCACTAATAGCTGCTCATTGTGACTGAGGTCTGGAGTGCAGTCCATGATTACTGCATAATATTTGGCTTTCTTTACTCTCTCTACAATTGCATCAGTTATACACTTTGCCACAAGGGAAATTAGTTCATTTTGAGTATGCTTGCTTAGATAAGTGTCACTTAGCTCGTTTGCCAGAATTCTGCTCAAATGCTCTCTCAGGACTGGGTCAAACTTAGCTATCGGTTCTACTTGCCCAAGGAAACTTCCACTGCCAGACTCAAACAATCTGTCTGAGTCGCCATGAAATGCAAGATTACGCTCTGCCAGATGGTTCACAATTGCAGTTAATATTCTTAAAAATCTCTTTCCAGTGGTTTACTTCAAGAGCAATTAGATCTTGGTTCACCTGATCTATAGCTGTTTGTTTGTTGTCTCTGTGATAGATTGGGCCAGGTATCCATGTTTGTGACATGTTCAGCAGACTTCTCATGCTGACTCAACTGGGCTGAAAGATTTTTCCAGTTATTGAACCCATCCCCATTTGGCTGAGTGCACTTGTCTTGGTTTCCAAACAGGCAGCATAGAAGTACATAACACAGTCTTTTTTTCCCCCACTGTACACCAGCCAGGACCTGCCTTTCTTCTCTCCATTTTTCATTTGCATGTAATAGTTACTGCTTGTAAATCTGTACCCCTCTTGATTTTTTGGAAAATTCTGTCCTTGACCTGAACTGGACCTCTCTGCATTATTGAGCAGCACCTTTTGACTGACCGCTGTTTCAGCCAGAGTGCTGGAACATCTTCTAGTGTAATACGTTGGTTAGGTTGACTGTTACTCACTAGCTGTTGATCTGTATCGCCATCTTCGTCATAGCCAGTTATCATGGAGAGTGAACGCGGCAGTTCCGTTATCATTTCCAGTTGAAAGATCCAGTAAGGTTGTCTTGCATGTAGCAGCAGCTTCGCTTAAGCAACCTGGGCTGACATTGCTGGCAGCAACCGGTAGCTGCTCTTCACTAGTATTAGCATTGCTGACACTAGTCACTAGTGCTAGTGCAAGCAGCAGCTTCTAGCTGCTCTTTAGTAATGTTAGTGTTGTAAGTAGTCACCATGAAAAAGGTTACCTTGGCAGTTTTGCTAAAAACTTTCTGCTTTCCTCCTGCTTCCGCCTTTTTTCAGTACCACTGAGGTAGCTTCACTTCATTTTTCAACAGTCTGTACACCATGCCAAGCTGTTTGTTTACACGAGTTGGTTACTGTCTTCCTGAATCATTTCTGCAGATAAATGTAGTGGGTACTGGGAGGGGGGGGGGACTGAGACACGACACTCATGAATTAAGCATTCTGATGCAATATTGATTTTTAGAACAACATAATTAGGAAAAAGTAAAAAAAAAAAAACTTTCTTAACCATAAGTTTATCAAGTGTTTTATTGGTCCCTTGGTAGCTTGGGGCCTAAGGCAATTGCCAACCTTTGCCCAATAGTAAAGTCCGAATCCGCCCACAAGCCAGCCTCAGTTACCAACTGCAAGACCCCCCTCCCGCACCCGAAGACTCTGAGGCAGAGGCAGGTGATTTTTGGAGACACATATTACAATTAAATACAAAAATGCATATAAATGTAATGTATAATATCGGGCTATATTTTCCACGATAAATAAATGACTAACAAATTGCGTATGAATAATGCTGAAATATAGACCCAACTAAATTAATGAGCATAATAATCATGTGGCAGTTAAAAGTCATTCTTTTTGTTTATCAAATATCAAAATGTGCATGCAGTGGGGCCCAAAAAAATACAGTCTGCCTAGTGTAATTCATCCATTTAATCAGGCTCTGTCTGTACTGGGATGTGTTAAGAATGCATGGCTCTCATGGTTCATTGAAAATACAATGGCCTTCTACTTTTTGTGTCTTTGATGTAAGCAGAAAAGAGAGGGAAATAAGAGGTACAATGGTAACACTTAACACTACTACTACTTTTGGCTGCTCCCATTAGGGGTCGCCATAGTGGATTGTCTGTTTCCATCTCTTCCTGTCCTCTGCAGCTTCGTCTCTCACGCCAGCCACCTGCATGTCCTCTCTCATATCCATAAACCTCCTCTTTGGACTTCCTCATTTCCTCTTCCCTGCCAGCTCCACATTCAGCATCCTTCTCCCAATATACC
This sequence comes from Lampris incognitus, assembly GCF_029633865.1. Lineage (NCBI taxonomy): Eukaryota > Metazoa > Chordata > Actinopteri > Lampriformes > Lampridae > Lampris > Lampris incognitus. Next base: position 33,602,239 of record NC_079225.1, read on the forward strand.
CAGCATCTCTCCTCCACACATGTCCAAGCCATCTCAATCTTGCCTCTCTTGCTTTGTCTCCAAACTGTCCAACCTGAGCTGTCCCTCTAATATACTTGGTCCTAATCCTGTCCTTCTTCGTCACTCCCAAGGAAAATCTTAACAGCAACTCTGCCACCTCCAGCTCCACCTCCTGTCTTTTTGTCAGTGCCAGTGGTAACACTTTACAATGACAAGCAGTAAATGGTGATTAATAAATGACTATAAGAGCACTCATAAGCTCTTACCAGTACATTAGCAGATGGCTTAAAAATACTGAGGCAACTTGGAGGATGGCTTGGACTACTGTATCTAGTACTTTCTTTCTTCTTCCCTTTTTCAATTTAAGCTTAAACTCTTCCTTATAGTGCTCAGGCTTGTAATACTGTTACTAGCAATTATTTAAAAATTACAAGACACTTATTAATATTTTCAAGCATCTGCTTTTAACAAGTGTGTTGTACCGGGTTTATTCATTCCCCAATACTTATTTATTAATCACTTCTTAAAAGCTACTCATTATAATGGATAACCAGAATGAAAGGAAGTTGATGCCAACTGGCTGACACACTTTCATTTTTGTGATTCTTGGCATTTTCCTTATGAGTTGAGCTTTTGCACTTGTGATTTTATCAGATGTTTAGCAATGTAGCTGGAAGGTTACAAGTATGATTTGGTAGCATGCATTCAAATTAGAAGTAGCCTGTTCCAAATGATATATGTTCTAGAAAATGGGGGTGGCCGTATTAAGTTTGTTTGCTTTATCTGATGATTAGTGAATAAAAAAACCCGCTGTTGGTTGGTTACCGACATCTTCTGTCAATGTGATTATTCTTGCTGTCCCACAATCTAAGAATATGGTTGATTTTTGCCCTAACAACAGTTGGCTGATAATGCTAGCAAAGCTAAGTGCATGCTAAAAGCAGACACCCCCCCTTGCAGTCAACTTGGGAATTTAGCGTTAGTGTGACGGAAACCTCTGCTTGATGAGATTCTTATTGATCAAGAGTGGCCCACACCCCACGTCGGGCTCCACCTAAACTGTGCCCCTGCTGATTGATGTGCCTTTTGCAGAGGTTTATCTTTGCCTTAATGCCTCTTTGTTCAGCACCGTATTGGTGTTTCTGTCACGTTGTTAAAATCTATGGTGCAATATCAGTGGCTTGGAATGGGCTCATCGAAGTGTCGGGCCTTGCAGATCTATGGCCCAATATGGCAAGGAGCGGAAAAGGGGGTAAGAGGAAGAAAAAGAATCAAAAACCCATATCTTTATTCTGATAGATTGCATTCAGTTTTTCTTCAAACTGTAGCAGAGAAAAAAAAAGACATCCAAACAAAGCTCCGACACATGCATTCACAGAGTGCTTGACAGAGTGACGTCAGCGTTTTCTTGGCGAGCGTGTTGTGTTTCAATTTTGCCTTGGCAACTGCTTTTCACATCTCAGCTCAGCAACGTGCCCATGGCTGGACGTGAAAGCTCTCAGAAAATTGACGTTGTTGATGGCGTTTGCAGAGTTGTTATCGTCTATGTATATATCTCATCAGCTGCTGCAAACAGCTCGGCACCAGCTGTACTGTATGGATCTGCTGAACATCTGTGGTCAAGTTTCCGAGTTGGCTACACTGAAACACGTACTCTGTGATTATGGGTAATCATTTAAGCAGTCTCGCTATGCAGTCGTACTTCTGCCAGCTGTCCTGTTTAAATTCCATTTCAGAAGAGGTGTGCAAAGTGCAGAGGAATTACAAAGAGGCACAATATTGAAAGCATCTGCCTACGAAAGTCAGATCGTATCAACTTAAAATGTGATGTTACAAGTGATAACCGTGATATCTGAAATTAACCAAATCCTTTTGGAATTAATGGAAGAGCTTCCACTTTTGTGGTATTAAGAATTAATCACAGCTAATATCAGAGAAGCATTCAGTTGATAATACCGGTGAAACGTTTTTAAACATCTTTAAGCTCCTTCACTTTAAGAGGCCCATGCCTTTTCAAAGTGATCCGAGAATAAAAGGTGGGGGGAAAAAAAGGAAATTCAAACCCACCCCACTAACGATCACAGAAAGCTGAATCAGTTCATCTGGACACAATGTGTACTAGGAGAAACCTTTCATCACATATCTAAGTGACCCAATAAACCTCAATAAACGTGTCCAGGCGAACTGATTCAGCTTTCTGTGATTTCCTTACCTGGATTATTGAGCATACATAAAGACATCCCACCAATGGTTTTTGAATTAATTACGGAATAACCACATTTGAAAGAAAACCCACCACCCACGTATACTTTAAAATGATTCACATGAGGGAAAAACCCTTGACCAGAAGTTGAACCTGGCACGGTTGAACTTGCGCCAACAGATCCTTCCTCTCCCTGGCTTACCCTGAGTCTGATCTGCCCAGAGGAATGCTTACTTTCAAGCACCAGAGCACAAGGCAGACAATGTCTGTCCTTTGGAAAGGGTATCGGGGATTGGTAGAGCTGCTCGCCTTGCATGTCTTTTGTGATTCCCCAGAGGAGCCGAGGCCAGGCGAGCTCCCTGGCGCCAACCTGCTCTTTCAGAGGGCAGAACCCAGTCAACCTTCATTAGTTTCTATCATGGCCGTCCTGGTGCTGGACCTTCAGTGATTCAAAGCTCTTTATGGAAAGTCTATGTCCTGTTGCTCCAGTATTGATAAAAGTTAAAGGATCATTAGGAGTCCTGCTGGATGATAACTGGTGATTCAACATACCAAAATGAGAATGGTGGTTTTGTTCACAAATACTATTTATCTGAAAATTTAACAGAAAACAAAGTTAAAAAAAAACAACAAACAAACCAAATAACCCCCCCACAAAATTCAACCCTGATTTAAAAAACAGAGGATTATATATTTGAAGACAGAACTTAAGCAACAATCTTGGGATGACACTGGAAGAAAAAGGACTATTTTTATTTACTACATGGTGGTAACTGGAATGGGTCGTTTTCTCTAAAGTATCTCTGCAGTACATGTGGATGCCATCTTTGTCTTCAAAGTCACAGTCAATCGTTTCCATTCGCCATAATTCAGACCAACAGTAGTCAGGTTGCACGTCCAAGCTTTCTTTACCTAGGCTGTCCACAACCCTTATTTGTATTTCACTTTGCTTTCCCCCTAGTAATCATTTTATAATGGAGGGTGTCATTCATTTTTTTTTTACTAATGGGGGATATCTCACTGTGAAATGAAATGTGGATGATTGTGATTTAAAAGGCAAGTGATCAGTCATACTGATGGGAAATGACCTCTGAACCCTAAATTCGCCCTTCGCTAGTCAAGCGACTTGAGCTTCCTCCATACACCATAGTTTAACCAGGTACACTTCATTTGTGGAGCCCAGATCCAAGACTACATTTTGCATTACTAAAGTCATTAGGGCTGTTAGCCATATTCTTGGTGGTGTGATTTTTTTTCCCCCCACGGTTTTTTATAAATCTCTGTTAATGCCTCTATTAGTGTCTATCTATCAGTAATCTACTTCCCATCCATCTTCCATATAATGCATGTACTATTAAAGTCCTCAGATGCCTGCCTTTCATCACTCTGCGGTATAAGGCTGTAATTAAAGGGAAGTCAACCCTATACATGTCTGCCATGGAAAGGGTCTAAAACCATTATATGATGACTGACATGGGACAAGAGCGAAAAATGAAGAGGACCACTTTGTCGTAGTCTGACAGATAAATGATTGGGTGGCTTGAGAGCACTGAGAACACAGTGTAAAGGATGGTGGTTGATTCAATTTGTCATCCTCAGATGTGAAAAATACAACCGTGCTTTCAGCAGTGTTTTACTTTCGCATTACAGCAGTAAACAAATCAGGGTGAAATAAATGTCAGCTGCAGAATGTTCAAGTAATCACGATATTACCTAGTAAATAAAGAAAGAGGTACATCACTTGGTATTTCTGGAACAACAAACGTTTTCCACTCTTTATTTTCAAAATATCTTAATTGATTTGAGCAGCAGCCTGACCAACATGTACCCTGGCTCTGCTGAATGATGGAAGCTAAGCAGGTGGGTGGGGGCTTGGCTAGTACTTGGATGGGAGAACTACCGGCAAAACTGAGTTGCTGCTGGACGTGGTGTTGGTGGGCCAGTAGGGAGCAGTCTTCCCTCTGATCCTAATAAATAAATCAATCAAAATGCCCCAGAACAGTGACGGGGACACTGTGCTGTAGGACATGCTGTCCTTCGGATGAGACGTTAAACCGAGGTCCTGACTCACTGTGGTCATTACAGAGCCCATGGCACTTATCAAAGAGTAGGGGGGTTCCCCAGTGTCCTGGCAAAATTCCCAACCTGGCTCTCTCCATCTGGCCACCTAATAATCCCCCTGTGTAATTCGTTCAATGATTTCTCCCTATTCACCTCAAGTTGATGTGTGGTGAGCATTCTGGCACAAAATGGCTGCCGTGGGGGCATCCGGGTGGCGTGGCGGTCTATTCCGTTGCCTACCAATACGGGGACCGGTGGTTCGAATCTCTGTGTAACTTCCGGCTTGGTCAGGCACCCCTACAGATACAATTGGCCGTGTCTGTGGGTGGGAAGCCGGATGTGGGTATGTGTCCTGGCCGCTGCACTAGCGCCTCCTCTGGTCGGTCGGGGTGCTTGTTCAGGGGGGAGGGGACACTGGGGGGAATAGCGTGATCCTCCCACAGATTATGCCCCCTGGCGAAACTCCTCACCATCTGGTGAAAAGAAGCGGCTGGCGACTCGCATGTTTATCAGAGGAGGCATGTGGTAGACCGCAGCCCTCCCCGGATCAACAGAGGGGGTGGAGCAGCGACCAGGACGGCTCAGAAGAGTGGGGTAATTGGCCAGATACAATTGGGGACAAAAAGGGGGAAAAAAGGCTGCCATGCATCACCCAGGTGGGTGCCACACATTGGTGGTGGTTGAGGTGAGTTTCTCCCCTTCACTTTAAAGTGCTTTGGGTGTCTAGATAAAGCGCTTTACAAGTGTAATCCATTACTTATTCTTATCAAATACGCAGTGCTAAGCATTGAATGTCCGATGCACCACGGCAAAATGAAAGGGTACTATTGTACAACAGCCTACTGTCGGCAGCAGGTTGGCCTTGTAATTAGAATTGCTTTATAGGCAAACACGTGACAGCAAGGTTGTGGGTTTGGTCAAGACATGTCTTAGTGTGTGTTCACCCACTGTGACGTTTGCTTTTGACTTGTCACTGAAGGGAACAATGGCTCCTTCCCTGCAGACTCGCAGCGGGCTACTCTGAATAAAAGCATGTCTAATGCCTGCGGTGTATATGGAAATTCAAACTGCCCACACACACACATTTCATATATATATATATATATATATATATATATATATATATATATATATATATATAATTCCATATTGGTACAGTGCTTCCTTTAACAGGCACTACTTTGATTTTTGATTCTGACAAGAAAAGAGATTTTACAGATTTACAGTTTGTTCCTTTTCCTCCATGTCACTGCCTCTCTTTCCATTTCCCCCCCTCATCTTAGTGAGCATTTGTTTTACTTCAAGCGGCAACACAAAAATGCTATCAGCCTGTGCGATATCAAAGAAAAATATTCAAAATAGTCTCGGGTGTAGTTAAAACGTCCCACCATCGTGGGATCTGTTTCTGTTGATCTAGCTGATAGGAAACTCTGCTGGCATTAACATCTTTATTGTCTCCATCTTTATTCAATATTTGGAAAGGCATCACTGAGAAGCCATCTATCATCCAACTGACACACACTGCACACACGTGCAGGCCCACACACACACGCACACACACACACACACACACACACACACACACACACACACACACACACACACACACACACACACACACACACACACACACACCCACACACACACACACACACACACACACTATTTTGAATTTCTGCCTTGCACCCATGTGCAAATAGTGCACATGGACACTAACAAACCACTACACACACTTCCCAAAAGGCACATGATGCCCTGACTTAGAAAAAACGCATCCAATACTAATCAAATGAATCAGTATAAGTGCAGTTCTGTCCACCTATTTATCAGCCGGGTCTGTCTAAACAGCTGCTGATAATGCTGTGCACTGCACATTGAGGCAAAGGCCAGCATTGACGCGCAGTGGGGGCCCATTTCACGCTTGCCCAGTTCAGGGGCTAATGAGTGCAGTTAGCATCTCACATGTGTGAGAACAGGCCTGTGATCGAACATCATTAATCCCTCAAAGATTCATTTTGTAACCAAATCACTGATCAGTGCCCATGGTGGCTTGCCTTAATAGTGCTGATGGGAAAATAGACACCTCCGCGGCATCTCTCTGGCTCTCAGCAAACTAAGTATGTCGAACAGATGCTGTATGTGTCTGCGGTCTTGACACAGCACACTGAAAGTTCAATGTGTTTCAAACGTCCACCTGCTAGGATAATAACTGGCTTTTCTCAACATTTCAAATACACTCCTTTAAGGTACCTTTCATGCATGCTCGTTCAATGTCACAATGACACAGTGCTTCATTTGTAAATCATGATGTCCCAGAACCCCAAAGTGAAGGTGATCCAGCACATCGATAGCGGGAGGTCATGGTCTAGCCATACTTAACATTATTAAACAACTGTGTGGGCGTCTGGGTAGCGTAGCGGTCTATTTCATTGCCTACCAACAAGGGGATCGCCGGTTTGAATCCCAGTGTTAACTCCAGCTTGGTTATGGATGTGGGTATGTGTCCAGGTCACCGCACTAGCACCTCCTCTGGTCGGTCAGGGCGCCTGTTCGGGGGGGGAGGGGGAATAGCGTGATCCTCCCACGCGCTACGTCCCCCTGGTGAAACTCCTCACTGTCAGGTGAAAAGAAGTGGCTGGTGACTCCACATGTATGGGAGGAGGCATGTGGTAGCCTGCAGCCCTCCCCGGATGGGCAGAGGGGGTGGAGCAGCGACCGGGACGGCTCGGAAGAATGGGGTAATTGGCCAGGTACAATTGGGCAGAAAAAAGGGTAAAAATCCCCCCCAAAAAAACCAACTGTGTTACACTAAGGGCTGATTTAACTTGCAACTCTTATTGCAAACCTAGACTGTTGCCTTCAAATATATACAATTCTACAACCAAATAATACAAATGCTCACACACTTTGCATACCGTACATGAAAATTCACAATGTAACAGCAATCATCCATTACCCAGAATAGACCACCAAACCATTTATGAGTAAATTCATTCATTTTCCGACACAAATGAAAACAAAAAGGACAACTGTTGTTGCCTTTTGGCCATCACAATGCCTGCACTGAATTTCAGGGTCTGCACATTCACTTTCACAGAAGCAGTTAATTCACAGTTGTCTTGCGCGAGTGCCATGCTAGCTATCATTAAGTTCATCATCTCCATCCTCAGTGAGTGATGAGCCAATTGATTTTTTTTGGGGGGGTGGGGTGGGGTGGGAGGAGGTAGGAAAAAACCTCAGCAAATGGCTTGTTTTATGGAATGCAACATAGCATACACAAAATTAATTTTGCTTGCCACACGAGGTGTGGGATCCTTGAAAAATAGGCAGCAACCAAATACAAATTAAATCCTCCACCTTTAGTTATTGGGTAATAAGACCTCCACTGCCTTAACTCTTATTAAGTAGTTTGTCCATCCAGGCCCAATTCCTCCATCTTTCAAAAGAAATTTAGGAATGCAATAAGGTCCAACAACTGTAATAGTCAATGTGCATGCATGATTTTAAGTGGTTTACACAAATGCTAACACTTTTTGTTAGTCTATATTTCATAGACTTTATAGATATTTTATAGAATATTCTTATAGAATATTCCATATTTCTGTGTGCATGAGACAGACATCTGCTTTGTATCCTTTTTTTTCTGTTCCCTTTTCCATATCGCAATCATAATCCCTCTTTCACTTCCTAGTCATCAGTAAACCTATCTAATTCTACTCTGCATTCACAAGTCCATACCCTACATCAAACTTGTACATCAGGAAATCGTCAGAGCACAAATAGAAGTCAGGACCTCTTCATCTTGTCATTGGGACTGGCGATAATGTGAGGCACTATTATCTGGTGTATACAGCATAATGAATCTTCTGTGCAGTACCACGGACAGGACAAATATTTTCAAGAATGTATATCAACAGCCGTACCATTTCAGCAGCAGTGCGACAACAGTGTAAACATTCTTGAGAAATTGCGCAATAGCTACACGTGTTATTCCAAGACCCGGCATCGATATGTTTGCCCTGTTCTCCTCCCAGGATAACAAAGATGGCACCATGCCAAAAGACCCTTTGCTGCATGCCGATGGTCATTAATTGACCGCCCGCCCATCATACCACCAGTGATTGATGACATAATTACAGACGGGCCTGTTTGATGGAGATGCCTGGCACGCAGCAAAGGCCCCTGTCTGTCGGCGTTTGTGTGGGTGGGAGGTCCAGGTCGCAGGAGCCTTGCTCTGTTGCTAACCTTGCCTCTGCAAGAGATGTATGTCTTTTTGAGTGTGTGTGTGCGCACACATGCGCCTATGTGCATGAGCATGTGTATGCAATATGCTACTTCACAGTCCTGCTCGCTTTAACAGTAAGCACAGCTTCAAGCTTGGGGAAGCTGATTAAATTAAAGTGCCTCACAGCCAATCGTGCCAAGGTCAAAGAGATGACGAGCAAACCGCTTTTGGCATCAACTTTCCGCCGCGTGTGGAGGCGGTTATCTACAGATGTGTGTGGTTTAGGCTCAGGAGTCACCGAGTCATCCCGAAATGTGGAAAATTGAGTTGTCACTGTTGATTTTGCCGCTTGCATATCAGGGAGAAAATAAACTTCCAACAATAGCATGACATAAGGTCCTGCTCCGTATCTTGTAAAGATCCTGTGTAGTTTGAGAGTCCGTGAATATTGCCTGTTTGAGTTTCTTCATGCATCCCTTCTGTATTATGCCCAACTGTGCAGTAACTCCCCTCTCTTTGGTGTGCATCTCATTGACTGGTTACAGTATGAAATCTTTCGCAATAATTGAAATAAACAAGCTATTGTGGGCTGCAGCCTATTCAAACGCAACAAAATGCCATTATTTAGCTCTGACTCGTTGACCAGTGAGAACGAACACCTCCAATGGGTTTATCAGTCCCAGTCTAGAAACATATCTTTACCTTCCCAACTCTCCACCAACCTCAAGCCATGCGGACTAAGAATGTCAGGGTGCACCCCTGATTTGCAGCTGACACGACTTTACAGGTTAAACCCCTTCTTAACTACATATCTGTCAACTGGCATTGTCAAACCAACAGAATTATGGCATAACAGTAACGCTCTCTCAGTCCACCCTTGATTGCAGTTGTCCTTTCCCAGGTCACACACACACACACACACACACACACACACACACACACACACACACACACACACACACACACACACACACACACACACACACACACACACACACACACACACCTATCTATCTATCTATCTATCTATCTATCTATCTATCTATCTATCTATCTATCTATCTATCTATCTATCTATCTATCTATCTATCTATCTATCTATCTATCTATATAATCCAGTGAGTCAAGTGATCATCAGCTGTCAATAAAGCTATAGTATATATATATATATATATATGTGTGTGTGTGTGTGTGTGTGTGTGTGTGTGTGTGTGTGTGTGAGATGAAAAATGTGATAGCTCTTCTTTAAGAAAGAATGTAATCCTATTGACAAGAAAGGGAGAACCAGACAGAGAGGCCAGGATTGGCAGAGTGAAGAAAGAAACAAAGGGGCTCTGAGGCGTTGGTCATACTAATAATGACTCATAGATGGAGTGCTTCAGTGTCCCGTGGAGAGATTTGCAGGCCAAGTTTGAGTACTATCAGATGGTTGTGTCTGAACACTGGTGGCGTCTGCAGCATATGCTTAACAGCTAGTTTGAGCTTCTGCTCTGCTGTCCGTGTTCCAAGTCATTAACGTGTAATGTGCACCCCAGACCTGGGGCCCATAAGACCCATCCTTACCCACCGAAACATTCAAACGGCGCTCCCTCCAGTTGTGACACGAAGGACTTCTGCGTTTCGTCTCGGCTGGACTCGCCTGGTCCCCTCTGTATGAATGTACACCACCTCTTCACCTCGGCCCATTCCCCGGGGATCTTGCTCCTGTTCAGGCTTGGGCTGGTTTGTGTTTCTGCTACTTGCTCAACAGTGAGACTGAACTGAGAGGGAAGGGAAAAAAGAGAGGAGAGGAGCGAGTGGGATAGTGAGAGCGAGAGTTGTTAACAGCTTGTTAAACATGTCTGTTTAATTCAAGACCACTCTCTCCCCTCTGCTCAACGCTAATGCAACATTCATCTTCTCTAATGCTAATGCACTTGGCTTTTATGGTCCGGAAATAGAGAAATCCATTCATAATATCTCAGTTTTCTGTGCTCTCAGTGGATATGTGATACTCTAATGAGCTCCCAATCCGAACTGAGTTGTTTGTTTGCAACTATGAAGATTTGTTCCTTTCAAAAAGAATTGCAGGTTCTGCAAGAAATGAAATCAGAACAATGACAATGGGAGAATGAAACACTTTAAGAGTTTTAACAAGGAAAGATATAAATAATTGAAGCAGTTTAATGGAGGAAAGTTTCATGTTTTCAGTAGCGAGTTGAAACCCGCGTTCAAGCAACTCTGCTTAATTTTCTTTTCCCTCAAGCCAAGGACAGATCATAGGCTTTGTTCGGACTGCAGGCAAATCGGATTTGCTTCTCAAATCAGATAAGACAGACTGTCTGCATTGTATTTGCAAGTGATCAGGTCGGATTTGTGTGTCCAGACATCACCAACCTATTTGCATGGGTTGCTGTGGTGACGTTGTAGGCGTAAGTAACTACATTATGTTGGTGATGCGGTTTACTAACATGGAAGCATGAGAAATGGAGATCCATCATCTCGTCCTCTAAACATCGCGCTGTCAAGTTGCGGTGCAGAACTCCTCCATAGCACCAGACAAACTCAGCGATGGAGGAGGCAGGTATACATTGCGATGTTCCGTGCAGCAGTCATGATGGGCTCCACTTCCATCACTCTGGATTTGACGTCGTCATGATGCAAAAGACAGTTTGAAATCCGATTTGGGCAGCCAGAGCATCCAGATTGAGACGCATCTGTAGAAATCCGATTGGAATTGCATTTCAAATCACCTCCAAATTTGGTTCAGATTTGATTTGCAAAATATCGCATTTCATGTGGGGGTTTTTTGCGGTCCAGATTTTCTAAAATCTATCTGGATATGCCAAAAACAGATTTGGGCTGGTAGTCTGAACAAGGCCATAGAAGCATGCAGGGGCAAAAGTGATTAAACACCTCCCCAAAGAAAAGATCCTTTGGCTTTGTATACACAATAGCTACCAGCTTGCACAAATCTCTCTCACACACACACACACACACACACACACACACACACACACACACACACACACACACACACACACACACACACAGTTATGGTTATCCACCACTCATTCTATGATCAATGTAGGATAAACATTGATCATTAAATATTTTCTGACCAAATAATTCCATCGAATCTGAAGATAGCCAACTACAAATTAACACACTTACATAAGCAAACCACAAATAGGCTTGCCACATTTATTTTACAACATCGAGGTAATTAATGTTAAAAAAAATCTTTTTAGCTAAATCAGATTAACTATACCTGTTTTGAAGGTATAGTTAATCTGATTTAGCTAAAAAAAAATTTATTTTATTTTTTTAGCCCAATGGCTGCTGGGCTAGACTCCAGCCTCCCTGCGACCCTGATTGGGATAAGCGGCTTGGATAATGGATGTTTTGAAGGTTATCAGCTAACCGAATAAAAGGGGAACTCATCATCGTCTTTTTAAACCATGTTTTATAGCTTTGGTATCGTTGTGCTTGTTCTTTTCTTTATTTTTACACATGAGGGCATTCATGATTACAGCTTTGTCCAGCACATGGACAATGGAACATGACTAATTAAGGATGGGATTTCTCATATCACAATTAGCACGAAGGTATGATGGAAAATAATAATAATTATCACTATTATGCGGGAAATCTCAACAAGAGTGAGTTGGTTACTATCAGTGTCCCTCATAAACCTAAAGTAAAAGACAAGTCTTTTCACTTTCACTAACATGTCCAATTCCTAAAATACTGTAGCGAATTCGGGGGACAACGCAACCACAGGAATTGGCGCGGCCGGTACGCGAACCCGTATCGCCCGCACCGCAGGTGGCATCGCTAACCGCTAGACTAAAGCGTCAGACTCGTGAATCACCGGCCAGCGTGTCTCCTTATGCATGCACGTTACAATACATTATGTGCCTCTAAAATTCTCCTCCCGGCCACACGTTCACTCTCTTCTTTAAAACCCCTTACGCCACATATGAGTAAACATCACCAGGACAAAGGAAAAAAATTAAATGTAAGTCAAGAAATCGCCCCTTCGTAGTTTGAAGTTTATTTCTGAAAACACTCCGGCGGCTACCCTGCTAAGCCCGGCAGCGAATCAGCCATCACCCACCTACACGTTATATGGGCGGGATTATGTTTAGCGTACGTATGACCTATAACCCCTGCGTCGTCCCGCTCACGTATCGCGTTTGTAAATCTAATCTTTTCTCCCACCCGGATTCTGCTAACTCTGCCTCTGACTGGCTAGTACTCGTTGCCTCTGTCGGCTAGGATGGTTGAGGATAGGGTTAGCGACAGGGTTAGCCAATCAGCGGTAGAGTATGGGCGGGTCTTCCCGGAATGCGGGTGGGAATAAAAATAACGCTTGTAAATCTGACACGAACATATCCATTTTCCTCCGAGTTAAAAACACATTTCCTAGAAACCAAACAAAACACTTCAGAGTTTTCCACCAATCACTCCCAATGGCAATAAGTCACTCGCCTTCGCTATTCATCAACGTCTTCGTTCATTACAGGCCTTACCAGACCGCGCGCCCTGCTCAAGGTCACAGCTGCTCTGTCCCACCTGGAATTGCGCCCCCCTGACCCTCCGGCCCGACACATATGGAGTTCCTACCACGCTCCGAGTGGTCCAAGGGAAGGAGTTAAAATTTAATCTGGACAGCTACCGGGGAATTGTCTCTAAGTTTCCCTGACAGGTGGCGTTTTAATTATTCTCACGCTTGGTTCACATTTAGTTTAGCCATGGATGACTTTTTTTCATTAAGAGCAACCATTCTCAGCCAGAACTGTAAATTTGTAGCACATGTGAGTTGATATAAATAGAGCATCTCTGCCCTTTCTTTTTTTTACCCACTTCCTGCCTTTGTGTGCAATGCATGCACAAACACCTTCTCTAATAAGCAACTGATGCAGGTTGCCTCTCTTTGCATGCTTTTCAAAAATTCAAGAGGCCCTCGGTAGGAACACAACGGCTATCAGTCAAGGAAGCCAGGCATAAAGGAAGTGTGGTTACCGAAATATCCCAATTATTCTACAATACCAATGTCTTCTATGGATCACCTACCCCACGATAACAACCTATCTGTATCCTGGACCAAAAAAAAAGAAGCTGCTAATAAGCCCAAAGTTTCACTCTTTGCAACCTCGTGTAAACCCAATGGAAGAATTTTTAAACCAAAGTGAAATGTACTGAAGCCGTTGAGGAGGCATCATGACTTGGTACTTTAGAGAGGCTGAGCAGTCTGAAGATTCATGCAATCTAGTTATGCTTTTTCAGTTAACGACCAGATTGTTTACTGCGCTGTGTAATAGAGATAATTTAGACAGATCTTGGAAATACATTGTCATGTCGCAAGAGCTGTATAGTATAATAAGTATAATGTTCATTTTCATTCAAAGTGACTACAAAGGAGAGAGGGCTATTGGGTGACATTTTGTTCTGTTTATTTTCTCTGTCAAATGCTGTTTTTGTTGTAACTTAATCTTTTTCTTTCTTTCTTTTATTTGGACTGGTATAATTTTGACGGTTACTGCATGTAAGATGAATGAAATTTACTTGTATGTTAGTGCAGTACTGTACATTCTCCATAGTGGTTGCAGAGTCTGCCCCACACCGCAGGAAGTGGAGATTGATTTTGCAGCATACTACAGGATCAGTTTCATTCCAAACCGTTTTCTTCATGGGTAGCCCATGTTGACCCAACTTTGGGCATCACCCCTAATGTCTCTGGCATGAAGCAGCAAAACAGGGGTTGTTCACAGGGTAAAAGACTGGCAAACACAGCTTCTTGACACGGCTCCACCATTTCATGTCTCCAGGGTAGAGCTGTTTAAGCTCGAGAGGCTTTCAGATGGCAAATTCTGCACGAAACACAGTTTGTCACCAATTAGGTCTGGGAATAGCTGGCGAGTCACTATTCACAGGAGTCTTGAAAGAAGAGCAAACACTGTGTATTTTTTCCCCATTTTATTTTTTTTTTTTTTCCTGCTCTGTAGTGCACTTATTTTGAAAGCAACTTTCCTGGTGGAGTCTAAAGGCTTGTACAGGATCTGCACTTTTCCTTTCGGTGAGTCAGCAGTATCCTCCATATAGCGAGTCTTACCACCACATTTTCCCCTCTCCGTGGAAGTGGACGTCATCATTTCTGCATTTCTCGCTCATTATGGGATGGTCATGATAGTAATCTGGACCTGGAGAGACATTTCTCCTTTCCACCTTAAAATAGAGCACCGATATTTATGATGGCTTAAGCATGCTACCCTGCCCTCACATCATCCTATTTTAATGACTGGATCCAAATAAAGCAAACACCTTGAGGAAAACAGCTCTGCTTAAAGAACATGGAAAAAAAGACCTTCAAGTACCCTCCATACATTTTATCCCTATCGTGTCCAAACAGCATGCTGCCGGCTCGCATCAATTTTCTTCTCATTTACATTTTCATACTTTTTTTTACACTTAGAAGGTATAGGCAATGATCCTTAATCTTATCTTCTTAATCTACTTAATGTTCATAGCATTCATTGGTGGAAGCAAATGGACTGAAATCAAGTGACCCACCCTGACACGTATTACAACCTGAAGCACAGTGGAAGAGGTGAATGCATAATCTACATTCATTCTTTTCCCCATTCATTTTCCAAGCCGCTTATCCTAATTAAGGTCGCGGGGTGCTGGAGCCTCTCCCAGTGCTCATCGGGCGGAAACACCCTGGACAGGTCGCCGGTCCATCGCAGGGTACACACACATCCATGCACACATTCACACCTAGAGGCGATGTGGTATCTCCGATTCACCTGACTTACGTGTCTTTGGACTGGGAGGAAACCAGAGCTCCCAGTGGAAAGCCACGCAGACACAGGGAGAACATGCACGTGTAGCAGAGTCATTTATACCGTCGTAATATGTGTTATTATAATAACACAAAAATCTGTGTATAGTTACTAAGCTGTTGTTAACCTGACAAGCTATGACGCCAGAGTCGATATGTGGAACGTTTGATCAATTCCTGTTCCCTCACGGTCACTTCGGTGGGCCCCCTCTATATATCATGCCTCCCGCCTTCATCTCGCGCCTCTTGTATTGTACATGAGAGGTAAGTGACCCAGTTATTCTGTAAATTACTTGTGACCTTAACTTTAGTGTGTTGCATGCCAACATATTCTTGTGTCATTTAATTGGTGTAGGGGCTGAAGAGTATATGTCGCTACTGACCGGAGGATTTGTGTTCTTTTCTTTTTTTTTTAAAACTTGGTCAGGTATGTTTTATATAATTTAACGTATTGACTGTAACAGGCTCCAGCGTCTCCGCGACCCCGAGAGCAGGATAAGTGGTTTGGATAATGGATGGTTGGATTGATTATCGGCCTTTTGCATTGTACATGAAAGGGGCTGAAGAGTATATGTCTCTATTGACCGGAGGATTTTTTTACTTTGTCTACTTTGTCAGAGAATAAACAAGAGATTGCCTCCAAAGATATCCTGGTCTGGGCCAATTCATCAAACACAAGGCACGCGAGACACCACCGGTTACACAAGCTCCACACAGACAGCCGCCCTTGGCTGGCTGGCCGGGAATCAAACCCAGAACCTTCTTGCTGTGAGGCGGCAGTGCTAACCGCTGCGCCACCGTGCCGCCCATGATCTACACTGGGTCCTTAATTAATACGGGCTACTGAATGGGTCAGTTCAATATGCCGTCTACCAGATGCCAGTGTTTGCAGTAGCTCAAATGAGAAGACATGAAATGGCTTTCTTAGACTTTGTCTGAATCTCCACTTTCCTCCTGTAATGCCTATGGGGGGGTCAAAGGTCAAGAATTGGATTAAAGGTGGATTACACAGTGGAGTTGGAAGAGCTTGTGTGCGCTCTTGTACTACACAAAACCATCCACAGAGATCAAACTGTCTTTTCCAATAAAATAAGAGGGAAAGAAATAGATGATTGGATTCAGTTGTGCAAAGAAGAAGAGGCATATTTCCTGAGATGCCATGAAACAAAGCATAAATATTCTCTGTTTTTAAATGCCTCATTTAATTTAACAGCTGAGCGGGAGGTTTATTTTTGGGGGAGGGGGGGTATAAACAGTGCAGTGAAAACTATACGTTGCTTATTTGTCTTTTTTTTGTCTCACCGGTTAATTATGCGCCGTGGTGAGACTGCTCACCGCCAATCATTGGACTCATTACACCAAACACAGAAAAGGTAGAAAAGCAAAGAAAAACTGAATGTACGATTTTAAGGGTAATAGCCTCCATTTCCTGCGCTCTCGTGTCCTTCCATGACGGCTGAAATACCGCAAAAACAAATCATATTTTGACCTTTTTTTTCCTTTCTTTCTGATTTTTAAGAAAAGCACCAATTTCCTCTTCAAAATACCAAAATGGCACACCCCAGAATGTCTCCGTCACATGCATGTGGCTAATTGTCATACTGAATTAAGGCCCGGCTAATGTGGGATTCAGTGGGTTGCAGCTTGTAAAGGCAACACTGCCATGTGGTCAAAAGAGAGAAAACAACGTTGAAAGTGGAGATTTGAGAAGAGGGTGCATACTGGGCTTTATTTGTGCCGTACTAGTAGAATAAGAGAGTATGCTGGATTTTCCCCGGGCTGAAAGCTAAGCTGTAGTGGCTACGCTAAGATGTCTCAAGCTCCCGGTTGATGGCTGCATATAGAAATAAGAGGATAACTCTGGCACAGTATGGTACGGCACAAATCTTGGACCCAGAATTACAAGTGTCTAGACCTAAAATAGACTTAGCTCGACCAATGTTTCCACATAAGCTCTGCACTCCTTCAGCTTGACAGTTCGGCGCACACGTGCCAATAGAGAAAACCGATATTAACTTAGAAATGTGCAAAGTGCAAAGAGGGAATCTAGGTGCACCACTGATTGTTAATCAACTCCAATCCATCATCCCACCCCCCACCCCAGCTAGTTTCCAGGGGTTATATCTAACATAATGTTGAAATGAAAATGACTGATCATTTAAATCCCATGGCTCTTTTATTTGCAAAAAGCTTCACTTAAGTATTTACATTTTGTGCAAAAACATTTAAAGGTTTCAAGGACTTTACATTGTAAGTTCAACCTCAAGGCACATACATGGAACAACATCAATATTTCATCATGAGAACAGAAATGTAACTTTGGTTCCTAAGAAACGTCCCGGTGTGAATGGAGAACTCAACGCTGCGACGGCCCGATGGAAACAGCCGGGGATGACAAATCCCCCCAAACATGGCCACGTTACATGCACCATCAATTTTAAGCTCGTTTTCTCCCGACCATACGAGAACGTGTCCCGCGGTTGCTCATATTGTCTCTCCACCAACCCCCCCTCCCTCCACCCAAGGTGACCGATGAAACATAACCAGGCCCCCAAAAAAATGTAAAAAATTTGGTAAATTCACCAAGGAAACGAAGCGCTTTGACGCTAAATACACGCAAAAACTGCTTGAGCGAAGCTTGCTCTCTAATGGACACCGGTGAGGGATCGGCCTGCAGGAAGAGAAAATTAACGAGTTTGGGGTGGGGGGTGTCGAGGTGAGGGGGTGGGGGTGGCGCGATGACTGAAAACGTATTCAATTTCATCCACTCGAGTGCCCCGTCTCCGAATTAACCTCTCGGTGTTTAAATGTCATTATTCCAATGTGAACCAATGAGCTTTAAGGGAAATTACTCCTTGGCACCCTGAAAATTGTAATAAACCCAAGGCCATCAGTCTGCCTTAGCCCGTAATACGTAGTTCCATCGGTCACGGCACTGGAACTGTGTTTTTTCTTCTTCTTCTTTCTATCAAGCGAGTACAAAATTAAGAGTAATGTCTGCAGCAGAGCAACCGAACAACGCTGCCTTGCAGTCTGCATGAGGCGCCGGCCCCGCATCACGGAGGACGCGGCGCTCCACATGAACAGCGCCCCCCCCCCCCTTGTTAACTATGCCTGGTGTTGTTTTATATATATTCATACCGATACTGTTGTCACCGCTGTGGTGATCTTGAGGAAATATGTGCTCTCTGTTTGCTGTCTTCTCTGTTGCCGTCTCCGTCTTCGATATGCAATCACCCTTGCTTCTCCTTCCTGTCGTTCCACCTTTTTCCCCCTCCCTCCCTCTCTCTCTCCCCCTCTACTTTTCTTTTATTTCGGTCTCTAGCCCCTGGAAAAGTCCTTGAAACAACCGAGCTCTTGCATGAAAAGGTAAGGCATATTTTCTCTCTCCTTGACACATTGGCAGATAGGGGAGAGACGTGGTAATAGCTCGGCCCAGCTGGTTTGATCGACATCCGATGCAAGAATTGCAAAGAAGAAGAAGAAGAAAAAAGGGGGGGGCTTCAACTTATAGCAGAAACCAATCCGTACAATAACAGAAGCAAATATTCAAGTTTTTCGCCTGCATGTTAACATGTTCGGCTGGCTGGCTGGCAGCAAACAAGACACAAGACTGTTTGTTAGGTGCATGGTTGGTTAAAAGCTCCGTGACGGATAAAGCGGGCTTGATCAGACCGCGCAGGCCGGAGCGGGTGAAACCGCGGGTCTCTCTCCGCAGCGCACGTTATTGGGGTGCTCTGATATGTGAACATTAATATGAAAATAAGGGAGAGAGAGAGAGAGAGACAAAAAAGTGGAGACCCTTTGATAACCACAGAAGACCCCAATATGCATATGTGTCTGCTTTTAGAAAGGACGATAACGCCGTTACAGGAAAACAAGAGTTTTAAAATGGCGTCTGTGCGAGTCTGCGCGTGGAAGTGATGGCCCGCGCGTGGAAGTGATAGCCCGCGGTGATATACTGTGCGCGCTCCTCTGGCCGCAGGTGACAACCTCCTAGACACTCTGGCTTATATCACATCCAAGCTGTTGTTAACACTTTAAAACTTGCTTTGTGTTGATTCCATGTCTTACAGATCTTTAAATCCCGTCTTTCCGACCAGCAAAAATGGTTAGCCCCCTCAGTCAACCTCTCTCTCTCTCTCTCTCTCTCTCTCTCTCTCTCTCTCTCTCTCTCTCTCTCTCTCTCTCTCGGCGTGAGATTCGTGCAGCCGAGCGAGAAAAAAAAGGCATTCTGCATATTTTTCTCCCTTTTTTGGATAAGGATTATGAGGGGATGGGGCACCGTGGGGTCGAGGGTGGGAATTCTCGAAGCTTGGCCCCTCAAAATAAAATCTTGTTAAAGCAAATAAAGTCTCCGTAAGAAGCGCATAATGAAGACTTCTTCCTGGCACCAAACAGCCAAAGAGCTGCCACCATAACCCAGGAACCGAGGCATCAGCAACTGTTTTAATAGGACTCGTGCAGGGATCAGAGGCGCAGAGACAGAGAGAGAGACAGATAGAGCATGACAGACCGTGTGTGTGTGTGTGTGTGTGTGTGTGTGTGTGTGTGTGTGTGTGTGTGTGTGTGAGAGAGAGAGAGAGAGAGAGAGAGAGAGAGAGAGAGAGAGAGAGAGAGAGAGAGAGAGAGAGACAGACAGACAGACAGACAGACAGACAGACAGACAGACAGACAGACAGATTGGGTTTGCTCTATTGCAGCTTGTTTTTAAGTGAACAGGTGCAGTGCTCATAGGTAAGCAAGCCATAAATGGAAGAGACCGTCTCATAAATGCAGACAATGGCATAAACGATGAGGGGCTTTGGTGTGCCGCTCATTTAAAACTCTGCTCAATGCAAATCAGGATCCTGGGCGTGAGTGTGATCTTTTTGTTTTAATTCGCCAATTCATCAAGCCTACCAACGAATGGAGGACAAAGGCAAAATAAGTGGGTGTATAATTACCAATATGAGGGTGCCTATGTAACATTAATCACTCACTTTCTCTCCAGCGACACACCCACACCCACACTGCCGCACACACACAGACCAAGGCTTTGTCCCATGATCGAGCATAGTGGTAAAAATCCATATCATTTAGCCACCAAACATGGAGTACAATGTTTATTTTAAATGATTCCAGACCATTAAGTAGCTCAATGAGCATTAATACTCTAAACAATGCCGTTTGAGCCTGAATCATGTGGCCAGGTTGATGAGCTTCATGGTGAACGATGGCACTAATGTGATCTGCAAAGCTCTCTCTCTCTCTCTCTCTCTTTCTTTCTTCACCCTGTCCTCACCCCCTACTGCTGGCTGCTGTCCCACACACCAGGCTGAGAGAAGCTGCCCCCTAGTGGCGACAGCCGCCATAACATTCTGTGAGGGATACTGATATGGAAAGGAAAATAAAAATTAAATAAATACTGAGTGAGGAGTTATTTCAAAATTTTTCACACTTTCCCATCTAATTGGGGACGAAAAAAGCCTCTATTCTATGTTCAGCTTTAGTTAGTAGTAACGCCCCATATTTCAAAACGTGTTGCTGGACAAATTGAGTATAGAGCTAGTAGACATGAGACGTCCCTTTTTCAGAGAGCGGGTTTTTCCGAATGCATCTCTCGACTAAGCTCACCCTCGTTCCACTGGACATGAATAGCACATGCTTTTACTTGTTAAGGTACTTTTGGGAACTCGCGGGCCAGTTCTTTTTTATTTATTTTTTGGCAGCACCAATAACATGAAAGCCTGCACGACCCACCACAATCAGAATGGTCCACTTAGTCCCACAACAGAAGGCTAAAAAGGTGTTGAAAAAGGTACCCTATTCCCTCCCATGCGATTTCCACCAAAGCTCATTTCCTGAATTACTGCTTACACTCTTGGTTCCATTAATAAAAAGTGCACTTCAATTAAATTCAATCCCATTCTCTCTCTCTCTCTCTCTCTCTCTCTCCCCCCACTCTCTCTCGCTCCCCTCTCTCTTGCTCTCTCTCTCTCTCGACTGACTTCTTACAAAATGCAAGGAAACCAACCAGTGCTGCCCCCCACCCCCTCCCACCCCACCCACGAAACTCTAATCAGCGGTGTTTGTATTTCCCTGTCACTCTGTCGTCTTTACTACCGTTCTGTTGAAGGGGGGGGGGGACTGGAGTGTCTCTAGCACAAAGGCCATATTTTCGCTTCTGTGGTTAGCAAAGAATCACAGCCCTCAAAAGACCCCATCAAATCAAAAGGCTGACAGCGTTCGTCGGAAACTATACCCAGGGTGCCATGATTGTACAAATCCGTGTGTTCATGTACAGTACTGACCACTGAAACAACTTCCAAAAAACCCTGCTGGTTATAAAAAAAAAAACGGAAATATTTTTTATCTCTTTTACTAATAATAAAAAAGATAGCAGAGAATTCCACATTATTATCCACAGTATAAATTACATTGTAGACAGAACTTGGAAATATATATGATACAGTTATATTTCACTAGATTTTTTTTAAAATGTTTTCGTCTACACAAACAGTGTGGGTGTGTACTTTTGTGTGTGTGTGTGTGTGTGTGTGTTGTGTGTGTGTGTGTTGTGTGTGTATGAATGCCTCTGCAGTGTTTGCCGCTGCATCACGTGTGGCAGAACTCTGTACTGGGCACATTGCTGCTCTTGCAGTAAGCTATGCTGTTGTTACTGAGGTGACAGTCCCTAAATCCAATGCCCCCGTTGGGTGTGTAGATGGGCTGAATCCGGAAATCTCCTTTGAGCAGCTGCTCATTGTTCAGTGACACTATCTGGAAACTGGTCTCAGTCATCTCCAGAATGGAGTTATCCTTCTTGGTGCCGGCCTCACAGTAGTCGTCTTTTCTCCTGCCCCGGTTGTATTTCCATTTGGTCGAGGCTGACCGGCTCTTCTTGTGCATATGCCAGCAGAACAGGCTGAGCAGAGTTACCAGAACGATAAGCACCGCCCCGCCTATAATACCGGCCAGGAGCAGCGTGGAGTTGATGTCCTGCTGGGACGTCTGCTCTGAGCCATTGGACTTATTATTGGAGGCCGACTTGGTCCTGGCCTCTGAGCATATTGTATCCTCACCGGGCCTGTGGAAATTCAGGGTGTCCAGCACATAAATGCAGATCCGGTAGACGGACCGAGGTTCTAGGTTGGTGAGGCTGAGGTGGCGTTGGTCCCCGCTCACCGTCCGCTCCCGGGTCACATCACTCATCAGACTCTGACCCATTTTGACCCAGGTGACCTTGTAGGCTGTGACCGTAAAATAGGAGGCCCAGCTCACTTCGATACAAGTGGAATTGACCACGTGGAAGGACATCCGGAGGGGGTCCTCGTAAGGGGGCAGGGGCCCAGAAGGGTAGTTGTGAAGCGGGGGAGCGGGAGGGGAGGGTGAATTGAAGAAGAAAGGGGTGGAGGTGGTTATGAGGGTGGTGACAGGGGTGGAAGTGATGGGCAAGAGATGGGTTGTGGAGTGGGGAGGGGGCCAGGGTGACTGCTCAGTGCCAGCCGGCACACTGGATAACATCCGGGGTGAGCTCTCTGATTGCCATGCCGCGCACCTTCTCCGGACTCAGGCACATGAGCCCTCGGACGTTGAGGGAGGTGCGCAGTGACTTAAGCAACATCACCACCCACTTCATGGCACAGTTGCAGCGCCAGGGGTTGTTTCGCACTGTGAGCTGCTTTAGGCTCACCAACCATCAAACACACCCAGTGTGAGGTTCTGCAGCTGGTTGGTAGAGAGATCCAGTCTCTCCAGCTTGTGGAGATTAGAAAAAGCTGCCACAGGGATCTGATCTATCTGGTTTTCCTGCAGACTAAGTTTGACCATGGACTGGCTGGGCAGAGTGCGGGGGCGGGAAGGTGAGCGAATTGCGGGCCAGGGCCAGCTCATGGAGGTTTACCAGGTCCTGGAAGGTCCCGGGTGCAATGCCATCATCTGTCAGCAGGTTGCCATCCAGCAGGAGGCGCTGCAGTCCGAGTCACATTCTGAAAGGCCTCCTCAGCGATGACTGCAATGCGGTTCTCGTCCAACCGCAGCTCCTTCAGATCCTCGGGTAGACCGATGGGAACGCTGCTCAGGTGGTTCTTGGTGAGGAAGAGGAGTTTGAGGCTGACAGCCTCCCTGAACGCCCCTTCTTCCACACCCACAGTGGAGATGGAGTTGTCGTCGAGATGCAACTCCTCCAGCCGGTCAACTGAGCCAGGCCATCCTGGAGATAGTCTGGATATTGTTCTCCTGGAGGTGCAATACCCTGGTGTTTTTGGGCAGGTTGACAGGGAACTCATCCAGCTGGTTCCCATAGAGAAAAACAATCTCAACGGAGGCTACATTGTGAAGCTCCAAGGGGAAGCCGGCATTGTTGATCTGGTTGTTATGAAGGTAAAGGACTTTGGAAGCCCTCCTGGACCCCCAGAGCACAGATGTCAAGCTGCGTTCATTGCAGTACACAAACGGTTTTGTCACAACGACACTCGTCCGGCAGGTGGCACCCGGGCTGATTGCATTTGGAGGCTTAGGATGACTGTCAACCAAAACTGTACGAACGAGGCCCAATCTTTATTCCAATGTCCGACCAGAAACTCCATTGTGAAAAAAAAAGGAACTGTGAGGAAATCAGAGAAATAGCAAACCAGAAAGGCAATGAAGTGTGTATGTATACACATATAAATATTTATATGCATATATATATATATTTATCCACGAAAGAAAGTAGACCCCAAAATGTCCTCCTATGAGAGTTTGGTAATGATGTTCAGTTCAAAGGGCAGAGAACAAGGAGCCAGAGAGTAATCCCCCCTGTAAACGGTGGTCTCAGTTGAAGAGCGATGGTCTCATTAGTGGCGGCCAGTCCTCTGACTGACTCCATCCATGCCGAGACATCAGACCATAGCAGCCCTCTTCACTCGCAGCTCCACGCAGAGCCCAGCCGGAGCCAAATTGAAGCCACGCAGCAGAGACCCACCACAGGCTCCACTCTCCTGTCCGTCACACACTGCTGGTCCCCGACGGGGCAGAGTCCGAGGGGGGTGACATTTGGATCCAGAGACCTGGGAGAGAAGAAAGAAAGTGCTAGATTAGTGTTTTCAGGGGTGGCCTGTTCAGGGAGAAAAGGGGTCGTCCTCTCTCTCTTACCCTCGTCCCGAGTCTCTTTTTAACACATGCACACATGTATAAAGCTTTCTATCCCACACACATTATTCTCTCTCTCTCTCTCTCTCCTCTCTCTCTCTCTCTCTCTCTCTCTCTCTCTCTCTCTCCTCTCTCTCTCTCTCTCTCTCCACACACTCACACACAGTGAAACGGTCACAAAACATCGCGTTCACTGCTGCCCCAGCGTTATGGACTGACTATTTAAAAAATGTCAACCATCTGATAAAATATTCAGAAGAGCTCTAGCACATCCGGTTGACAGACATAAAGAAGGCTTTTATCCCGTTCTGCTCTATCAAAGAAGCTAGCAGAGCACTGCTAGGACACACATCCACGGGTTCACAGGACCTCAGCGATCCTGAATAGAAAACATGCCAGCGGAGCAAAGGCTAATAAAGAGACGGGTTGTGTTTGAGGCATTGGGGATGACAAGAAACACAGACAGAGAGAAGGAGAGAGAGAGAGAGAGAGAGAGAGAGAGAGAGAGAGAGAGAGAGAGAGAGAGAGAGAGGGAAGTGGGAGATGGAGGCAGTGTTTCCTGGGAACAAAGGACAATAGGTGGACATTTCCTTAGAGAACTGTCTTCCTGTGTTTTTTTGGGGGGGGTTTTGCGTGAGGGCAGAGCGACATAAGTAAACACACCACTGCTTACAGTAAACGGAGGCAACGTTTTCGCTCGGGGCGAAGGGAGCTCATTATTACAGGAAGGCCACAACACTCCATCACTCTACTACACCGCATTAAGGGTCTGCAGAGTGAAACCCGAGGTGAAAGTGCAAGAAACGGAACAAGAGTGAGAGAAGGGCGGGGTAGGGGGAGGGATCCTACACAAGACCCCACCCAGAGTGACATACACAAGCTGTCAAACGAAACCGGATTGGAAAATATTTAGCCCCACCACCTGCAACAAATGATCGATACGGGGCTATTTTTCAACACGGGGAGGTTTCCAGCAGCGCACAAGGCCGCTGGATTACAGCCGACCCCCCGCCGTTCACTATTTCAGCTTTTACGGCCCATCACACGTCTGCTATGCTTCCAGATGATTGACAGTTGCTGGTTTGTCATCCACGCGTTCACAACACCATCCTAAGTCAATGCCGGATGTGCCCCGACACCTTTTCATTGCCGATGGCTAGCATGGGTTTATGCTACGCATGAGGAGGGTAACGGGTGCGTGAGATTATGCTGCTCCTCATCATGCGCTGCTCTGAAGGACCTCACCAGATCACAGCCCCGAGTCAGACGGGGAACTACGAACAGAATTACAATCCATGCTTCGACCCTTGGTGAAATCACAGTTCACATCTTCGCTTCATGCCTGCGGCCATGCCAGTGGATAACATCAAATCATATATATATATATATATATATATATATATATGTATGTATACAAAAACAAAACTTATTTGGTGAACATGATGCAGCTATCTGCCCGAGCGCTCCTCCTCGAAACGTAGCGTTGTTTCGTCGACGAGCTCGAACCGCTCGGCCTCCTTAAGCAAGGCAGAGATGGCGAGAAACGATCCTCTGACACACATCTGTGATCTACTTTTTTAAATTGAAAGAGCTAATTTAATCAAATAAGCTTCAAGTGGGGGTGGGGGGGGGATAACCAGCCACATGAGGGGATAAAATGGTGCTGCTGCCACAGCGGCAGAATCAACAGCAGAAGGAGGCGGCGGCGGCATCAAGATTATTATGTGCATAAATAAACTGCAACCAAAAAAACAAAAACAAAAACAAAAACAAAACAACACCTATGAAAGAGACCTTCAGAGCGAACAGCAGATTGAGTGAAAGCTGCAGACTTGAGGATTTGCATCGCTATACTGAACAACTGGAGAGGGGCTGTGATGCAAACCAAGGTGTTGTAGTGACAAGGCAGAATAAGTTGGATTTGTTTTTTGTTTCACCTCCCTCCCTCTCCTCCTCCTTCTCTGCTCCTCCAGCCAGGGAGTACAAGCTAGTTCTCACCAGATGACCAGCGTGATATCGCGCCAGGACAATCGATTATGGCTGGCTTTACGGACAGGGACGCAATTAAAAGTTTGAAGCGGACGGGGCGTTTAGAAGGGCGATAAGAGGCGGATCAGGTAC